>NC_134575.1:139960980-140280406 GCF_050947875.1 Dermacentor variabilis
CGCGGCTTGTTGTGCGTCTCGCAGCGGCCGGCCGCACGACTTCACCGGCTACATGTGGATGTGGGAGGCACTAAAATCTGGCAACGAGGACCTGTGGAATGAACACGCGGGCCAGTTCGTCGAGACCGAGAGGCAGGCCTACTCCATGGTCACCACCGAAGAGGAGGAGCAAAAGTACACGGTTAGCGTTTGAACCCAGCGGATGACCAGAGCTGTTTAGCGGACCTCATACGAGGTTTGGGTGTTGCCCACAAAGTGCAGTGTGTGGGTCACGCGGCGATGATCATTTTCTGCAAGTTTGCAAGCGATGTATGCTGTGAAAAGTTCAAAATTCAAAAAGCTTGAGCAACCCTTCCCGTTTAGAAGTAAGCCCTTGAGCCTGCCCTTGAGGAGACGCTACCGGCATGGCGCCTGCTGTGGAAACTAGCCAGCCATCATTGCAATTAAATACCTCTTGTGATAAAATGCAAAGCTCACCAAAACGCCTGCGGAAAGCGTTAGTGAGAATGAGAAGAAAGGAAATAGAAAGGTGTTCTGACAGAAAAGTTGGCTGAATCTCGGCTGCGATATTGTAGAATCCAGGAGGCGAATATCTTTCTCGCAACATGGTCGAGGTAACTGCCGAAATGGCTTAACGCCGGGAGAAGTGGCTAGGTGGTGGAGGTCGCCTCCTGATCTCTTCGACGTCAAAAATTTGTCTTATTTCCGCTTGCTTCTACAGAAAAAAAAAGAAACTGCTCCACTTGTACAGCAATTAAATGGCTTCCTACTATGCTTAGTGTGCGAGCGAAATTTTTGGGGGAGTGCGATAAGGCTTTTCAGATTGCCAGAAATATGGGTAGTAGCTCCATTTGCGAAAAATGCCTGGGATACTGAGCACCACTTTCGAGAATAGTCATGTATTCGCGTATAGTAAATGCCTTTTAATACTATCCCTAGACGTCTAATCAGACAGCAAAGATGACAGCGGTAATCTTAAGTCTCGTCACGGAGCTGGTAAAGAAAGCAGCATCCCCGTTGAACAGCACAGTAGGCCGATTTGCTGCACGAATCAGGTGTCGGCTGAGCGGCGCGCCTGGAAGCTTAGAAGTCTGCCGCAAATAAATATCTGCGCGAATAAAAACTGCTTACGCGGACGTTCTTTGCACTTGACGCAAGGAAGTTTCCAAGTATCACGTACGCGTGAGAAATGATGCCGCGATATTAGTTACCCTTGCTTCATTTTGTCGTCCACGTGGGAGGTACCAAGTCGAAAGGAAACATTCCTAATGTGATACAATATATTAATATGAAGCACTCCTTTTAGGCATGTAATTGGACTTGCGAGAAATCTTGGCGTTTAATCGGAACGGCTAGTTGGTGCCGCCAGCGCTTCTTTCGTTTCGATAGGTTATACTGCGCGAATACGGACAGCCGAGGGACTCACGTAAACAATTTATTCATGTGGAATAAGCGAGCGTAAAGAAGAAAGTTCGATCGTTACTCGAGGTGTCTGTTAATATATTTTTTGATTGAATAACTGCAATTACATGGTACATTGACTATAGGAAGAGAGTCTTTCCGCAACATTCATTGCTTCCTTAAAGCGCAGAAAGCTACCGTAAACCACTTTAGCAATCGGGAAAAAGTTTGCCTGTGATTTTTAAAGCGCCCATGCATTTTTGTCCAAGAATGCCCTGAAGTCATGCGCATTGGCGGTGAATTCCTCTTCCCCTTCTTCCATACAGGCACGCATCGAGGACATACTAGGCGCCAGGCTCGCTGCAATTACTGGAGCGGATATCTATAACGCTTACAAGTAAGTGCGGGGCCATATTCGCAAAATTTTTCGGCCTATAGCTGTATCAGGAAACTTTCATGCCAGTGAAACTATGACATTTATATAACGCGTTTTCTAGCCTTATTCAATTTTCATTATTCCATCGTCTAAACCAGTACTTGTTTGCAAGGGAAGCAAGGTGGACCGTGTTTTTGAATACATACGATCTTTTATGTTTAGCTCCTTAGCTGCGGAGCTTTTCGCTACTTCGCGCACACACAAGCCAAGTCTTCTGCGGGCTTTACAGGTACATTGCAAGATGTTCAGTGTACCAGCTAAGCCCTAAAAAATTGTCCCAAATCGTTTTTTTTGGTTCCGTCGCGAATTTGCCGCGATTTTTGCAAGATGCGGATTAATCGACACAATGACTCGCCGTGGTTGCTCAGTGGCTACGGTGTCGGGCTGCTGAGCACGAGGTCGCGGGATCAAATCCCGGCCGCGGCGGCCGCATTTTGATGGGGGCGAAATGCGAAAACACCCGTGTACTTAGATTTAAGTGCACGTTAAAGAACCCCAGGTGGTCGAAATTGCCGGAGTTCACTACGGCGTGCCTCATAATCAGAAAGTGGTTTTGGCACGTTAAACCCTATCACTTTTTTTAATCGACACAAGGCAGTGGCATCATGTGTTGCCAGAGCTCTCTAATTGTCGAAATATGTTCGCGATAAAGGGTGTACAGAAATCCAACCAAGTTCTGAGGCCTGCAGTGCTCGGCAGCTCAGATAACCAGCGAAATACAAATTTCACGAAGATTAGAACTTCTCACAGCTAATTTTTGTTTGTCACCAAACAACGGATGACGAGCGTGAGCACAGCGCGCTCCCCTCCCTCCCCCCCGCCCCCCCCCCCCCAAAAAAATTCTTGAAGCACACTCAGGGATAGGATAGGATTGGGATAGGAAAGGATGGGAAGTCCCAATCAACAGTGGACGCGCAAGATATGTCTCGGCGTGGGGAATTGTCTCCGTCACGATCCTCACAAAAATGTTTGCTCGTTGATACCCCTTGGCTCCAGACTGAGGCTTCCCTTGATTATCAATGTCACGCAACTCAAACGTTCGTCTCCTTTCAACCTGTTTGGCTTGGTTGAATACATAACTCAATTTTTTAAACCGAAGCTTTCTTTGCCTCTTCCTTCGAATTTCCCGCTGCGGCTGCTGCTGTGGGCTGCTGTCGCGCACACGGCGTCGGGTGGTGGTTCAGAACGTGTATATAGATGAGAGGCGCGAGTAAGAAAGGAAAGGCGTCGGGAGTAGCGCGTTTTCTCCCCACCGCGTCGAATGAGCGCAATACCTTTTGGAGCTCCCTGGCCATAGCCATCTTTGCCGTTTAACAGCCGTAATTATCCGTGACTCCCCTCAGAACCATAGCAGAAACTGCAGAGTTTCCCATTCTACTAACATGCGAGGCCAGAGGGGACGCAGATAGAACTGTAGAGAGGAGAAGAAAGCGAGAAGAGGCAGTTCCCATACAAGACAGTGGGGAGGTGACGTGAGAAGGCAAGGAAACCCAACTAATATGGGCTTCCTGCAATGGCCAGGCGGCGCAGCGATCGGCACAGCCGTCAGCGCCACCGTGGCGGACACCGAGGCGGAAACCAGGAGGCGGACACTGCTGAGGAGGCATGCTTTTGCGGCGCTCGTTTGATACCTGTCGGACGTTCTAAATTGCGGTTTTAAGGCAATCGAAAACATCGAGGCCCATTTTGGACCACTGACGCTTGAGAAAGGGCGTCCAATTTACGACTACAACCATGTATATCGTGCGAAAGAAGTAAACAGCAGGGACATCACATCGAGGTGCTTAAATTATGGTGTATTAGGTGCCAAAACCACGATCTGATTAGGAGGAATGCCATGGTGGGGGACTGCGGTATAATTTTGACCACCTGGGGTTCTTTAACGTGGCCCTAAATTTAATTACACGGGTGTTTTGGTATTTCGACCCCATCGAAATTCGGGCGCCATGGCTGGGATTTAATCCCGCGACCTCGTGTTTAGCAGCCCAACGCCATAACCACTAAGCAACCACCGCAGGTCGCAATGTATTTGTCACAACAGAGCAAGCATGCCTACGACGTCGAACTCAAAGTGACTGAACAGATCATTGCTTTATGCCACTTAAGTGAGCAAATACGGTCGTGGACATCTTTGAACTGTCATTTGTCGCTTCATTACATGGAGCTTGCCTTGCACCTCACAATTGCAGAGGTTTTGGCGAATTGGCAGGTAAGTGCTTTTTTCTCCGTTGACAAAGTACCTCGAGCATATTCTGGTATTGCTCGGGCTCGGATGTGAGAGGGCATTACCGTTGAAGCATCATAGAGAGCACTCAGCTGAGACTAAACGTGAAGACTGAACAAGTATGCGCTAGCGTGTGCGAGAGAAATGCTAATTTTCGAATACTCAACGTGTGCTGCAGTGTGCTCCAACCTTAGTTCTGTTGTACTAGGCGCGACAAAATATCGGCACGAATGAGCTCGGTTCCAGCATTCGCGTCTTGATCTTGGAACAGAAAGAAACACAGCGCGTACAAAGCTCCAGCACGGAGCGCTTACGAAGCTATATTTGACACGTAGCAACAAATGCGCGTTTGTTTTCGAGTAAGATGAGCTAAACAACTATCTAAACTGATTTACAAGAGCGGGCATCAGTTCAGGGGTTTTTATGCAGTTGACGCTTTCTTGTGTTTTTACGGATGCCGCTGCTGGTTCTTTTTCATTTTTTTCGTGTTTTTGCATTTACGTCTTAGTTCGTTTAAGAGAAATTCACAACACCGACACGAACAGCGACGATCCACTTCAGCCGCCGGGTTGCTTCCCCCGGTTTAGAAGGGAAGAGGCACAATTTGATGCCGACATCCCCTTCGCGGTTGTTATAATCCCTAAGGGAGCAGTATCTGCGCTTGTTCTTTTTGTTCACACTTCTCATGGAGCTGCCAAGAGGCCGTGGTGAATCCATTGGAAAATTGGAAAGCAGACTTTCAGGCGTGCCTGAATGTACCATGGACAATGGTGAAATTACGGTGAGGGCGTACCCGCGGGTGATCACAGCCGCTGCTAGGTGGCACGTTATGTACAGGCAAACTTCATTGCAGGGTGCCTATACGACAGCGGTTTTGGGTACACAGGATAAGCTTAATTGCAAAGTACGGTACAGTACCTTGCTGCTATTTCTGAAAAATAAACGCCATGCAAGTATGTCAAGTGGGCAACTGACGCAGGGCACGCAGAAGCTATATATATATATATATGTATATGTATATATATATATAATATATATATATATATATATATATATATATATATATATATATGCGGACCACCGGGTCCAGGAAACACTACAGAAGCGGTCAACCGTCAAATTAACACTTCAGTGCCCGCCGCGTTAGATTTGCGGCTATGGCATTGCTAGAGGTCGTGGATTTGATCCCAATCGCGGCAGCCACATTTCGACGAAGCAATGACGCCGCCCACCTAGCCGCCCGAGCAGCTAGTAACCGGGAGGTGGGCTTGCCCGACGGGATTGACTGACATGAAGGTATCCACACCTATAACGAAATGACCGTTTATTACCGCGAATCCAGGCGAATATATCCATCCCCGCACGAGACACTGACAAAAATACAGGCCACTAACCTCAGGAGAGTAGAGACTAGATCTCTACTTAGTCCAAGAAGGCTAGCTGCAATGACCGGTGGTGAATATCCACCAAACTGCAAACATTGTAGCTATCCCCTGGCGGACCAAGGTCACATCTTGTGGGGATGCCATAAGAACCCTCCCCCGAGAGAACTCTGTAGGCGAGCTCCCTCACATGACGAGTGGGAGAAAAAGACAAAAACTTCCAACCCGCAAGACCAGATACGGTTGGCGGAATGGGCTGATAGCATCGCGGCAAAGCTGACGTCACGCTAGCCCACACCGCTGGGAAAGAACAATCCACAGACTTGACAGTAAAAGTTTTCTCTCTCTCTCTCTCTCTGTCTCTCGACGGAAGCGAAATAGAAAACGCACGTGCACTTAATTTTGGGACACGTCAAAGCTCATCACGGTGTCAAAATTAATCCTGAGTCTGCCACTATGGCGTGCCTCATAATCCAAGTGTGGTTTTGCCACATACAGCCCCATATGCAATTCAAATTTAATACTTCTGCCACAATGCGATGTGCCATGTGAGGCAATGACAACGCTGAACCCTCTCAGAGGTTATGAAATATTGTAGCTAAGTGACGCAGCTGTTACACTTTTGAAGCATCAGCTCACCAGGGAGACGATGATGAAGGGGGATGAGCTCTGGCAGGGGCAAGTCCAGATCCGTAGGTAGGATGACAACGAGAAATACCATTCGAACCACTAGGTTTATTAAATTCGCATTTACTTTCTGTGTACACTCTACAAATATTTAAATGCAAACCGATGTCATGCCCGTCGTTGACGGCCTGCCTGACCGGCATGGTCTCCCATGGTGAAGTGGCGCTTTGTGCTGCTGTCTCTTTGCTCTCTCTCTCAAAAACTATCCAAGCCATTCCTTAAGTGAGTTTGAAGGGACCCGCGGACCGGCGGGAGACGCAGTCGAAATAACCCACGAATGGATTATTTCGGTCAATCAGGCAGGCCGACAACATCCAATAAGAGCCAAAGTTTAGCAGGCCAAAAATGGTCGCGAAAACACTCCGCATACAAAATCAATTCAACCATAATAGATCAAGTTTTCAGGCCCGATACAGCCGAGCGTGGGAAGAGGGCGCGACACGCGCACGTAGTGACATCAGGTGTGGCGGTGGCGGCGGGGCTGCAGCACATGCCCGAGGCGCCGTCGCTGTCTTTTTCTGCACAAAGGCTTCTCCTGCATCGAGAAGCCCACAACAATTCGCGGAAAGAAAGAAAAGGGGCCCGCGGTAAACTCTCTTCGCGACAATATGGTGCGCAGCAACGCTTCAAGCAAACATTTCTCCCTGTGTGTTCTGTGTACTACGCAGACAAACATCAGTGGTGCACGCAAGGTAACATTTAACATCAATTCACCACTCTCGTGTTAGCCTAAACGTTGAAGAAATTAAGCTCTAGCCGTCAACATCACCGCTAATTATTGTCAATCAAAGCGTCCAGCACGGAAAGCTTCGCTTACATCGATTCCCATAGTGCGTAGGAACAGCATAATTTTTTCGACATGATATCATAAATTGCGTTTTCCAAAGATCTGCGAGCAATAATTCGGCGTTTTGTGTTTATTTGGCGTCCTTGTTCTATTCAAACAATATTTGCTGGAGTCCGTGAAAGCACTATTATCTAGATAACGTTCCCAGCATTCCTGTGTAAAAGTCCACTTCTGTCAAAGCCACCACTGTCGAACCTGAATGCTAAATGTGCAGTGAAATTATCCAGAGCAGAGAATGTGCGGGCAAAAATTTAGTATACCCTCTTTTTTTCTTAGAGTAAGTGCCTGTAGCCACTGTGTAATGAATAGAATGGGACATCGCACTTCGAGTTCATCTTGCTGACACAACACGTTTGCCTAGTACCTATTTTGGTGTCTTTTTAAATCGGGTTAAATCGTCGAACACAGACAATATACGTATAGTGTGAAACACAAGCAGCACTGCATGCAACTACACTACGACGGTTGCCCAGATTAAGTATTATTATTTGAAAGTTCGTTTCTCCTCCTTTAGATGCTGAGCAGGACACATTTAAAGAGGCGCTCGCTTTTAACATTCAATTACACGTAAGAGACAACTATATCTGCTTTTGTATGTAGTGACTGACAGTATTTTTCTGTAGAAGGACTTGTCATTGGGCTGACAGGTGTTACTGACATAACGCAGGGCGAAGGGGCATGAACAGCGCTGGGAACAGTGCTGTTCAGAAGCACAGGAACAGGGCCTGTGATGTGTTCAGTGTCTCTTCTTTAACATTGCGCCTTCGCGCTACATTATGTCGGTTGACAGCACTAAGTTCACCGGACCTGTGCGAATATTGAGGGCAGGTACCGCTTCATTCAGCATTGACAATAGATAATATAAGCTTACGTGTTCATGATTTTTTTTGTGCCGCGGAGGGCTTGCGATCAGCTGGAGATGTAATAAACACATGGTAAATATGTTACAGCACCGTACACGAGAATACCACTGAGACAGCGGTAAAAAAATACACGCCAGAAATCAGTCAGAGAGCAGCGCGACCAGCCCCTCCTGCCGCTGCCGCAGTGGCGATATTCCTCACTACATAACGATGATAATAGTTGTGATTATGATGGTGTTATCGCAGAGTCGCATACGTTAGTGCATGAGGCTACAGCTATTTCCGTTCTCTAGGTTGACTGTAGGTATTCTCTGGTTTATGCCTCAAAGCCGGGCTAACATGAAGCGAAGGTATTTGGCCCAATGCCTCTACCTTCGTACCCGCCCAACGTTGAAGCGTGCACATTACTGCAGGCATTCTATGAGTTGGGGTCGTGGTCTCGAACTTTCGCGTAACAGCCAGGGTCGCTCTCTGCCTACGCCACCGGTGCGTCTCGCTATGGGGAGCTGGCCTACGGTACCGGCTAGTTCCTACGGGGGCTTAGCGGGCTCACGGGTCTCAAGAAGGCCCGCTAAGCGAGCCTTCTTGAGGAGCGTTGCTTCTTTAGTGGTTAATATCAGGTGAAGAGGTTGGAGGAACGGGACCGCATGTTTATTTACGTGGGAAAGGAAAAAAAGGGATGCTCTAGCTGACTGGCGGGATCGCGGAGCGCAGTCCAGCGTTCTCGCAGCATGCGCTACATGTCAGAGCAGACTACATCGTTCTCTGCGATCACGCTAGAGGAGGCAGAAAGGTCCACTTAAATCCACCTTGTCCTCCATAGATGCCCATGCCAGGAAAACGAGCAGTCGCACCGTCCTCCAGCCAGAGTGCCAGTAGTTGCCGAAGGCTCCGCGTTGAAGGCATGGATGTGAAAAATCATTTCGAACATTTGCTAACTGATCGCGAAGTCAGAAGTAGCTTCAGGCACACAAGGCTCACTTCCCTAGAGAAAGCAATACACGCTCGTTTATAATAGCTTTCACGTTTCGCTCAACTGATACGTCTTAGCTCATGGAAGGGCTTTGCAATTAGCCGGTTCGCATGCCAGTCGGCTGGGGTGGCAAGCAGCGGCCGTAACGAAGCGGCGTAGAAGGCACTTTCCCTGGAGTCTTGGTCCGAGCGTGGAGATCTGAGGCCAATTGGCATGAATAAACCCCGTAGCCATCAAACGTATCTCACCTTGGTGTCGCCGCTGGTCTGTCTAATTGGGCGTACTGGTAGCTTCACAAAGCTGAAGCGATTCCTGGCAGGAAATTAGGAGTCGAAGTTCGCTGCCCCCGCTGGCCGATAGTAAAAGCGTCTGCTTGCTGTTGGGCAGTCGCGCTGCTAGGCATTGATATCTTTAGGCGCACTTCTGGAATCCATAAAGCCGCAGAATTTACTACTCAGTTCTTGCATATATGGAACAGATTATCAACTGTTACTTAAAGTACATAAGCATTCAATACTGTATAATTCGTCTGATAAACAGTGACGTCAGTGTAAAACGTGCGCCTGTGTGCCAAAGTAAACTCCGAGGGATACGCTTACTTTAGTGCATCTTCTCGATTTACTTATTTTCTGATGATTTTCTAATCTTCTGATGCATTTTCGAAAACACCATACAGGGCTATTCCTCGTAACCGTCCAATCAAGGTGCGTCGTCTATCTTGGACTCGGTATAAGTTGGCTGTTATTTCACACTACTGGGTGCGCGTTCAGGATTGAAAGCAGAATATTCGCAGGCTACGCCTCGGGGTTATGAGCGCAGTCTATTCACTACGTGTTAACGTTCAGCACCAAAGCCTTAACACAAGGCTATGGCAGCACTTGTACTGTGAAATTCCTGACGTTGAAGCGATTCTGTACGGCAGCGTTCCACGATGGTTTTCGTGTGGCAGAAACCGCAACATGTGGCGTTGCGGATCAGCGAAAGGAGGCGCAGGCACATTGCACAGAGCTCAGCCTTGGAAGCATGCAGCTCCATGAGGGGAGCATACAAGCACTTAGTTCGGACAACAACCGCTCAATGGACTTTGTCTTTCCTTGGAGCGGCAGCGGCTCGGGCATAGTGAGGAGACTGAAAATAACTGGTTGTACCGAAGCGGAGAGATATCATTATTCGACACTACTGCGTGCAACCGGCTCGGCGGGAGGCATCTGGTGTCGCCCTACACTTGTCGCACGCGCTGCACAAGGGCCCATAGGTGCTCTCCTGGAGCCTCGCGTGGCAGAGTGAGTCGGTAAACTGGGGATCTATGAACAGTTCCCTGTACACTGTAGATATACTCGGAGGTTTTGCTTCTGAGTGGGCAAAGCCATGGGGTATGCTTGGAAGGATATTCGAACTACTGAGGGCAACGAAGTTGGGCTGGTCATTTAGTGAGCAGGGTATTATGGAGTTATCAGGGAGCGACTTTCCGTATGGGGGAGGGTGCGGACATCCTCGACTTTGATGCTGTCAGGTTGTGGCAGCAGTGGCTTTGTTTTTCTTTCTGCTCTTCTAAGGCGGCACTGCGAGTCGACAAGGGTAATGGACGCGGTTCGCGTCTGCTCCGGGGAATCGATGTCCTGTGTCCAAAAATTTGGTCTACACCGGGGGAACCGGTTGGACTGCATCCGTGAAGTTACCAGGAACCCGTGAGCTCCATTCATATCCAGGCGGGTCAATTTTTAGCAGTTTACGGGACGTCATTCTGCGACCACGCGAATACCGTCGACGCGGTCACCATGGTCACACGAGGCTACGACTCAGACAGCATGCGAGAAATGGAGCTTCCGACCACGGAGACGCCAGTTTTATAAATATTCGGATTATACCATCAAGAAAAAGGTAGAACAATGGGAGCGAGGAACCTCCAAACGCGCCCATTCTTAACAGCAAGGACGCAATAGCTACATTGGTGGCAGTGGTCGCCCCGTCATCGCTTCGGCGCTTAGCTTCGATGCTGGAAACCACATGTTATTCACATATTCGGCGCGAAGGACGCTGTGGTCACCACCAATCCAAAGGAAACTCTCAAGCTTGCCCACTCTCGGCGCAGCAACCAGATTGGGGAGTCCATGTACGCTGCTGCCGGAATTCCTCGGCTGTCGCAGGCGCTCGCTCTTTGGCTGGCCTGAGATTACAATGTATTTATTAATGGCCCCAAGAACGCTCAACTCATTTGTCAAGGTCTCGCGATCGGACAGCTCCAACTCGGACGACACACCCGTGCTGTTCAAGCGTACCTCAAGTCGTCCGACAATACAAGCCGTGTTGTTATTCAAGTATACCCTACAGCCATTGAAGCGTATATTACTAAGGCTGCAGAGGTAGTAGTAGCGCCTACCGCTACAACCTAGAACTAGTGCTGCTAGGCGAACACCCACGTTGTATTTCGTGGAGCTGCTGGATTTCCCTTCGACATCCTGGAACTCCACAGTCGGACGCTACCACCAGCTATTGCAATGGAAATAGGACAGACCAATGTAGCCACGACCACGTTCGAGGGCCGGAAGGTTCCGTTCACCGCTGAATAGTGGTGAGAAGCTGTACTGGTTCACCTCTTCTGCAAGGCGACTCCGGCCTGTCCCCGCTGCGGCATGATTGGACATCGCGCCGAGTTTGCCCTAATCCGCAGGCCGGTCGATGCCAGGCTTGAGGCGAGACGAATCCAGAACAGGACCACTAGTGTCAATCCAAGTGCCTCATTTGTGGGGGCTTTCATCCCACGAGGTTCATGCATTGTACACAAAAGTACAGGAGAGACGGTGCTCGAACTGAAGCCGGGCTGAATCCAGTGAGTGTAAAAGCTAACCAGCAGCATCACTCCAGGAACGCTGCAAGGAGCGAAGCCCCTGACCTGCAAGCTCGGAAGCGGGAGGGCACTCGTTCGCCTCAAGCACATCCGAGTGCCTCGGGAAGGCGGTCGTCCAGCAGACAAGCATGATGGGACCGAGTCAGAACCCAGACCTGCGAACAAAATGAGCAGCAACAAAGTCAGCTGAGTAGATGTGGTTGCCTTCGCTCCCCTAGCGTAGGCTGATGAGAAACCTAGGGCTGAGAACAAAAGGTTCAAGCTAGAAATGCAAAAAGCTTATACCTCAGAGAAGGATCAAGAAAACTCGAGAACACAGCAAGCACCCTCCACGCAGGATATGGGGGTGGGACAAACCTCCCCAGCCGCCGTCAGGTAATAATAATAATATTTGGGGTTTTACGTGCCAAAACCACTTTCTGATTATGAGGCACGCCGTAGTGGAGGACTCCGGAAATTTTGACCACCTGGGGTTCTTTAACGTGCACCTAAATCTAAGCACACGGGTGTTTTGGCATTTCGCCCCCATCGAAATGCGGCCGCCGTGGCCGGCATTCGATCCCGCGACCTCGTGCTCAGCAGCCCAACACCAGCCGTCAGGTAGTGCGACTAAGTTACCCCCTCGTATGTCAGAAATCGGGCGAGGAACGTGGGGCGACGAGGTGGCGTTGGCAGCTGCACCGTCGGAAAATAATTGTACGGAGCGCGTAGTCGCGGGCCCAATTACAAAGACATTCAGTGTATCGATGGAAAATACGGAAAAGCGAATGCAGGAGGAAATCGCGAAAATGGAATCTCGCATGAGACTAAGACTGGAGGCTTGCGGAGAAAGAATTGAAGTGCCGGTAAGCAAAAAAAAGAAAAGAAATTGAACGGGAGAGTGGACAATAAATACAATATAATCGGCGCTTCTGTTAACACTCCAAGTTTACAGATTCCGTAAGTTACTGGAGTTCACTGGATCCTCGCGCACTAAAATACCCAGATTGACCGGACTAACCGCTTCCATTTTGTAACATGGCATGTCCAACTAAGTTCACAATATTAAAATGGAATGCGGGGGTTTCAATCTTAAGAGGGAGTCCTTGCAACAGTATATCGGCTCTCTAGATGACAGGTTCGATGCAACGCGTTACACGCCGCTAATGTGGCAGCTAAACTCGGGTCGTGCAGTACGCATCAAACAAACACTTCGACCCACATACGTGCACATAAAGACAGTACGCCTTCAACATTAGACCTCGAACTCAATACCGAATTAGAACATGTGTTTATTCGTATTCTCCGTAACACTTTTCTAGTAAAGGGGCGTACTTACCTAATATATAGAACAGCCTGAAACACAAAAAACAGCCTTTGAAGAATCTTTCAGAATGCAGCACAGGCTGCCAAATCCGCGCCTCTCATTATGGCTGGAGATAATGATGCTATACTGAAGGCACTGGGGAGTGGGAATGGCGCTGGTGAAAGAGAAGACGACGACGAGAAGTGCTGGCGTCCCCTTTTCGATATAGCGCTGACCTGTTTAAACCTACCCCTACAACCTAGAACTAGTGCTGCTAGGCGAACATCTACGCTGTATTTGGTGGAGCTGCTGGGTTTCCCTTCGACATCCTGGAACTCCTCAGTCGGACGCTACCACCAGCTATTGCAATGGATGGACCGGGACCGTCCCAGGCTGCTGCTCACGTGGCCCCGGCCATCGTCTGCTCTGGCGTCAGCCGGCAGCGCAATCTGGCTATATTTAGCGGCACAGACGACCACGACGGGGAAAACTGGATCGCCGAATATGACCGTGTAAGCGCCTGTAATAAGTGGGACGACCGCGCCAAGCTCACAAATGTCATCTTTTACTTGACTTATGTTGCAAACCTATGGTTCCGCAATCATGAAGCCGATTTTACCACCTGGTCGGCTTTCACGACAGCTTTGGCTGAGGTCTTCAACCGCCCCGCCGTTCGCCGGCTTCGCGCTGAGCCGCGCTTGCGTGGTCGAGCTCAACGCCTGGACGAGACCTTCACCAGTTATATTGAAGACGTGCTCTCGCTCTGCAAGCGCGTCAACTCATCTATGGACGAAGCTGAAAATGTCAAGCACGTCATTAAAGGCATCGACGACCATGCCTTCCAGATGCTCATCGCGAAGCGTTCCCGGACGATTGCCGAGGTCATGCAGCTTTCTCAGCCCTACAACGAGCTGCGCAAGCCGCGTGCATCAACACACGCTGCTCAGCAGGACACCGCGGATCTATCGCCGTTGGATTCCTGCCGCGACGCTGCCAACATCTCTGCTTTAATGCCGGGCATAAATCTGTTCATCGGTCAGGAAGTCACACGCCAAATCTCTCTGGCGAATAGCACAGCCGAGCCGTCGACAACCTTGGCTCCTTCGCATCGTCACGTCATTCAGACGCAAGTTGCCGCGGCGTTGCCATCTGCCCCTCTTCCGCAGGCTGCAGCTGGACCGCTAACTTACGCTGACGTTGTCGCCCGGCCGTACGCTCCTCCGGCTCCTGATGCCTACCGGCCCACGCGCACCTTCCGTTTGCCGCAGACACCCTCGCGTCCGATTGTTGTCCCTAACTCGGCCGCTGGAGCCCCTGTCGTCAACCCGTGGCGAAGAACCGATAAGCGGCCAATATGCTATTCCTGCCATTTTCCGGGCCACGTAGCACGATCCTGCCACGGTCGCAGCCCCCGTTTACCTGACAGTGGGGGCGCCTCAAGCTACAGGCCTGCTCGACTTCCACGTCAGGACCCATCTAACCTTCCTCCGGACTCCTCTTGCAGTCGCCTCCCCCCTCGATTCACGCCGGTCGCCTTTCCCACGTCGCCCATCCATTTCCCCGATGGCTCGCCGACCCCGCCCAGCCCGAGAGGAAAACTAGCAGTTGCAGTTCCAGAGGCAACAACTGCGTTTCCGTTAAAGATTTCAAGGCCTCATCTGCCCCGGCGAACGAAGTTGAACTGTCTGTAGACGGCGTCACCGTATACGCACTTATCGACACCGAAGCCGCCGTTTCTATTATTAGTGAGCTTTGCCGCAATTTGAACAAAGTGACCATTCTCCTTACCTCTCTTTCTCTGCGTACGGCAACCTCGCATCGCATTCAGCCTTCCGCGTCGTGCGCAGCCCGGGTCGTCATTCAAAGCGTTATCTTATCGAATTTGTCGTCCTGCCGCGTTCCTCGCACGACATTATTCTTGGATGGAATTTCCTATCTGTCAATCAAGCTCTTATCGAAGCACGGCACTGACGTTATCAGTGCCGTGCTTTGACCCTGACGATCATTATTCTCCGGAAGTTATTGCCGCCTCTGACGTCAATATCGCACCTTTCCCCGCCGCTCTGGTTCCTCTGTTATGTAACTAACCTGCGAACACATTTTTTCTGTTCACGCCGTTGGGCGCTTGTCCGCGCCGCCGGAGCTTTCTGCATCCGTTTGCTGTCGTCACTTTTTGCGACGGTTCTGCTGTCCTTTACATGTGCAATCCGTCCGCCTGCCCATCATCCCTACTCCGCGGCGAGTGCCTGGGTACCTCTGAAGCTTTCGATTGCGTTCGCCCGGCCACCATGTTTACGCCGTCAATTCCAATTTGTGCCGTGACTTCTCCCGTCGCGACCAATGCCCCTGTAGACGCCTTCGCTCGTGCCGTCGATGCAGAACTCACACCTGCGCAGCACACAGAAATCAAGCTCCTCCAACGTTTTCGTTCCTCTCCTCCACCTCCTCCTTCTCCTCGTCATCATCATCATCATGCTGGTTACGCCCACTGCGGGGCAAAGGCCTCTGCCATACTTTTCCAACTCCCCCAGTCATGTACTAATTGTGGCCATGTTGTGCCTGCAAACTTCTTAATCTCATCCGCCCACCTAACTTTCTGCCGTCCCCTGTTAAGCTTCCCTTCCCTTGGAATCTAGTTCGGAACCCTTAATGACTATCGGTTGTCTTCCTTCTTCATTACATGTCCTGCCCATTTTTTTTCTTGATTTCAACTAAGATGTCATTAACTCACGTTTGTTCCCTTACCAAATCCGCTCTGTTCTTATCCCTTAACGTTATACCCATCATTCTTTTTTCCATACCTCGTTAGGTCGTCCTCAATTTAAGTAGAGCACTTTTCGTAGGCCTCCGGGTTCCTGCCCCGTACGTGAGTACTGGTAAGACACAGCTGTTATGCACGTTTCTCTTGAGGGATAATGCCAACCTGCTGTTCACGATCTGAGAATGCCTGCCAAACGCACTCCAGCCAATTCTTGTTCTTCTGATTATTTCAGTCTCATGATCCGGATCCGTGGTCACTGCCTGCCCTAAGTAGATGTATTCTCTTACCCATTACAGAGTGGTGCAGCGGTGGCGTAGAGGTAGAACACCCGGCTCGCGTGCAAGAGGTCCGTGGTTCGAATCCCGGTGCCGGCAATTTTCCACCAGATTAAAAAAAAATCCGCGTGTTGATAAAAATTGCACAAACAGGCCTGGAGTGTGGCCTGATCCCGGTGACCAGAACCGGCAACGCACTCCCTCACCAGAGCAGGATTGGCCACCCTGGTGCAGTACTTGGCCACAACCTCCTATGAACACAACAATCAAACCCCGGCCCTCAGTCCCCAGCAGCTCCGAAGCAACTGACCGCGGCGGCGGTCAGACCTGCGACGCAGCAGAGGGTGCTAAGAATCGCTGGCTCCGGACAGGCCGCCATTGGAATATGAACCTGGCAACGTTTAACGCTAGAACGTTATCTAGTGAGGCGAGTCTAGCAGTGTTGTTGGAGGAATTAGAGGGTAGTAAATGGGATATAATAGGGCTCAGTGAGGTTAGGAGGACAAAACAAGCATATACAGTGCTACCGGGGCTTAGCGGAGAGAAGAGAACTAGGAGTCGGATTCCTGGTTAATAAGAATATAGCTGGTAACATACAGGAATTCTATAGCATTAACGAGAGGGTGGCAGGTCTTGTCGTGAAACTTAATAAGAGGTACAAAATGAAGATTGTACAGGTCTACGCCCCTACATCCAGTCATGATGACCAGGAAGTCGAAAGCTTCTATGAAGACGTGGAATCGGCGATGGGCAGAGTGAAAACTAAATACACTATACTAATGGGCGACTTTAATGCCAAGGTAGGCAAGAAGCAGGCTGGAGACAAGGCAGTGGGTGAATATGGCATAGGCATTAGGAATAGCAGGGGAGAGTTATTAGTAGAGTTTGCGGAACAGAATAATATGAGGATAATGAATACCTTCTTCCGCAAGCGGGATAGCCGAAAGTGGACGTGGAGGAGCCCGAACGGCGAGACTAGAAATGAAATAGACTTCATACTCTGCGCTAACCCTGGCATCATACAAGATGTGGACGTGCTCGGCAAGGTGCGCTGCAGTGACCACAGGATGGTAAGAACTCGAATTAGCCTAGACCTGAGGAGGGAATGGAAGAAACTGGTACATAAGAAGCCGACCAATGAGTTAGCTGTAAGAGGGAAAATAGAGGAATTCCAGATCAAGCTACAGAACAGGTATTCAGCTTTAACTCAGGAAGAGCACCTTAGTGTTGAAGCAATAAACGACAATCTTGTGGACATCATTAAGGAGTGTGCAATGGAAGTCGGTGGTAACTCCGTTAGGCAGGATATGAGCAAACTATCGCAGGAGACGAAAAATCTGATCAAGAAACGCCAATGTATGAAAGCATCTAACCCTACAGCTAGAATAGAACTTGCAGAACTTTCTAAGTTAATTAACAAGCGTAAGACAGCCGACATAAGGAAGTATAATATGGATAGAATGAACATGCTCTCAGGAACGGAGGAAGCCTAAAAACAGTGAAGAAGAAACTAGGAATTGGCAAGAATCAGATGTATGCGTTAAGAGACAAATCCGGCAATATCATTACTAATATGGATGAGATAGTTCAAGTGGCTGAGGAGTTCTACAAAGATTTATACAGTACCAGTGGCATCCACGACGATAATGGAAGAGAAAATAGTCTAGAGGAATTCGAAATCCAGAAGGTAACGCCGGAAGAAGTAAAGAAAGCCTTAGGAGATATGCAAAGGGGGAAGGCAGCTGGGGAGGATCAAGTAACAGCAGATTTGTTGAAGGATGGTGGACAGATTGTTCTAGAGAAACTGGCCACCCTGTATACGCAATGCCTCATGACCTCGAGCGTACCGGAATCTTGGAAGAACGCTAACATAATCCTAATCCATAAGAAAGGGGACGCCAAAGACTTGAAAAATTATAGACCGATCAGCTTACTGTCCGTTGCCTACAAAGTATTTACTAAGGTAATTGCAAATAGAATCAGGAACACCTTAGACTTCTGTCAACCAAAGGACCAGGCAGGATTCCGTAAAGGCTACTCAACAATAGACCATATTCACACTATCAATCAAGTGATAGAGAAATGTGCAGAATATAACCAACCCTTATATATAGCTTTCATTGATTACGAGAAAGCGTTTGATTCAGTCGAAACCTCAGCAGTCATGGAGGCATTACGGAATCAGGGTGTAGATGAGCCATATGTAAAAATACTGGAAGATATCTATAGCGGTTCCACAGCCACCGTAGTCCTCCATAAAGCAAGCAACAAAATCCCAATAAAGAAAGGCGTTAGGCAGGGAGATACGATATCTCCAATGCTATTCACAGCGTGTTTACAGGAGGTATTCAGAGACCTGGATTGGGCAGAATTGGGGATAAAAGTTAATGGAGAATACCTCAGTAACTTGCGATTCGCTGATGATATTGCCTTGCTTAGTAACTCAGGGGACCAATTGCAATGCATGCTCACTGACCTGGAGAGGCAAAGCAGAAGAGTGGGTCTAAAAATTAATATGCAGAAAACTAAAGTAATGCTTAACAGTCTCGGGAGAGAACAGCAATTTACAATAGGCAGCGAGGCACTGGAAGTCGTAAGGGAATACATCTACTTAGGGCAGGTAGTGACGGCGGATCCGGATCATGAGACGGAAATAATCAGAAGAATAAGACTGGGCTGGGGTGCGTTTGGCAGGCATTCCCAAATCATGAACAGCAGGTTGCCATTATCCCTCAAGAGAAAAGTATATAATAGCTGTGTCTTACCAGTACTCACCTACGGGGCAGAAACCTGGAGGCTTACTAAAAGGGTTCTACTCAAATTGAGGACGACACAACGAGCTATGGAAAGAAGAATGATAGGTGTAACGTTAAGGGATAAGAAAAGAGCAGATTGGGTGAGGGAACAAACGCGAGTTAATGACATCTTAGTTGAAATCAAGAAAAAGAAATGGGCATGGGCAGGACATGTAATGAGGAGGGAAGATAACCGATGGTCATTAAGGGTTACGGACTGGATCCCAAGGGAAGGGAAGCGTAGCAGGGGGCGGCAGAAAGTTAGGTAGGCGGATGAGATTAAGAAGTTTGCAGGGACGGCATGGCCACAATTAGTACATGACCGGGGTTGTTGGAGAAGTATGGGAGAGGCCTTTGCCCTGCAGTGGGCGTAACCAGGCTGATGATGATGATGATGACCCATTACAGTGCCTCGTTAACTATCGTAAACTGATATTCTCTTCGGACACTGTTAAACATTACTTTAGTTTTCTGCAGATTAAATTTTAGACCCACCCGTGTGCTTTGCTTCTCCAGGTCACTGAGCATGCATTGCAATTGGTCCCCTGAGTTACTAAGCAAAGGCGATACCATCAGCGAATCGCAAGTTACTAAGGTATTCTCTATTAACTTTCATCCCCAATTCTTCCCAATCCAGGTCTCTGAATACCTTCTGTAAACACGCTGTGAATAGCATTGGAGAGATCGTATCTCCCTGTCTGACGCCTTTCTTTATTGGGATTTTAATGCTTTCTTTATGGAGCACTACGTTGGCTGTGGAGCCGCTATTTTTACATACGGCTCCTCTACACCCTGAATCCGTAATGCATCCATGACTGATGAGGTTTCGACTGAATGAAACGCTTTCTCGTTATCTATGGAAGCTATATATGATGGTTGTTTACATTCCGCACATTTCTATATCACCTGATTGATAGCGTGAATCTGGTCTGTTGTTGAGTAGCCTTTATGGAATCCTGCCTTGTCATTTGGTTGACAGAAGTCTAAGGTGTTCTTGATTCTATTTGTTACTACCTTAGTAAACACATTATAGGCAACGGACAGTAAGCTGATTGGTCTATAATTTTTCAAGTCTTTGGCGTCCCATTTCTTAGGGATTAGGATTATGTTAGCGCTCTTCCAAGATTCCAATACGCTGGAAGTCTTGAGGCATTGTGTATAGAGGGTGGCCAGTTCTTCTAGAACGATCTGTCCACTATCTTTCAACAAATCTGCTGTTACCTGGTCCTCCCCAGCATCCTTCCCCCTTTGTTTACTTCTTCCAGCGGTACTTGCGGAATTTCCAATTCCTCTTCACTATTCTCTCTTCCATTATCGTCGTGGATGCCACTGGTACTGTACAAATCTCTCGGCAACTCCTCTGCCACTAGAACTATCTCATCCATATTAGTAATGATATTGCCGGCTTTCTCTGTTAACGCATACATCTGATTGTTACCTATTCCTAGTTTATTCTTCACTGCTTTCAGGCTTCCTCCGTTCCTGAGAGCATGTTCAATTCTGTTCATATTATACTTCCTTATGTCAGCTGTCTTACGCTTGCTGATTAACTTGAAAGCTTCTGCCAGTTTTATTCTAGCTGTATTGCTACAGGCTTTCATACATTGGTATTTCTTGATCAGATCTTTCTTCTCCTGCGATAGCTTACTGGCACGCTATCTAACGGAGTTACCACCGACTTCTATTGCACACTCCTTAATGATGCCCATAAGAACGTCGTTCATATCTTAAACACTTAGGTCCTCTTCCTGAGTTAAAGCCGAATACCCTGTTCCGTAGCTTGATCAGGAATTCCTTTATTTTCCCTCTTACCGCTAACTAATTGATCGGCTTCTTATGCACCAGTTTCTTCCGTTCCCTCCTCAAGTCTAGGCTGATTCGAGTTCTTACCATCCTATGGTCACTGCAGCGCACTTTGCCGAGCACGTCCACATCTTTTATGATGCTAGGGTTAGCGCAGAACATAAAGTCTATTTAATTTCTAGTCTCGCCATTCGGGTTCCTCCACGTCAACTTTCGGCTATACCGCTTGCGGAAGAAGGTATTCATTATCCGCATATTATTTTGTTCTGCAAACTCTACTAATAACTCTCCCCTGCTATTCCTAGAGCCTATGCCATATTGCCCCACTGACTTGTCTCCAGCCTGCTTCTTGCCTACCCTGCTATTGAAGTCGCCCATCAGTATACTGTATGTTGTTTTGTTTTTACCCATCGGCGATTCCACGCCTTCATAAAAGCTTTCGACTTCGTTGTCATCATGACTGGATGTAGGGTCGTAGTCCTATACGACCTTCAATTTGTACGCCTTATTAAGTTTCACTATAAGACCTGCCACCCTCTGGTTAATGCTATAGAATTCCTGCATGTTACCAGCTATATCCTTATTAACCAGGAATCCGACTCCTAGTTATCGTCTCTCCGCTAAGCCCCGGTAGCACAGGACGTGCCCGCTTTTTAGCACTGTATATGCTTCTTTTGTCCTCCCAACCTCACTGAGCCCTATTATATCCCATTTACTGCCCTTTAACTCCTCCAATAGCACTGCTAGACTGGCCTCACTAGATAACGTTCTAGCGTGAAACGTTGCCAGGTTCAGATTACAATCGTGGCCTATCCATTCCTCATTTGATATTGACCAACCATCCTTGAGCCAAGCGTCCGCAGTCGTTCACCGTAGACACCGGTCAGCAAACACCGTTGCGTCAGTGTCCGTATGGTGTGTCGGCCGCTGAGCGCCGTATCATCGGCGACCACGTTGACGACAAGCTCGAGCGTGGCATCATCCAGCCCTCTAACAGTCCCTGGGCATCTCCGGTTGTCCTGGTAAAAAAAAATGGTTCCATTCGGTTGCATCATCCAGCCCTCTAACAGCCCCTGGTAATCTCCGGTGGTCCTGGTTAAAACAAGATTGTTCCATTCGGTTCTGCGTCGACTATCGCCGCCTTAACCGAGTAACGCGCAAAGATGTCTATCCTCTGCCGCGCACCGACGATGTCCTGGACTGTCTGCAGGGAGCGGAATGTTTTTCCTTGCTGGATCTGTGCACCGGATACTGGCAAGTGCCACTGGCACAGGCTGATCGCCAAAAGACAGCCTTTGCAACCCCTAATGGGCAATATTAATTTACCGTCATGCCGTTCGGCATGTGCAACGCGCCTGCCACTTTTGAGCGCATGATGGACACCGTTCTTCGAGGGCTGAAGTAGAAAACGTGCCTCTGTTATCTAAATGACATTGTGTTTTTTACCACCTACTTTGCGTCGCACCTCAGCCGCCTTGAGCAAGTTCTCGCGTGCCTTTGCACTGCAGGCCTGTAACTAAATCTGAAGAAATGCCACTTCGGCGCTCGCACGCTTACTATTCTTGGCCATGTAGTTTCAAAAGACGGTATCCTCCCGGACGCCACGAAACTTACCGCTGTATCCGAGTTTCCTAAACCAACCACCATGAAAGAGCTTCGCAGCTTCATCGGCCTGTGCTGATATTTCCGACGCTTAATCCTTAACTTTGCCTCTATTATCGCCTCCTTGACGCAGCTTCTCACCGACAGTTCTGACCTATGAGCCTGGTTCCCGGTGTGCGACGACGCATTCCAAGAACGACGCGTTCTCACCTGTCCTCCCGTACTGCGACACTTCGATCCCTATGCTCCAACTGAGATCCATACGGACGCTAGTGGTGTCGGGCTTGGCGTTTTTCTTGTACAACGCAAGGATGCCTTCGAAGAGTACGTCGTCCCGTATGCCAGCCGCACCCTTACCAAAGCCGCAGTGAACTACTTGGTTACTGAGAAGGAATGTCTGGCCATTATTTGGGCTATCGGAAAATTTCGTCTTTATGTGTACGGGCGTCCATTTCACGTCGTGACCGATCATCATGCCCTATGCTGGTTATCTTCACTAAAAGATCCAACTGGTCGACTCGCCCGTTGGGCACTGCGCCTACTAGAGTACGACATCAGCGTTGTTTATCGCTCAGGCCGAAAGCATTGAGACGCAGACGCTCTATCCCGGTCACCCCTGCCCTCCGGTCCTGTCCACTCGTCTATTTCCACCTATGGAGCCTTCGCCTTTTACATTTCCGACATGCCATCAGAGCAGCGCAAAGACCTATCGATCTCTTCGCTTATTGAATTCCTATCTAGCCAGTCGCCAGAGCCAATTTCTCGGACGCTCCGTCGTCAAGCCGCGCACTTCATTCGGGATAACCTGCTGTACCGCCGCAACTACAAGTCGAGCAGTCGCAAGTCGTTGCTTGTTAGACACCTGCGCTCCGACATCTGCGCCACGTTCTACGACGACCCACAATGCGGCCATGCTGGCGTATTCAAGGCATACTCTCACCTCCAGCTTCGGTAATACTGGCGCGGTACGTACCGTTTGGTTCGCCAGTATTTCCGGTCATGCCACATATGCCAACGACGCAAGACGCCAACTCGACGTGCCACAGGCCCCTTGCAACCTTTACCGTGCCCGACGCGCGCATTCGACCGCGTCGGTATTGACATATACGGTCCGCGTCCCATCACTCCTAGAGGCAACCACTGGGTTATTGTTGCTATCGACCACCTCACACGGTACGCTGAAACTTCATCCCTAGCAACTGCCACAGCAAAATACGTCGGCAGTTTTATCCTTCAAAACCTGATTTTACGCCATGGAGCACATCGAGAACTACTGAGCGACCGCGGTCGTGTTTTCCTCTCAGACGTCATTTCAGCCTTGCTAAAGGAGTGTCGCATCATTCACCGCACTACCACGGCATATCATCCTCAGACTAATGAAGTGACATAACGTTTCAACCGCATCCTTGGTGACATGTTGGCCTTGTATGTTTCATTTGACCACTCGAATTGGATCGCATTCAGGCTTTCGTCACCTACGCTTAATATACCGCCACGCAAAGCACCACTGGGTTCTCCCCTTTCTTTCTCCTTTACGGACACGAACCTTCATGCACTATAACCACGATTGGATCTTACCGGCCAGATGCTTCGCAGTACATTCTTCGCTCTAGAAACAGTCCACTGGACTGTTTCTAGAGCGGCTGCTTACGCCGAAGAATGTCGCCAGCTCGCTCGTTCGTTCACATCGCAGGACCAGAGGAGCTAAAAGCATCGCCACTATTCATCCAACACGGCTACGTGCTTTGCTCCTGGCTCGCTGGTCTGGTTGTGGGTGCCCTCTACTCTTCCAGGCCTTTCCTCCAAGCTGCTCTCCAAGTACGACGGTCCTTATCGAGTACTGAAACAAACATCCGCGGTCAACTACCTCATCGAGCCAATCGAAGCGCCTTCCGACCAGCGTCGTCGCGGCCAGGAAATTGTCCACGTCTCCCGGCTAAAGCAGTGCCATGGCTCCCCTGTGTTCTCCTGTCCTAAGGTCGCCAGAATGGCTACTCTTTTGGTGGGGAGTGATTGTGCTGAAGGCGCTGTGCAGTGTACATGGTGCTTGCTGGTGAAAAAGAAGACGACGAGCAGAAGTGCTGGCTTCCCCGTTTCGATATAGCGCCGTTCTCTGGGGTTATGACAACGAGAACAACGAGGGGGTGTCTTTCACGGAGAATCTGCAGTCACGGTGCTCGCTACTATATTGTATGTTTCTGGGGAGAGTACTCGGTGTGTGGTGAACTCTGATAGTTTCAGTAGCAGGGCGAGCACTCGCGCTGCTCTGAAACTGGAATTTGGATCTATTTATCGGGCAAGTAGTGTTCATCTTGGCAAAGTTCGATACAATGTTCCACTTACTGAGAGAACTGCGTCTTCCGCCTTCGGAAGGAGTATTAGCCCCACGCACTCAATCTTATTATTACGTAACATAAAATTGATGGGCCTTAAATGTTCAATGGGCGCACCTGCTAACACCGTCGTGCATCACAGTGACCACGAATCCAGCATTTTTTCTAGCTTGTCAGCTATGTGCGGAACTTCAAGTACTTCCTAGCAGTGGTGATGTATGTATTCCCAGGATTTTACCCTGAATACTGAAACCTATTTCCGGACGCTGGCTAAATGTGACTTCATAACGATAATCATTTGGATTTTTTTTGTAGATGTTAGTCTGGGCCGCCTTGTGAATAGTAGCACCTAGCTTTTGTAGATCTGCGTCGGCGAGGTCCAAGGAAGGTCCGCATTTGAGGATGACGGTCGTGGGCCTGGCCTATTCGGTAGTAGTGAACATCACATGCAATGATGTAGGTGCGGTGGCAATAGTTCACGGAAGGCATACTAGTGTCCGTATAGATCTATGGCGGTCACACCAGTCAACGGGCAACGCTTAGAGTTAGGGCACAGTTTCGTGCTTCACAGAAAAGCACAAATTTGCGGTGCAAGAAATCTTGAAACACGATGAAAACACTCGCGGAGCTCCCTTGGTGCCCTTGGACAGTGTGTGTTCTTTGTCTATGAACACACATGAACACTTAGTGAACAAATGAACACTTAGTGCCGACTACACAGCACAAGACGAGCGTTCTCGTTGCCAAAGAAGTGAACCGAAAGTAGCTTAGAGGGTGCAAAATATCGGGTAGGTTATGCGTACCGACTTGCACAGTTTACAATTTTTATGCAACGTACGTGTAGTTCTTTAAATTGTGCACAGGATCTCGCCGTACAGCACAGCAGTAGATTGTGTATACCAAAGCATCCTGTACTTCACGGCTATGACAAATGAGTTTAGTTATCTTACGTTGTCGGGCAAACCTGGAGTACCGGCCACCCGTTGCCTTCCCATCCAGTCCAATAAAAACCATATTCATTGTTTTCAGGAACAGTTACTCATCAAACGCACAAGTAACAAAAACTTTCTAGTTAACTGTTTCTTATAATGTATAAGGTACACCTCTATCTAGTGAAACACACCTTGCTCAGGCAGCGTGGGATACGCTAGTATGTGTTGGTTATAGCGGATAGTATATACTTTCTGAATTTGGATACAGTAGACGCAATTAAAAGGCTTCCCCTATATAGGAAAGTACTAGTATCTTGTTGTTAGTTACACCCATAGACCCGTACCTTAGAGCAAAGCTAAGCTGTTTCAAATCAATAGCTTTATCTGGCCATTCCACCCTGTTTGCGCTTTGTATGTATCGCGAAGCAACCCAACATGGATTAATGAGTATGTCACCTGGCATGCGCCGGGTGCTCGCTCCTCTCTCGCATGTCTGCCCTCTTGGATATAGTGGAGAGTAGTGGAGAGCTGTGCTACCTGTAAGGCGAAGCGAGGTATGCGTCATGCACTGAATGCTGTCTTGCATGATTACACTTACGGGCATAATGCAGACATACGCCGGATATATTGCCAGACGATTAGGCCCAGGGTGGCAGACGGTCTGCACATGCGCAGGCGTGGGCTTTATTTGCAGTCACCTCCTCACCGTCAATATTTTCCTCATAAATCCATCGCCGTCATTCTCAGGATCTCCATTCTGTTATCATTTTGTTGACGTCGCGTAAGTCTTCATCATACAGTCGTCCCCCTTCCAGCACTGTCACACTATATTGCACGCGCCGTCATAGTCACACGTCTATCCTGCCATTGGGACCATTTTAGCAAGGCCATTTCATCGTGGTCATGCACTCGTCGTCACGATATTTTGGCCCTCCAATAACCGCCTTGACGCATCGATGCTTTGAGGAGGCATGTGTTTGTTTATAGAATAAACCAGTTGCCTTCACCCAGAAAGTTCTCGTGCACGTGACGCCTCCGGGAGAAAGAATTAATGTTCCAGATCTACCGTCAAGTCCGTAAGTGTTGGCGCTGGCTAACACACCAAGGTTTATATCTAATAGATAAAAATAAATACCCTGGAAAGGTGGGAAAACAGCGCTGTGGTTGCCCATTTCGTAAGAGCACCGCATGCGTTATACCGAGGTATGGTTTCGTGCCCCACCTGCGGCCAATTCTTTTTTCATTGACTTTTTTTCGAGTACTTTATCATTTCTTTAATTTGATTAGTAGGTACAAGCAATTTCCCCTGTGTTGTCCTTACTGTCTGTTAGTTGGCTTCTTGTGATATGACTAATAGAAATCCGGTCCTCGTTTTCGTATGATGTATATGGTATACCCTTACCCAGTGGAACATATAACAGTGCGGAGGTGATATAGAATGCAATCGCCTACAAGTGTATTATACGGCGACATTGCAGTGTATTGTCGTCATAATGGCGTCATTATACTGTTGACGCCATTCTGTCATCATCAGTGAGTAAATAATGCTATTCTCTTTATGCCGTCTTTATTCCAACATCGTTATTACGTCACCATGGTCATGGTTATGCCATCATGAATTTGTAGTAGCGGTTCCAGTGTCAATACGCTACTCTCACCCCACCGTTGTCGCCAGACCATTGCCGTGTTTGTGTAGTCGACTTCCAGTCCTTCATCCAATCATGGTCGTTCCATCGTCATTTCTTTTAGTCATGACGGAGTGGCGCATGATACTGAAATATGTTTCCGCAAATCGAGAAAAGCATTAAAGGGTCCCGGAAACTATTTTGACGATTTCCTACAAATGTACTGAATCGTTAGAGTAGGTCCTTCTGACCAATGATTGACGCATCCGAGTGCTCCGCGTAAAGCTTGTAATTTATTATGTGGTTTTACAAATGCACATCGCTGCCAATCGCAGCACACTGCTCGGCGGAATTGTCAGCCGCCCCTACGCGTATGACGTAAATCTCCAAATTGACGTCATGGGGGCGAGCTATCCGATTGGCTGCCCAGGGTGCGTCATCAATAGTTTTTCCATCTTTATGGTGAACAAATGATGTTTGTAATAGTTGGAATGTTAGTTAATTTGTTTATATAAAAACAATGTAACAGAAAGACAATGCACAAGAACAATTCCTCACTATACTCGTCTGCTTGTGTTACAACGTTCTCCATTTTGATGAGAGCTGCGCGGTCAGTCTGTCTCAGCTTTTCGCGAGCACTATGATTCGACTTTGTTGCGTTGTGGACTGCAAGCGTAGCGACGGGCAATATGTCAAGCTGTGACATCGTGTCCTTCTGCAAGGCAGCAGACTAGCGGACTGGCTGCAGCACATGGGATTGCCTCTATCCGATCGGCGCCAGGATTTGCGCGTTCACGGTCGTCCATTTACACCGGGAGATCACTAACGCAATAGCGTTGCGCAAGTCCGGTATTAGGGTAAACGCAAGCGCAAAGGCCGTGTCCACTTGCGTGTCGTTTCACGGGATGAGCAGAACGGCAAATGTGAATGTCTGCACCGTGCAGCCACCTGGTGGCACAGACCTCAACCACACACAGTAGCAGTAACAAAACGCATTCTTCTTTGCTTCTGGTATAAATTTCTCGCAGGAGTGTAATCGTTAACACTTTTTTGTAAATGTTTAAAATGTTTTACACTTGGTTAGAGCAATATTCGCTTTCTGTTTGGCTGGTTAAGCTCTGCGCCAACGGGTGGCTGGACCGTGGAGGCCGATCAGGCAGCTCACGTACCTCTACGCTAAAAGCGCTTCTTGTTGGGCTAGTTGGTAGCTGTTCATTATAAAATATGAAGACGCCAAATAAACAGACACACAGAAGAGAAGAGAACGGGACAGGGGTCAGTTGCAAGTGGCGCCCTGTCCCGTTCTCTTCTCTTGTGTGTCTCTGTTTATTTGGCGTCTTCATATTTTATAATGAACTCTACGCTAAAGTTCCTTCATCAGTTTGAGTTTACGCCTGCACTGTTCCGTCGAAACGCCAGCTCACCTTTGGTTACCGGAATACCAGACACGTTAGGCACTGCAACAGAATGCTCGCAACGCACGGTGCCTCGATGGCTCTCGTTTGGGGTCGACTGCCATGAAGCTGGCGCAGAGTTTGGAGAGGCTCGCGCGCTCGCTTCTAGAGAAACGGAAGTCGATGACACGAAGTGCCGTCATGACGCAGAGCCAGTGAAGGCGGAGCTTAGCCCCGATCACTCGGCGAACGAGTTGAGCAGAAAATTCATGACTATGGAGGAGCGCAACTTGTAGTCGTCCGTAGCTCTCTTAATATGAGACGTTTCACACAAATTGTGGTGCGAATGATTAACTTTAGTGGTACCCTACGCGTCTACAAAATTTGTCCGAACCGTTTCAGGGGCCCTTTAAACGGAAGCTCAATAGAAAATGTCGCTTACATCAATTCGGACTGCACGTGGGAATGTGCCAATATCGGAGCATACGTGCCGCATGTGGGCTTCAGCCTGAACGTTAATTCAAAGTAATTTTGCGTGGATTTAATTACGTGCTCCATTTCCTTGTTTCATGTATGAGTGGCGCAAACGCTTGTCATTGCGGTGGTAAGGAAACGGACGTGCGAAGTAGGTTCGTGCCGTCTCTGCGGAGCCGCTGACGTGCCGTCATTCTGCTGACGCGCATGGACTGGCCACAAAAGGAAGGAGCAATGATACCGCCTCAAAAGACGGGTGGTGTGTGTTTGGTTGGAGTAGTATTAGGTATAGCTTAATGTTTATTTAAATAAATAGGTGGGCATATAATAAAATTGAAGAAATTTACTACTGACCACCGTAATCGCCTAGCGCAGTCTGCTGATTCCACAATACCGCTCCGCAGTGGAGGGAGAGGGAGGGGATTATAATAAGAGAAGAGGGGTAAAGCATAGCTGAGAATCTACTGACGCGTATTCATTTTTCCTTCTCACGGGGATTGCATTTCTTCTACGTTAATGTTATCGTGGTTTTCGGAGGGCATGCGGGCTCAAGCAATTACGCTGGAACGCTCGATGAGACATGTATAAAACCAGACATGTTTGGTCCTGAGATCAGAATTCGAGTATCGCCGACTGAGCTCGCCGCTATCGTTTTCTGGGCACGCGATCGCCAAATGAAGTTAGTTTGGTGATTCACTGTTCAAACAGTATTGCTACGGCGCTCTTCACCGTGAGTGCAACGTGGCAATACTATAGAATAAAGGAGAATAACGAAGCCGACTCGATGCGTCGTCACAGAACGCTCATTCGAATCTGCTGGAGGTAGGACAGTGTTCTGTATTCCGCAGTTAGTATTGTGTACATGCAAAGCAGCGTTCCTGTTGCACTACATTGGTCCAGAACGTTGTGCATAAATTGGTCTCAAGGAAAGAGAGAGTAAATGTGAAGCTGGATTTATCTGCCTTTCGGCGCTGACAGGCTCTCCTTTCTCATCTCGTGCCCCATCGAGGGGTGGCACCTGCAACGCCGCTCGCAGCTCTCACCACAATGCACACTTTCTTAGAGACCTGGGGCGCAGCACTAAACACTGCTGTCGGTACCAATGCAAGTCCTATTTGAGAAATTGCAAGTATCTAAAGTGAATAGCTTTGTATTTCTCCTTTGCTGGTTGCGTGGTCGGTTGTTGCTGGTCGTAGGTTGGTGGCAGTTGAACTATCACCACCGGTACAAAGAAATTGACACGCAGGCCATTTATTGCATACCATTTAAGAATCATGTGCAGTCGCCTATATCAAGTTTAATGATGTGGTGGTTAACGGCTCGGCGTTCTACAGAATTGAACAATGAAACAACAAAGGTTACCTAAATGTCTTCAAAGCAAGGACTATAAGCAGTCAAACACATTATTTCTTTATTAGGCAGAAACGCTTTCTTGTAGTCTTCGGCGATACGCTTACATAGGCAATCATTGCCGACAGTTTCTGTATAGTTATTTTACTGTGTTCACGCCTGTCTTAGTGTAACAATATGCGCAGTACAGCCCGATTTGCTCAAAACCATGCAGGTTGCCGTTAGCCTAAGGCAGATGTTCACTCGTTTTTCTTTGCCTACAGAGAAAAGACGACGACCGCCCTCTTCTTGGACATGCTGTGCAAGATTCCGATTGCCTACTGTGTGAAGATAATCAAAATTAACTTCGACAACGACCCCGACTTCTATACTGACGAAAACTTTAAGCCGTGAGTAGCAAGGCATAGCGCTCTAGTTCGGTACTACAAAGTTCCGTTTGCGTAGTTTGTATTTGTGCTTGCATCCCTAAGACATTATTTGCAAGCTTATACAACGAACGTTTTTCATGAGCACCTCGGGGGGGGGGGGGGGGGGGGAGGGGGGGCAAGCATAACAACTTGAGCATTGCTGTGGCTTTATGTGTGTTTACTGCACAAGAATTACAGCCTCCTCTCTCGCTGTCCTTTAACGGGACAAAGAGTATGATGTTTCGATCAATCAAAGCAACGTTATTTTGCAACTTTACAAGGCCGAATGGTGGCCGAAGAAAAAGCTGCTAGACTGCAGATTGACTAGGCTCCAGCCACCCATCAGCAGTGAAGACGAAACCCATTCAGCATTACTAAGCGTTCATGAAAAGCGCCGTACCAGACATACAATGAATCCAAGATTGCATTACAATCAAACTCGCCTCTCTAAGAACATGAAATAGAAAAATTAAGTATTCATAATATACATACATAATAAAATGGCTAGACACAACAAAGCAAAACAAAAATTTACTGCGTGGATAAGCTTATGTCCTTCTTCGCTAGCGTTGTGATGTCAATATTTAGTCTCATAGTGATTTAATATCGTTGGCAATGGCTGCCGAATTCTTTTGCGGCAGTACTATGTGTGCGAAAAACGAACGTGCCATGGTGGTTGATACCGAAAAGGATATGTTGTCAGGGTGTGCTCAAGTTGTGTAATATCGAGAAAAGCGTCTAATATGCTCTGAGCTGCTTCCTTATAGGAGCACAGTAGCTGTGTAAGTGTACAAATCTGAAAATTTAAGGATTTTATGTTCTTGAAAAAGAGGTGTGGTGTGTTATAAATAAGAAGCGCTCGATACCGCGCGGACCGCCCTTTTTTGTACTAAAACGAGTTTGTGTAGTTTCTCAGCTGTAGTGTTACCCCAAACTAGCACACAGTAACACAAATAACAACTAAACAGGGCATCATAAAGCAATCTCCTAATTGCCACCGGGAGATCTTGTCTGCATCTATTCATTATGCCCACTGTTTTGCTTAATTTAAGCAATAATCACTGAATGGGCTGGTTCCAGGACATATGTTCATTACATGTAATGCCAACTGTTTTTAGAAAATTTGCAGTCGAAACATTGAACGGGAATCATAAGGGAATCAGCTACCTTAAACAATGTTCCGAACGCACGAAACAACACACACTTTGTTTTCGATTCGTTCAGTGTCAATCAATTTGTCTTGCGCCATTCGTTTGCTCTAGAACAAAACGGATCTGCCTCGGCAGTAACGTGCACTATATATTTTCCTGCAAACAACGCGCAGCAATGATCGGCGTAGATAACAAATTTGCAAGTTTTATTTACTTGTACTATATCATTGATACCAAATAGGAACAGGATAGGCCCCAAAATACTTCCCTGTGGCACCCCTGATACCATCATTATCATGCGCGATTTGTATCTGCCTACTACAGTAGATTGTGATCAACCCGTGAGGTATGAACGAATTCCAGAGCTACTCCTCTAAATCCATAGTGTTTCATTTTATATAATAAAATGGTTTAATTTACACGGTCAAAAGCTTTACTGAAATCTAAGTATAGTCCGAGTGTCATAAATTTATTTTCCATGTTCTCTAAAATAATTCCTTTTTGCTGCAAAAGAGCACTCTGTGTGGAAGGATATTTCCTAAACCCAAATTGATGGCTTATTATAAGGTTATGTTTGCTACAGAAACTGTCAATTCGTGCATAAATCACTTTTTCAAGCCCTTTCGGAGAACAGGTAATATTGAAACTGGGCGATAGTTAGAAAAAGTGTTTTATCCCCACCTTTATGGATTTACCGTTACCATAGCTACCTGCATATTACTTGGAAAAAAAATGCCAGTAGAAATTGCGATATTAAAGATATGCGACACGACAGGTGCAATCTCATTTAACACATAGTTAATGGGCTTAATTTGTAAGTCATCGGCATCGACTATGGCTATTCTTAAGGCCTTCGAAAATCCTTATAATTCTGCGTTTGAAGTAGGCTGAATGAAGAAAGAATGCGGAGTTCTAGAGATACACGCAACAGATACAGAAGTATTTGCTGTGTTACCTATATGTGCAAAAAAGTCATTAAAGCGGTTCGCAAGTTCCACTCCTTAAATAAGGTATTATCAGCGACAAGATGATCAATACAGTTATATATAGGCTTGCGGTTTAAGATTATATTTAATTTCTTCCAAAGAACATTACTGTTATGCAGACAATCATTATCAAAAATACGTCTGTAGTATTCTTCCTTCGACTTCCTAGTTGTCTTGCTAAGCTCCAATAGTCCGTATGCTCCACATGAAGCCGAAGTGCTCCAACTAGGCCAACAGGCCGTTCTGTTGCAGAATACCTTCACCATGCTCTTGAACGGTCGAGAAGAGGTAGTCTTACTAGACCGCCTCAAACAGGCATGCCTCGAGGCGCCTCTCACGAAGTTCCCCGCGGATGTCGCCGGCGTATCCTCGGAGTGGCATGACAAAACAGCACTCTCTCCGCTACGTCAATGAGTACATTTCACTGTTCCCTCCGGCCCGAGGCCTTGTAGCGCTCACCAACGCCGCTACGCGAAGACGCCGAAGGTCGGCACTGCGAGACTTGACGAAAACAAAGTTGGCGGCACGCGCTCGTGGCGCAAGCATGGCACGCGCTGTTCTATATTACAGCCTGCTACGCTGCTACTCTTGATCTGGTACTCCACTCCCTCGGTTGCCCACGAATTGATTCCACATCTTACTAAAAGCAATTTGATATCATTTTCTGGTAAGAACACACCGCTTAGTGTGGACCCCAAGTTGCTCGTTAATGAAGTGATAGACTAACATCTGACGTGGCACAATCATGCACATGAGGCAATTGGGAATATTTATAAAGATATACAGATATTTTATAAGCTCTGGCATCTATTTCCACTAGAAGCCCTTCTAATCCTTACCATAGTTTTGTCGAATCGTATGTGTCATAGTCCATTTGAGCTTATGGACTTCCGTGTTCGACATTAGGGTCAATTACACAGCTGAAAGAACAGCTCTACAAATAATCAGTTTTGCCTAACGTACGTAGTGTATATCAGTCGCTTATCCTCATTATTAACGGTAACAGTTTCAAGTAGACGCGCAAATTGTGGAACGTCTTCCTGGACATATACTGCAGCCAGATTTTGTAACACTCCTCGTCAAGACGTAACTTCATCATCATCCATTCAGTATTTTTTACAATCACTGCGCCAGTACTTCCTCTACAATACCTAAATTCACAAAAAGTTACTTTCCCTTCATGTATTGTATAACGATTTTTTTAATGTATATACATCATCTTGTTACACGGATGCAAATAAGACTATCATAGGTACACTTTCTACAACTCCCTTTGAGTTCTGGGGCCCCGATTGTTTAAGTACGATGCACTACATTCTATTTTCTCATGAATAATAAACTTATTGATGGAATAATTGATTGATTGATATAGCGCAAGTAGTGCATCTCAACAAAAATTCTTGGAGGTTGTCAATGTAACATTTAGTTTCCGGAAAGAGTTCACTGCTATTCTTGTTCGTCAGGATAGTTCTCTGCCTTAGCAGCAGACAGGCAGACCTAAGTGTTGGAATTTTTGCCCTATTCTATACTGCCTGTACCAGAAATGGCGCTCTTGTCAAGTTGGTGGTTTATGTGCTCCTTCAAGGCACATAAATGGGCAGCTCTGGCGTTTTTTTAACCATATTGGAATGTTGTCATTTTCAAATGGCATTGACACTCCTGTGACCGGTAGGGTGGTTCTGTTTGCTTGGAAATTAATCAATAATTGTAAATAACCAATAAACTGGACACCGAAACCGAAACGGTTAGCTGCTTTTTATGACGTAAGGATGAGTTGATTACGTCAGGTCCTACACTACCATAATGTAAACAAGCAGAACGCGTGCTATACGCGAATTGCACGTGGCGCTAACGCCCAAAAGCGAAGCTGCTGATGTCTCCGGACGACAAAGGGAGGTTTTGCAGATTTTCCGCATTACACAGCGCCGATTTCAGCGACAATTTAAGCGACGGTGGCGGTGTACTGTCTGACGTCACAAACACATGGTGGTCAGTAAAAAATGGACTCGGGAACGCAACCAATCTGAAAATTCATTTTCACGAGTACTAAATGACTTGCAGCCGTATTGTTTGGCACACATATTCAGAGTGCAAAACAGAACGTATATTCAAAATATTATTAAGATCAGTTCATATTGAGAAATCGCTGGAGTTCTCCTTTAGGCATTAATCACAAAGAAGCCCGCCTATAGTCCGGTTAAGCGCTTAGTGCTAGATACTCAGTTTAGGCAATTAGCGGTATTTGTGACGAATCAGCACCGAAGCCCTGAAATGCCACAACATAAATTGGGATCGAGCAACATTCTCAAGATATCCAGCATCCCCCACCGCTCTTCTGTTTTATTGTCTTAACCTGCATATGACACCATAGCTCCGTGCGATCTATACGGCTGGTAGAAGACGAAAACCATGAATGGCGCATTTAAGGGACCTATTAGGGAAGAGAGCCTGGACAGAGTGACGGAGCAGTTTGTGCAACTCAAAAATAGCAGACCGTGCGGTACGGAGATCACAAACTCGGCACACAAGTTTCAACCATAGCACGGCCGCGTCTGTATCACGATTTAGGGCAATGCTCGTTGGGACGCATGCATGTGCTCCTATGTTCCTTCACGTCAGTGCGCCATCGAGTAAGAAGCTGTACCCACGTGGCGGTGGATTTGCAGACACGATATTGCCCATGTGCGACTGGAAATGGCCCCTTTAACTCGCGTGCCTGTTCTATTGCTATGTTTGGAAGCGAATATAGAGCGGTGGTTGCTGAAATGACAAATATTACTAGAATTACCCTCTCATGCTCCAATATGTCCCAATTTAAATACTTTGAAATCAGTGTCGTCATCCTAACTATCCTTACCAGTATGTCGGCTTGAAATAAAAAGCCGTAATCATTTTTACTAAAAAAGTCGTAGTTTCGAACGAAAGGGGGAGCATCTATTGCGATAGCAAACTATACGGCAGCTCTACAAAGTAAGTAAAGTAAGGGTAAGTTTTATCGGCCGCGTGAACTTAAAAACATTCGCTTACTAACAAAATTATTGAGCACGGTGTCGGCGCATACAGGTAAACATGAACACATCCCACTCGATGAGCGCGGAAACTCGCTGGCGGGAGCAAGTGCTGCAGTAGCAGTGAGTGAGGTGACGTTCTTGCTGTCTATTGCTTCAAAGCAAACTAACCGCCGACAACACAACATGAAAAAAAGGTGTGAGCCGTTGAAGCGCCTAGACTCTGTTCTCAACGCACAACGCTTTGAAGATATGCCGCACGCGCGGCCGCGGAATATGGAGTTGCCTTCGGAGCACAACGCCGGCCCTCGACCTCCCCTTCATTCCCCCGGAACCCAGCGCGTGACGGAAGACTGCGCGCTTTCTTCCCGCTTTCCTTCCTTGCGCGCGCCACATTGAGCCCCGATCGTCGACTCGCCTCGCAAACTTTCACTTCTGCGTGTTGCATGCACTGTGGGGCGACAGTGTTATCGCCCTTGTGCTTTATACGGTAGATCACGGCGACGGCGACGCTAACGCCGACCACAAAAATGCGCCTGGAGTGTCTGTATATTTGCTATCGCCATAAGAGTCGAAATCAATTATGAGATAAAATTTACCGGTGATAATTGATTTTATACTGTTCTGGGACCTCCACCCAGACTCTATGCCTTGCACTCTGTGCTTTCATCGGCTGTCCAAGCTCATTCGCCTTTCCGCGCATGCGTATTGCAGCGAGCCCATGTCCCCCGAGGCTGTCGCTTGCTATGTCGGCTACCAGGTTAGAACAACAGGTGACTTCGCAGCACAAATAAAGCTAAATTCTAAATATTTGATGGGCATGGAGGCTCCATTGTCGGTGCGCCTGGCCTTCTGCGGTTGCGTTCCAAGGGGACTTTCCCAGGATGTCAACGAGAAAATCAACGAGTAAGTGTGCTCTTTCACCTGTTGCAATAATTATTTATAATTTTTTTTCATGCACTCAAACTTCTTTTAACTAACAAAGACATGTGCCATAAAATAATATCACATGAAAGCAAAATGCAAATATGCGAAGAACGAGAAGCAAGCAATCGTATTCTGCTGCACCAGGTGCTATGTTCTAACTACGAGAAAAGAGATTATTGATGTTGCAGTAAATATCAATCGCTGTTCCTATGGATAACGTATCCTGTACGATTGATAATAACAAACAAAACCCACAACACAGGTACACTTTATCGTTAACCTGTGCTCATGACTTAAGAGAATTGCTCGCTGGGCATGTTGGTATTTATTCATTATTCGTATTTTGAGGGCGCCAAAAACAATACACAGTGCACACGAGAGAGGACAGCGAGACAGAGCACTTGCCACGTTTTCATCTCTTGAGTCCTGTCTTTGGCGCTTGTGCGTATGAAGTTAGTAGCACTGGTGGCTATAAGGCGCAATGGAAAACTAAACGGTATTCGTGGCCTGGTCTAAGACTCCTGAGCTAAAAATAATCCTTTCTGAAGTGTCGCCAGGGCGCCTGCCTGAAAGGACAAACGCTTTCACGAAAGGTACGGCGATATCTAGCTTGAAAGTAATTGTAATGTAAAAGGAATGCAACTGGTGCATCCAAGCAATTTTTATGTGCAAACGTGAGAACATAACTTGTGGCTGGTTGTCTGCGGAGCTATGTCGCTGTGTTTAGTGTTGCGATATAATGTTGCACTGTTTAGTGCTGCTGTGTTTTGTTTCCGAGTGTAATGTTGGTGCTTATGAGGTCACAAGAACGCAAGACGACAAACCGGCCATCTTTTGGTCTCAGTGCAGTTTTATTTGCGGAGTTGTCATAAAAGTATGTAGTGTTTCACGCGCACTGCCTTGATTCTGTGACTTAGGGGATGCACATTCGCTCGCTGCAGCCAATACAGCCCGCCGTGCTCACTCTTCTTTTCGCGTTGTCGTGGACCTGGGTAGTGAACGTTGTTTCCCTGCAGCAGCTCGCTTCGCACGCTTCTCTGCGTGGCGATGGCCTCGTACTTCGTCGGCATTGAACTGACGCCTCCTGCACGCTTTGCAGCATCGATTTATGATGTAGACGCGAGCAATTAAACCAAGGGCAATGAATACTCCATAGCGTCGACACTGGTGCCAGTACTGTCATGCGCCACCTAGGAAATCGACCACCACCGACAGCCCAACGCATAATGCCCAGCCTCAAAGATAGTCATCACTGTCGCGTGTTGCAACGGTGGTGCGTTGCATCGGAAACGCCATGGTTACCTCGCTCGGCTACGGAGCGGTTGCAGTGGTGGTGGGGCAGATAATGGAATCCTCACCGCGGCCTTTTTTCTAGCTACATGAATGTGAAATAATTTATATGCCGTTTTCCTGCCACAGCTTTCTGTGAGGGCTTTCTGGTGACGGTTTTAACGCATAACGAGCCAAGGGATACTGTCGCATTATTAGGTGTTCCTATTCTGAGTGTCCTCAAAAGGGCCCAGCCCTGGCTGAGGCCGAGCGAGTCTAAGACACAGTGCCACCAAACTTCGTTACCCCTCTCGCACTGTCAGTTTGTGCTGGCAGCGATATCTTGGGATACGCAGAAAACATCGGGGCATTTACATTTACAGTTGAAAAGATAGACATAATTATTGTCCTCTTCGTGTAATACTTCGCCTGCATTACTCGCATGCCTGCGGCAGCCTACCAGCCTTATTTTATAGAAATATTGCGGCTGAGCCAATGATCGGTGTTTCTTTCTTCAGAGTTTACAATGAGGTGCTCCGCAATACCTGGAGCAGTTCCGCTGCCGCTGCCATCCGAGTACCTCGCGGCCTGCGGGAAAGGGCGTTGTGGATCCTGAAGAACCCGACGCAAGTAACGTGAGTGCTTTGACTAAACACGTGCGCGTCTTGGTAGGTATGCATAAACCGACGCACGCACAATCACACGAGCGTGCTAGCGTGACTTCGCTGTGTTTTTACGTCTCACGGCCTCAGTAAAACACTTCTTTTTTATCTGAGGACCTTAGCAGACAATCGAGAGCTGCGCTGCCTTGACCAGACGCGTGTGAGGCGTGTAAGTTCCGAGCCTTGTGACTGCGCCGGCGTTCTACGGAGGAGTATTCGCTTCGTGCGTACCTAGCGTATATACGAATGCCCAATGCGCTAGAACTGGCGTTTAAACCGACACCGACCGTTTAAACCGTAACGGGTTAGCATAGAAAAGCAGCAAATTCGCAGTAAAGGCGTGTCAGCATTCATTGGTCTGGAGCCCCTAAAACGCCATCTACATAAGCCCTCACCCCCACGCATCGTGCCAGAGAGCTTCGTTCCCCTTCGCAAGAACCCTGCACGTTAGGGCTGCTGCTGAAGGATTGGCACAGAACTGTGACAACGTGTTATTATTCATTGGCCGGCAGCCGCGTAAGCCCCACATTTGCGCATGCTGAGGGTGTGGTGAAGAATAGGGGAAAGGCAAGTGAAAGGGGGAAATTCTGTAATACTGCAGCTTTTTCTAGACCGCTTCTCTAGGCGCCCGTTCCTGCGTTGGTCGTAGGCGCGCATGCGTGGGTGTTGTAACCAAGCGAACGAGCGCCGCGGGGAACCAAATGCGGCGAGAGCGAAGAGAGCGCGAAGAGGAGGCTGGAAGGAGGAAGCCACCTTGAAGCACTTCTAGATAGCGTTCTCGTCCACGGTGTTGGCGCCGGCCGTGCGTCGACAAAAAACCAGAAATCTTGCCTTCGCGCACAGTGTTCGCGGTAAAATTACCGTGACATAAACTTCAGTTTCCGGGAGCTAGCAGCTGTGTGGCCAGTGTATAGGCCGTCTTTTTCTTTCATGGCCACCACGGTATTGCGTACGCAGTGGCGCCATCTATGGGCAGTTGGCACGCTGGCTTGGTCTAGCGCTCCGTCTTTTATGTCAGGCACACGCTCGGCGCTAGTTTGTGGCGTTTGTTCTCGCGCTCGCGAAGTCTGTTTGGGTGTGACGTGGCGTGTTCTACATGAGAAACGGTTTTGCGAGACGTACTGAACTGGTTTAAAGCTTGCATTGCCGGACTTTCTCTGCTGGCGTTGAGGCCGACGGAGCACGGAGCGCGAAGCGTGCGCGCGTGTTTGAGTGAGCCCACAATCATGCTCAGAGATCAATTGTGCATTTCTGAAAATTCCATTCACTAATGTCACCTTATATCAGCAATCGCCTTTAGGTCTAAACTGCGGTTTAGAAGCAATTAAACATACGCGACGATCGTCGCAGCGTGGGTAGTGCTCTGCTACGGTTGAAATTGTGCTGTTATATTCTGAGAATCATTTCAAACTTACAAATTTCTAGCTGTATAGATTAAATTGCGTGACCACTTGGTTGCGTGGACGTGGTTTCCAACTATGAATAAAATAGTTTTCGTTAGTAATGACCGCGTACCTTACAAAGTGGGTTACACTTGTCCAGCAGAGCTACCGTTTACGAACTGCACGAGCGTCCGTAAAAGTGGTAGGTGCAGGGTTACAGTTATATTTGCTCGGTATAGCGCATGGTCAAAGCATAAAACAATGTTTACATACCATGCCAGGTGTAATTGCGACGTTAGCCCGTTTTCTCGTCTTTCTTTTGAGAGAGGATGAAAACCCAATTTTTTTAGATTTGTTCGTCCCGGATTCTTCGGCGCACTCACCCGTATAACGGAAATTTTGTCCTCACTAACGACCGCCGCATTCTTTTAATGCGATCCCTCTTGGATATTACGGCTTTGTAGGGTAAAAAAGGCAATGCCGAAGCACATAGCTTATACCGGATGTTCACAATTAAGCTATATGGCTTTCTTAAAACAAGGCACTGGGAGACACGCGAAGGCCACCTGCGCAAATAAGTTTTGTGGACAGGGGGAAAAATGTGATGATAATTATCGCTGTCAGCAACACAATTAACTAAAATAGAATAATTATCTTTTTGTTGACTGCAGTGCCTGGGTATGTTCGTATTGAAAAGTTTGAGGCAGTCGTGTTTTTACACAGTATCTGTTGGAAGAATTCTAGCACGTCGGTGCTCCGCGTTAACCGACTCCAAATTTTAATTGTCCTTCGCATGATTATGCATGCAGGATATTGACACGTGTACTTGTTTATCTTTGTCGGGCGACAGCGTTTCACCGCACAACAAATGTTATCGCACAGCGCATGACGCGCCTGCATGTATCGCAAGTTTGAGGAATGTTAGCGACGGTTCCATCTGCTGTCTCTCACCGAACCTTGTGTAATCTGATTGTATATATGCTCGAAGCAAATAGTGCCGAATTTTCGGAAGACACACGGATCCCAGTGGTTACTCTGGAACATTGGACGACTGATGTATGAAAGCAGTCGCGCTTTACCCGGTGATCGGATTTCGACGACCGCCGATCGTGTTTACCGCTATTGCTCTCCTTTGAGTGTAAGTTTCTTTTGTGGGCACAAGTTCGCCCAATAAAACGCGAGTTTCGCCATTAACCGTTTTGATTTCTTCACCCTCACTACCACGTGAGATCTGTTGGAGGTGCTTGCTCGTTCATGTACCGGACGCTCCCGACAAGTCGCCATCTTAGCCCGGACAGCAAAGACAAAAACAACGTCGTCCCGAATCATCAAGCAAACCGCCAACCGCAACAGCTACCCCCGCAGCACGGACTTCCACTTGAAACGACCAAGAAGATCGTGGCCCAACCCAAGTGGCTGCCTAAGCGTCCACATTTCTCCTGCAACAACATCCGCACCCACCAACCTTCGGTGGATCAGCGACTGAAGACCCGGAATCCTGGCTGGAGACCTACGAACGAATCGCGACTTTGAACAACTGGGACTCCGACGACAAGCTGCGCCTTGTATACTTCGCCTTAGAAGGCGCCGCCAGAACGGGGTTTGAGAACCGGGAGTCGACCTTAACAACGTGGGCCCTATGCAGCAGCAGCTTCCTGCTGGCCTTTACAAGTGTCGTGCGGAAGCAAAGGGCCGAAGCTATGCTAGAAACCCGAGTACAGCTACCAAACGAGAATGTTGCGATCTATACAGGAGAACTGAGACGCATATTCCGCCGAGGAGATGGAAGTCCGCCTACTCATGCGTGGTGTGAAGGAGGAACTTTTCGCCGCAATGGTACGACGCCCACCGAAGACCGTCGACGAGTTCCTTCGCGAGGCCACCTGCATTGAGAAGACACTGGAAATGCGGAAACAGCAATTGAACCGCCGCACAAGCTCAACAAACTACGCCGGAGTTCAGTCACTGGCCACCGACGACCTGCTCGAGTCTATCCGAGCGGTCATGCCGGAGAAGCTACAGAAGCTGTTCCGTTCATCACAGCCTCAAGTGGCATCGATTCGCGAGATAATACGTGAGGAGCTTCAACAGCAACCCGGAGTAGCCTCTGAATAACTGCAGCCTCAGCCGCAAACGATGACGTACGCCGCTGAAGCCCGCCGTTACATTCCCTCTCAGCGCCCACGGCAGGGCCCAGTCACAAAATAAGTTCCGTCGTCTACCACCACCATCGCCAGCATGCCAACCCACCACCTCAAGCAGCATTCCAAAGAAGAATGACGTTTGGCGCGCCCCCGACCATCGTCCGCTTTGCTATCACTGCGGAGAAGCCGGGCACATCTACCGCCGATCCCTTTACCGCTAGGTGGGACTACGAGGGTTCGCCATCAACGCACCATGCCCACAACAAGGTGAACGCCCACGTGACATTGCCAACTATCTCGCTGCCTAACCGTTGAGTGCTCGACGACCATCCCGTTCGCCGTCACCGGGCCGCTACCTGTCGCCGCACAGCACTCCATACACTGACCCAGCCCGGGGATGGTCAGTCAGTCAATATCCGGAAAACTAACGGCAGCAACCGATGGAGGTGCGGTTACTGTTCGTCGAACTGACGAAGGTCCTCCACTGCCGACGAAGCGCCGAAAAGATGGTCTCAGCGATTTATCAACGAGACGTCGCCATCCCGACGAATCCATAAAGTCACCAATACACCGACGAAAGACCCACTTGACGACGCGACGTTCCAGCTTCAGTTCAACACGACCCAGCCATGATTCGACGCCAAGACTAACTGCAACGCAAGACAAAGAACTATCGATCTCGACGTGCTTCTTGACGGCCACGAAGTCACCGTTTTAGTGAACATAGGAGCCTACTATTCCATCATAAGTCAACCCGTCGCCACCCAGTTGAAGGTTAGGACTGCATGGGAAGGCCCTCAAGTTCGGACTGCTGGAGGACACCTAATAAGCTGACTGTAATCTAAGCCAAATTTAGGACAAGTCGACCAAATGCTGCGCAAAGACATCATGCAGCCGTCTAAATGCCCGTGGCAATCTCCAGTTGTCTTAATGAAGAAAAAGGACGGAAGCCTGTTTTTCCGTCGATTATCCTCGACTGAAGAAGATCACTAAGGACGACGTATACTCCCTCCCACGGATAGACGACGAATTGGATCGGCCCTGCACCACTAAATATTTCTCGTAGATCGATCAAAAGTCTGGCTACTGGCAAATAGAAGTAGACGAGAGAGATCGCGGCAAGACCGCTTTCATCACGACAGACGGCTTCTATGAGTTCAACGTCATGACATTAGGTCTGGACTCGGTGTCTGCACGTCATGGACATGGTGTTAGCACGGTTGAAGTGGCAGACCTGTCTTGTTTATTTGGGTAGCCTCTGAATTTCGACAATCACTTTATGCGGCTCGCGACAGTACTAGAGGCCATCAAGTCATCAGGGCTCACTCTGAAACCGGAAAAGTTCCGCTTCGCTTATGATTAACTTTTGTTCCTTGACCACGTCATCGGCAATTTTGGAGCCCGCCCCTACCCACAGAAGGCAGCGGCCATTGCAACGTTCCAGCGGCCCATTCACAAAGGCAGTGTGTAGATTCCTTGGCATGTGTACCTACTACAGGCGCTTTTTCAAGAACTTTTCACACATGTGTGAGCCGTTGATACATCTAACTAAATGTGATGTCGAGTTCAAGTGGAAAACGTCGCAGGCCGACGCATCTGATGAACCCCAACGACGCATGGAGTTACCACCGGTACTTGCACACTTCGAAGAGTACGCCGATACAGAAATCCATACTGACCCGACTAGCCTAGGCCTCGGTGCCGTTCTAGTCCAGAGGAAAAACGGACTTCAGCGGGTGATAGCTTACGCTAGCCGCTCACTGTCAAAAGCGAAAGGCAATTATTCTATGACCGAAAAGGAATGCCTCGCCAGCGTTTGGGCTACAGCGATATTTCGCCCTTACCTATATGGCAGGCCATTCATAGTGGTCAGCGACCATCGCGAGTTGTGTTGGCTAGCCAAATTAAAGGATCCTTCAGGGCGGCTTACGCGGTGGAGCCTCAGAGTACAAGAATAAGACATCACTGTAACCTACAACTCCGGACGAAAACACCCTGATGCCGATTGCCTATCACGAGCCTCCATTGACCCGCCGCCTCCAGTTGACAAGGATGATGACGCCTTCGTTGGAATAATAAGCTCCGAAGACTTTGCTGAACAGCAACAAGCAGACCCGGAGCCAAAAAGCGCCGTAGAGTATTTGGAAGGGCACACCGAGATTCTCCCTAATGTATTTTAGCGAGGATTGTCTTCATTCTCGCTTCAAAACAACGTACTCGTTAAGAACTTCTCACCAGTGCGGGCCAGTTACCTTCTTGTTGTTCACTCGGCGCTGCGTCCGCAAGTAGTGCACGCCCTGCATGGCGATCCGACCGCTGGGCACTTCGGACTCTCTGGGACGCTGTCGAGGATAAAGGAAAGCTGCGATTGGCCGCGCCCGCTTGCGGACATTGCCCGTTACGTCAAGAAATGCCGAGACTGTCTGCGACGCAAGGCCCTACCGACAAGGCCGGCGGGATTACTAGAGCCGATGGAGCGTCCTTGCCGACTATTTCTGCAGATCGGGATGGACTTGTTGGGACCCTTTCCGACGTGAGCGACGGGAAATAAGTGGATGGTCGTGGCAACGGACTACCTCACCCGCTTCGCTGAAACGAAACCTCTGCCGAAAGGTAGCGCAGCCGAAGTGGCGAAATTCTTAAGAACATCCTGCTGTGACATGGCGCCCCAGAAGTTCTCATCACCGACTGAAGAACGGGCTTTACAGCGGCGCTCACCCAAGCCATTCTGCAGTGCAGTCAGACAAGGCACCGGAGGACAACTACCTCCCACCCACAGACGAATGGTCTTACGGAGCACCTTAATAAGACTCTCGCCGACATGCTAGCATTGTACGTCGACGTCGATCACAAGACCTCGGATGCGATGCTGCCGTACGTAAACTTCGCTTACAACACGATGCGGCAAAAAACAAGACAGATCACGCCCGTCAAGCTGGTTTACGGCAGGAACCCGACGGCGACTATCGACGCCATGCTGCCGCAAGTCACCGATGAAGAGAATCTTGACGTCGCCACCTATCTCCAGTGCGCCGAAGAAGCCGAACACCTCGCCCGCCTGCGGATCAAGAAGCAGCAGCGCACTGACAGCCCACACTACAACTTCCGACGACGCTACGTCGAGTACCAGCCCGCCGACCGTGCTTGGGCTTGGACCCCGATACGCCTACCAGGCCTCAGCGAGAAAAAATTGCGACGCTATTTGGAGACCCTACCAGATCATCCAATGTATTGGCGAACTGGACTATGAGGTCGGGCCAGACGGCACTTCACATTCACAGCGCCGCCGCGCGATCTGATGTGGTCCACCTGGTGCGTGCTAAGCACTTTTACGCACGTTGACGAAGTCCCTTTTTTGTTGTTTGCTTGCGACGGGTGTTTTGTTTATCGCTTCCGTTCGTTTGCAGCATCGGTTCGATGCTTTTGAAGAGGGTGTATTAACACGTGTACTTGTTCATCTTTATCGGGAGACAGAGTTTCATCGCTTAACAAGTGTTATCGCACAGCGCATGACGCGCCTGCATGTATAGGAAATTTCTGGAATGGTATTGATGGTTTCATCCGCTGTCTGTCACCGAACCTTGTGTAATCTGATTGGTTGTATGCGCGACGTGAATAGTATAGAATATTGTGGAAGACACGCGGGTCCCAGCGATTACTCTGGAACATTCCACGACTGCTGTATAAAAGCCGACGCACTTGACTCGGTGATCAGATTTCGAAGACCGCCGATGGTGTTCGCCGCTGTTGCTGTTCTTTGAGTGTAACTTGCTTTTGTGGGCCCTAGTTCGTCCAATAAAGCGGTAGTTTCGCCATTCACCGTTTTGCTTTCTTCACCGTCACTACCGCGTGACAAGATTGGGGATTGGCACAAAGCTCCTCCCTGATGGGGTGCGGCTGTTGCGTGTGGTGTTTAGTTGGATAACAGAGTGGAGGCATAGGCAAATTTGATAACTGTTAGCCTTCCTCTCTCGGCTGGCGAAATCAAGATATGACAGCGCGGTGTGCTGTGCATTTGTTGCTCTTGATTTCAATAAAAGTTACAATACTTGTAGATCAGCAATCACTTTATTTCGGTGGCCCAGGCAAGGAACATACCCACTCGTCTAGTCACCATTACACTTGTACACCGCCAACACCACCTAGATATCAAAAGGCCTGTTCACTCCGATCCTTGACGGCATGCTACCCGGCCCGAAATTTCCATTGCCAAGGCTGGCATGATGAAAGTGGTGAGTTCAAAATCACCACGGCTTACTCAGGAGCACACTCGTTAGATTCTACGGCAGTCGGGCCAGGTAGCGTGACGTCATGGATCGGAGTGACCAGGCTTGCGCTATGTAGGTGGTATTGACACTGCCCTCCGCCTTCTCCGCTCACGCCATTACCTTGGTATCCATGGCATCCATGGCAGCTGCCGCCATCGTTCCAGGCTGCGCGGACACGCGTGTTGCGACAGCGGTTCCGGGTTCTTCAATTTTTCATTTCGCCAGCCGAGAGTGAAAGGGGGACAATTAGCATCTTTGCCAAAGCATCCGCCTTGTTCTCAGACTAAACGCCGCACGCAACAGCGGCGTCACATCAAGGAGGAGCTTTGCGCCGATCCTAAATCCCTAGCGCGCGCAATCATGCGAACGACAATTAAAAATTGGCAATCGGATATCTCGGAGCACAGACACGCTAGAAGAATTCTTCCAACTGATACTGTGTAGAAACACAACTGCTTCTAACTTTTCAATACAAACATACTCACTTACTGTACTCAATAAAAAGTTATTTATTTTAGTTAGCTGGGCTACTGACAGCGATAATTATCATCTCACTTTCTGTCCCCTTGGGAACATAACTTATTTGCACAGGTGGTCTTCGCGTGCCTCCCAGTGCCTAGATTTAAGAAAACCACGAAACTTAATTTTGATTACACTTTATACGTATCATGCTGGTGTACCAACCACAGTGATCGCTGGGTTCAGCAGTGCCATCGGCCTCATATAGAAGATTAGCGTAGGCATATCGCACTAATTTCAAGTCAACTCGACTGGAAATGCGTGAGAGCGATTCTGGTGTATCAGAAATATTCCATAGCGCGTGGCGCTTAGATGTTTCGGGGTTGCCTTAGGTTGGCCGTATGCGAGCACGTGCTCTTATCTATTAGAATGCTCAGACGCCGGTTCTCTTCGTCGAATTAAAACCGATACGCCCAAAATAGCTCAAGACACGTACGCACCATGGCTGATGATGGGCGTCACATGTTTGCGCCCCCAAGCGATATATTTTCCGCACACTGTAGTTACCGGTGCACGAAAGCGCTACACACTGGTTCCCCGACGACCATGTACGAACGCACATAGCATAAATTTCACAATGTACAAGTAATAAGACATCCCGAAATTGTTCCGCAGCACGCGACATCACTGCTTTCAAGCAGCACCGCGCCGGATCATTCGAGCCAGGGAGAAGGAAAGGCTTGACGCACACCTTTTCCTCCTCGCTCAATGAAAAGCCTATATATAGCGCCGCGCGTCGTAGCTATGGCGGTCGGTGCGGTGATCGATGTTATATATGATATATATGTGTTATATGTGTTATATATGCCTCAATATATCGGTAAATGAACGCGTATACAACTGCACTCAAATTTAGAATTTAGGAGTATCATAATTGGGGGTGATTCTTTTTAAACAAAAAAAAACCGGATCGTTCCAACACGCATTATTTCTACTGCCCCTCACTCACAAACGCAGTGCTATGACCGCTACGCCACGAAAGACAATCGGAAGGTAGTGCTCATTCTGACCTGTCTCCCGCGCTCGCGTTGCCCAGCTCGCCTAGGGACAAATGGGTGACAACGCGTCCGCGTCTCTGTAGCACATTATTCGCCCGCCACTCGCGCACGCGCATCCCCAGAAAACGCGGCGTGTCTCTCGCGTGTCAGGGGCGCCGTGTGAGTATTGCAACGAGCGTCATCGTCATAGCTGGATGAACTGGTGTTTGCTGCTGCCGCATTTCGATGGGGGCGAAATGCGAAAACACCCGTGTGCTTAGATTTAGGTGCACGTTAAAGAACCCCAGGTGGTCAAAATTTCCGGAGTCCTCCACTACGGCGTGCCTCATAATCAGAAAGTGGTTTTGGCACGTAAAACCCCAAATATTATTATTATTACTGGTGTTTGCTGCTATGCTATGACATGTGGTTCGTGAGTTTCCTATCTTGTTCTTGCGGCGGATATCACAGCAGCTCCATGCCCTGCAACGATATTTTTGACAAACTTTGGTAACGCTAGGTTAGTAGTTTTTGGATTGCTTGTTGCTTTACTCGACATGTTCATCACCAGATTCTCCTAAGGATGGGCACGTACTTGCTGGCGTTTGCGTGCCGTGTTCTGGAGGCAAACAATATTTCATCAGGAATTTTGCAGCTGTTGTATATTTCTAATAGTTGTTTTTACATGTTAACAAGTAGGCTGTCCCTCGCGTATGAAAACATGGCTAATACGAACAAGACGAGGAGAGCGTGCCCCTGCACTTGCACTTCCATAAGACATACGGTATTGCTCTCATGAACACCTACACCACGCCAAGTCGTAATTGGGAATTAGTCGTAATTGGGAACTTGTTTTACCTTCCCTGCGCAAAGAGGAGCTAATTTGGTTAGGAAAACTTAACTGTGTACAGAAAACTTGCAGCTAGACTACTAGCACGCCACCCGTTATACAGCTCCTACAAATAGGGATTGAAGCTTGCTTCTCTGTCAAGTGAGACAACAGTGCGCACAAGCATAGGGAACAAAAGAAAGCAGAACGCTAATCCGGACATTGCTTGAACCCCCACAACAAGACGAACGTTGCATAGCGTAAATTAAACAATTAGCAGTTACCGATGCACATTCGGTCATTATTACCAATCCAAATCGTAGGACCAAGGCTCGCATGAAATATCAGTACAATTACAAACCTCGGCGCGTACCGTATATTTAGGCAAATACTTGCTCACATCATCGATAGTCTTCATGAACTGAAACTTCCACTCAAGCAAATGCACAAAGGGACCCCGAATATGGAGCAACGTTCTAAAGACACCCATAGTCGTATCCTCATCTCATCGTTCTTAGAAGGTATGCACCACTAGTGCTGAACAAGCAATGTGGCCATTTCAAACTAAACTTGGAATACGCTGATCACCTCACTGCTGGTAATTGGATGCGGATTTGGTGAGGGCACGGGAAACAACATGCGCACACAAGCAGAATGCGGGGCACTCTTCCGAAGCCTGCTGGGCCAGACAAATAGGATCACGCGGAAGCTCTTCAAGTGAGACACCTCAGCGACTGATCTCCCTGTACGCAGTGAAGATTAATGCCTTACGGACTTCTGCGAACCACTAGTGGCACTGTCCTGAGCTAGACCTCAGGCCACACAATGCTACCAGAAGGTTTGGCATCGCGAATAAATATTACACAAAAGCAGGAACGCACACTTGTCCCGCGATCACATTTTATGCACGACACGCTGGAAATGCGTGGAGTGCTCGCCTCAGTGATACCTGACCATCCTACGAAACGTGAAATTTTTACTAGAGGAATTGTCACTTCGCCGTGTGGGCATTGATGGCATATATTTTATCTGCCGAAGCCGCAATTATTGCTTATACTTCGTTACGCTGTAGAAACACAATAACTGTGGAAATGCGCACGCAGTTCTTACAAATACATGTCACACTCCCAAAAGTATCATGGAAAACGTACTACTTCTATGTGGATACCCCTCGAAGAAAACGCAAAAAGTTGGTAAAAATACTGCTTACTTCGTTTACAAAAGTCACAGAAACAAGAAGATATTGGATACAGCAAACGTAAATAAATGTATTTGTTAATTTAATTATAAACTCAGGTAATGAGATAAATACAAATGATGTTTGTATTAGCTTTCACTTATGAATTATTAATTTACTATGATTATTCCATAATTACTCATACTTATTGAATAATCCATAACTCAATAAAGAGCAACTCTATACTTTTAAAGTACTGTGTCGTTTAAGCTAACTAAACTTCAGGAAAAAAAAAGCACAAACACACAGCACAATACATGAGCCGCGCAGAAGCAGCACAACTGCAAACAGCAGGAATAAGCTAAGTATATTGGCTGTCGCACTGCTGACGGATTGGCTGGCGCGTGCCTCTCCAAGTGTCAAACATTTCCACGCTTGCCGACTCGCAGCAATTATTGGCGCGCGCAGCTCCTGGACACACTACGCCCTTCTGTTACACAGTACTGATAGTAAACTGATCCGCGTGCACCTACCGATGTTTATTGAAACTGACACTGCAGCATCATCATCGTAAGCCTATTTAGGTCCACTGCAGGACCAATCCAATAACCGATCTCCAATAACCCCTGTCCTGCACCAACCGATTCAAATCAGCGCCCGCGAATTTCCTAATTTCATCGCTCCACCTGGTCCTTTGCCGTCCTCGTCTGCGTTTCCCTTCTCTTGGTACCCACTCTGTAACCCTAATGGATGGATGGATGGGTGAACAACTTGATTGAAGTGCCTCGGTGTGTGCGATCAGCGCGCAGCCGGCGGCTCCCACGTCGGGACAGAGAGGCCGTGCCCCTACAGCGCGTCGCGGGCCCGATTTACAGCCAAGAGCTGTGTGTCCGAGCTGCGTAGAGCTCAATCCCCCTCTTCCTCGGTTTTCCTGGCCGCCAGCGCCAGGGGGCAACCCCAAAGCATGTGAGCAAGGCTAACTATATCTTTACAAAAACGACATGCATTGTGAGGGTGCGCGAACGGAAAGATTTTGTGCAGGAAGGCCATGCATGGGTAGGTGCCCGTCTAAGGCCGCTTGTACGTGACTTCTTGTGCTTTATTGAGTGCTTTCTGTGGTAGCGGCATGGTTCTCTTGACTAACTTATACTGCAAGGTGAGATCGTTGTAAGCAACGTTCCCACGGTTATCTAACCTGTGCATTACATGAGCTGCCCAGCTCTATTTTTTACTCGAAGGTTTCTTTGCCTCATCCTTCGAGTTTCCCTGCTGCAGCTCCTGCTGCTGCTGTCGCGTGCACCGCGTCAGGAGGTGGTTCAGAGCAACGTTACTAGACTAGCTTCAGTTGTAAAACTCTCCGCCCGCGTGCTTACAGCCGCTGTCGCCACTTCTGTGACAGCCGCCAGATGGCAGGGCCGTTCCATCGAGCTCCACTGCAGACGCCTGGCCGCAGCCTTGAGCTCGCGGGGACGGGCAATTTGCGCATGTTTCACGCTCTCTGGCGTTCTCTCTTGTCCGAATTAGTGATACCATGAGAAAGCGGTATCCACCTACAGCAATAAGATTTATCGGGCCAGTAGGTTCATACTGAAAGAACGGTAAACTGTACGAAAGGAAGAAACGCATACAGCGAAGCGCAGAAGCTGCGTTTCTAAATGTTGTGTGCTTCTTTCTGCCGTCTCAACGTTTCGCGCACTTTCTTAAGGTTTCGCGCAGTTTAGGCTCAGGAGCCTGAAGATCTGGCCAAAGTGCGTGATTGTAGGATGATGCTTCATCCCCACCGAAGCTTCTCACCACGCCAAATAAGCGCTTCAAGAAGAAAGATTAGGTCAGTCTTTTTAACACACAAGCCACAAGAAAAAGAAAAAAAAATATCGTCGGCTCTTCTACTCCGTCAACATGGTTAACCAGCGAAGCTGAAACATGCGGCCCCTGTATTTATCACTGGGTTAATTCCGAGGGTTCATTAATGTCTCTCATTCACGAGATAGCACACACAATCGGCCGCGACGGAGAGAACGACATCACTGACGGTATACCCGCAGTCCGCCGTTGTCGCTTACGTTCAATGTTTCGAGTTTGCTCGGCGGCGTAGTCTTCGCCTTCGCCCGCCATTTGCCGCTTGTGATTCTTCGAAATTAAATTTCTTCAAAATTAAATCTGTCCGTTACGTAAGACAATGAGTGGCTCAATACTCCCTTAGGCAATGGCTTATACCCCCGTCAACGCGGCCTCGCCATTACGACGACAGAAGTGAAATTCTACGCTGGAATGATGAACGGTAACGCAGCCAGCTGTGGAAGACAACGACGAACGCGGGAGCACTGGCACGAGCGCGTGCCGTGGATTTCTCAGTTCCCGGTCGGCACGAGGAATCGCTCTGTTCCACGCCGAGCAAAGCGTTGCATTGCTCGCAGCACAGAAAGAGTGGCGCGCCGAACTGTTGACATCGTTCCGATAGCCGCCTATGCAGCCAGGTACGCAGTGCATCGGCATCGTCTGCTGATATTTTTAACAAACTCGGCGAAGGCTGCAGTTTCGCGGGTGACATGCTTGCTGAAATTGGCCGTCAACAACAAACGAAAGAATACACCTACGGTGCACCGCGTGCTTAGTCCAGCCAACAACACCTATACTTGTCAAGGCCTGCGCCTCACGTGACGTGATGTCAGCTACGTCACGCCGCGCCGGCTGGCTCCCTCCTGCTCTCGAGCGCGGCGCGTTGCGACTCATACGTTCAATGCGTGATACCACTCGATTTCTTTTCTTTTCTTTCGTTTGAAAAGCAATTCAGACTCCCTGTTGTTGTTCCGCGCTAGCATTAGATAAATAGCAATTACCGATTGCACAGGGGGAGCCTGAGTGGGGCCGCGATATACAGTCGTGAAAGCTGTCGAGCCTATTCGCAGCATTAAGACGACGTGCGCTACTTGCTCGGTCGTTCGCCAAGGTTTTTCAACAAGGCCTATGTTAAATAACCGAATAATCAGCTCATTCGTTAAAATACACTCATATGACAACCGCAGTGCGCAACGTTTATTCTGAGTATTCACAATGCTGTAGTCATAATAACATCAACACAATACAACATGAGGATTCAAAATGGCACAGTTTGCAAAGTAAGCGCCAAAGAATGAGTGCCCCAAAATGTAATGCTGTTCATAGCATATATATCAGAGGCAATTCAAATTGCTGCATGAAGTCATACATACAAGGCCGCCCAGATAGGGAGCAAGGATCTGCACATATCAAAAACATTCACGTGTCATGACATAAATCATATACAAAGCGATTCTTTAATGCATGATGTGGAGTCATCCGTTCGTCATGCGCTCAATCCTTAAACACTATACCCCAGCATAGTAGGGTTCACATAGTATGCCTAAATTCCTATAGCAGAAAAGAAAGTCTATATACTGTTAAAAATGACAGGTCTCGAATGTAAACAGTAAGCATTGCTTTTAGTTGCCGTCAGCAGCACAGAATACAGATCACACAGGCAAATAAGTCAGAAAAAAGCAATAAGTTGACAAAAGTCACAATGATTCTTTTAGCACCAAAAAATGCATCAAATATGCAATTTAGCTTTGCAAGAGAGTGAAATAGCAATATTTATTTTTCAGTGAAGATACGAGCTTTCCTTGTTTTTGCGCTCTCTTCTTTTGCAACGCGTGCTATGTCATTCCTCTGCTTGCAAAGGTAGTTCAAAAGTATGTTAGCCGCACAGTTTGCTAGCAAACTGGCTAACTGCTCATAAGTATGCCCTTTGATGCATGGTATTATGTCATCATACTCTGGCAAAGATTCCACGATGATTGTCCTGACAAGCTTCCTTTTGTCGGAACCGCTGAGGAACTCTGTGCAATTTTTTTTCTCAGCAAGCTTCTTCACAATCACATCTGCATGCATTACAGTAGTCACAACAAATGGTGAGGGGAATTTCAAACCACCTCGATCTAAGTGCCTGATTACTGAATGCATGCCATCATCATCATCATCACCCTCCGTTTCAGTCTGCTCTCTAGCAGTGACCAAATTTTCCCTGCAACTGTCACATTTGAGTTTTTTCAATGCTGCATGCGCACAGTATCCACCAACATAGGCAATGACAGCCATGCGGGAGCTTAAACCATTCAGGTCACTCTCGGTAACAGAAATCGAGAAAGTGCCCTCCGCGCTGCTCGAGGTGCTGATTCCAATGCAGGTCCTCAGCAGCGATTACAGGCAGTGTGTTCTGCAGACGGATTCGTCCCTCACTTTCATATAGCTGCCGCACAGATATATGGTATTGGCTGCCTGCTAGCTGCCTATATTGCCTAAAGCGGCTCTCCAGGCAGTCTGTCTGAATTTTTCCAAGCAAGACATACCTGTGGCCAAGCTCCTGCAAGCAGTATTTTGCCAACTCCGAAAGAGAGTATACACACTGCCTCAATGCAGTGAGTGTTTCTTTTGTGAGGACTCCAGCATCATGCTTCAGGAATTCCCAAACATCCAGCCACGTTATCGTGGAATTAAGGAAAAGAATTCTAGGAACATTTCCAGCTTGTGAGTCTGGTTGCTCAAATATGTTACGGTAGTGGATGCCCTTCAAAGGCGTTTTTACGTTAACAATGCTCCACCATCTAACAATAATCATGATGAAATCTGCTGTGGATTCTCCATGATATAAGGCTGGTGCATTTTTGTTAGCTCTCAGGCCTTCTGCTACAAATGAAATGAAAAACTGTAGCGCCAGCTTCACATTTTGGCGCTCCAAATTGCTTGGTTTGAGTGCCCTTGAGGTTAATCCATACCCAGACTTCAAAAGTTCTGTTGCTTCTTGCTTGCACAGCTCTCTTACATCTTTGAATGATGCGCAATGGATGGAATCTGGATGTACGCTGTTTTTCGAAAGGTCAAAATGAGGGTAAAACAAGCACGTGCCAGGATTTTTTTATTTATCCAATTATTTCGTATGGTCTTCAAAAGGTGCACAGCATCAACCACGTAAAAAAATGGTCGTGGAGGATCTGCTGGATGTGGGTAAACAATTCTTAATTTATGCGGTTCTGAAAACATCATCATGGCCTTTCTGTTAAGCGAATTGTTGTCGGACACAACTGCCACAACTTTGTAACCTATATCCTCCAAGCGCAGTATGACTTTCGTCAATGTTATGAAGTTGGTCAGCATTCAGTGTCTTTACGGGAAGGATATGTGCCACTCCTTTAAACGAACTAACGAGACTCTGTGTCATGAATACATGAGCTGATGTTGCAGCTTCACATGAATTGACCGCCGCAACATAAATGCTGCCTCCCTTGTAATCAAGTCATGGCTTGATGTGTATTTAGTCCTACATGAGGATCACATGGCATTCATGCGGTTTCAGCTGCTTGAACCTGTGGGCAACATATCGTAGAAATGTACTCTCTGAGGCCTCTGCTTCAGGAGAAATTCGAAAGGAGGACGATTTGAAAGGTGCTTGGATGAGGCAAGGTCAGTTTGCTCGTGCTCCTTAAAAACCTGCAAGCATGAGCTGAAATTGTGTACAATATGCAAGCATACACCATCAGCTGTGCGCTATACTCTGCGATTTGAACTGACCTACAACAGTTGGTCCTTCAAAAATTTTACTCTCTCTTATTTGTGGTGTGCTATACTACTTTAGCTTTCCCAAGAAGTTCATTTATGACAGCCAACAAGTGCTCGCAACTTTGGTTTTCATTAGAAAGCATGCACAGGTTTTCCAAAATAAACAGAAGTGAACTAATTTCATTAACACTTTCAGGCACAACACTGCTCCCAAGCCTCTTCACTGAAGCGCCTTGAAAGCATGCACTAACGTGCAGGTCCTCAAACACAGTCACAGAGGCTTTCACGAACAGTTCATTTTGGTTTACAATGTTGAACATTAGACACTTGTTCCCATATACGACTGTCCAAGGTTCTGGCACTGAAACTGCTTGAAGACATATTTTCATCTCTTGAAATGTTGAAAAACACTTCTTTTTCTCTCCATATGAAGCAAGGGAATCCTCAAGGGCACGAGAAAGCTGAGAGGCTTCTCCCCGGCTCCTTTTGACATCGGGCGCCTCTCTTTATGTCTGTTGTACCTTCGAAAGGTACGAAGGACAGCCGGGAAATATAGTCGGTAGCGATCCCGGACTCAAGCGGGGCACAGGCGATGGCACTTCTACCACCTTCCCCGTTCTCGAGTCGGTGGTGTATGCCGTCGTATTCTCGATGCATATCGGTTCGAAATGATCAGCGCATACCTACACAGATAAAATTCTGCGTTTCAGAAAAAAAGATTCCCTTGCACACAGAAAAGAAGCGATAATAACAACAGCGATGTCATGAGTGAAGTAAATCCACAACACTTCGTATCGTTTGCAAACTGTACGAGCACGAATGACATTCGCCTGCATACAAGAATGCGTGCTAAGGAAAAATCACGGCATAAATACAATCGATATAAATGTTTTACCTTAGTATATGCAGTTGGTGCGAAATCCTTCCGGGGAATGGCCCGCATCCACTTTTTTCGCGTGCCTTCGTCTTTGGAAAAAGAAAAGACTTGCACTTTTTTCCCGGTGTCCTAATTGCCGGTCCATCCCGGCACACAACACTTGTTCGGCATCGTACGCGACACGACGCCGTGAACAAATATCCACAGTAGAGGCTACGGCCGAATAACAAGCGCAGCACAAGACACAAGAACGGTACCACACACACGAGAAAGACACCACGTTTTCAGCGGCAGCAACGAAGCCTAACAGCCAAGCGAAATGACCGCGGAGACAGCAAGCCGAGTGATGTCGCTGCCGCTGGTGCTGCGCTCTTGACTCAGCCGGTTGGTCGTGACGTCCAAATTCTGGGACAAGCCTTCAGTATATAGGAGGTGTTGGTCCAGCCCGCCCGCGTAGCCGGCTACTGAGAAAGTGAAGCTGGACGCGACTGCAGCACCACCAAGGCACGGGTGGGTGGCGGTTCCGCGCAACGGCGCCGAGTTTGAAAACTGAAGCTAGTCCAGTAACGTTGGTTCAGAGCGTGACCTTTTCATCGGGCGAGGAGGACAGCGCGAGCGGCGAGCCTTTCTTTCTGTCTGGTTTGGGTGAACCGGCGTGGCGCTGCTTGAAAGTATTGCTGTCGCGTGCTGCGAAATTATTTGTAGATGTTTAGACCGTACTTTGTGAAATTTACGCCATGTCCGTTCATATGAAGTCGTCAGGGAAGCCTCTCGGTGCATCGGTAACTACAGTAGGCAGAAATATGTCTTGGGGGAGCAAAAATGTGATGCTCAAATACTTTCGCGGTGTACATGCATTATCAGTCGCGGTGTGCGTATGTGATGTGAACTATTTTGCTTATATCGGTTTTACTTCAACAAAGAAAACCGGTGCCTTTGTTACCAGCATTAAATGGTAAATCAGCTCACTGTCTGATCGCTTGGCGTAGGGAGTAAAGTATAAAACATAAGCGCGCATGCTCGTGCCCGGCCAACCTAAGGCAACCACAAAATATCGAAGCCGCAGACACTGTCAAATATTTGTGATGCACCGGCATCATTCTCACGCATTTCAAGTCTGGTAGGCTTGAAATTACTATATGACTACGTTAGCCTTCCTGCATGAGACTGATGGCGCTGCTCAACACAGCTATCACTGCGGCTGGTGACCAGCATGATACATATATAAGCTGTGCGCTTCGGCAATGCCTTTTTTGGCTGTATGCAGCCATAATATATGAGAGGGATCGCATAAAAACAATGCGATGGCTATTTTTGAGGACAAATTTCCGTAATATATGTAAGTGCGTCGTAGAGAACGGAACGAGCACAACCGAAAAAACAAATTCGGTTATCATCCCCTTTCTCGAAAAAGCAAGAGAAAACGGACTAACGCCGCAATACGACCTCGCATAGTCATGCCTCACAACGTTTGTAGATATGTAACCGCTGATGCCGTATGTCTGGACTATGCGCTATATCGAATAAAAATTCTGTAATCCAGCACCTACCACTGCTTAGGACGCTCGCGCAGCTCGTAAACGGTAGCTTTGCTCGACAAGCTTAATTGAGACTGTAAGGTATGCTGCTGTTACTAGCCAAAACTATTTTATTATGGGTGGAAACCTCATCCATCGGACGAAGTAGTCCCGCAATGTAACGTGCAGCGAAGAGTTCGAACGCTTGTCAAAATATAACAGAACAGCTCCTATCATAGCAGAACGGTACCCGTGCTGTTAGGATTGTCGCGTATGTTTCATGTCACCTAAACCTCAGCTTAGAACTAGAGGATAATACTGCAATAAGGTCACATTAGTCAACGGAACATTCAGAAATACACAATTGATCAACGAGGCTGATTGTAGGCTCTAACACATGCGCGCACGCATCGCGCTGCGTGCTCCGTTCGCCTCAATGCCAGCAGAAAGTACGGCCATACCGACTTAAACCACTTCAGAACGCCTCACAGAACCGTTTAGCGTACAGAAGACGGACGTCATGCTAAATAGACCGCGCGAGCACAAAAGCATACACCAGAAACTATCGCCGAACGTATACTTGCCATGCAAAACGGAGCGCTCGCCCAAGCCAGCATGCCGACTGCCCATAAATGGCGCCACTGCGTAGCAATATGGTGGCGCCCATGAAAAAACGGTGTATAGATGAGAGGCGCGAGTAAGAGAGGAAAGGCGATGGGAGGAACCCGTTTTCGTGCCACCACGTCGAATGTGGACAATGTCCCCTGGAGCTCTCTGGCCGTCGCCGCATTAGCCATTTGACCGCTGTAATTATCCGTGACTACCCTCAGAAGGATTACAGAAACCGCGGCGCTTCCCCTTCTGCTAATGTGCGAGGCCACAGGGGACGCAGAGAGAACTGCAGAGAGAAAAGAAGGAGGAGGAGAAGAGGAAGTTCCCATATAAAAGAGCGGGGAAGGTGACGTGAAGGAGGCAAGGAAACCCCACTACTATAGGACAACGGTTGCAGGGAAACAGGACAAGCTTAAGTTAAGGTACGGTACAGCACGTCGCTGCTATTTCTGCAAAAATAAGCGACATGCCAATATGCCAAGCAGAAAAATTACGCAGGACGTGCAGAAGCAGAGCCGCATTAATTAAAGCGCATCGCAGGGTCCAGAGATACTATAGAAGCGGCCGACCGTGAAATGAACGCTTCCGCGCCCGCCACGTTAGCTTTGCGGATATGGCATTGTTAGAGGTCGTGAATTTGATCCCAATCGCGGCCGCCGGATTTCGACGGGGGCAAAGTAGAAAACGCAGGTGCACTTTGATGTAGGGGTACGTTAAAGAAAATGACGATGTCAAAATTATTCCGGAGTCTGCCACTACGGCTTGCCTTATACTCCGTATGTGGTTTTGGCGCGTACAGCCCTACAAACCAATTGAAGTTTCATACTTCTGCCACACTGCGATGTGCCATGTGAGGAAATGAAGAACCGTCTCAGAGGTTATAAGGCATGGCGCACAACAACGCGTCAAGCAAACACCTCTCTCTTTGTGTTGTGTGTACTACGCAGACAAAGAACAGTGGTGGACGCAAAGTAACCTTTAACATTAACTCACCACTTCCATCTTAGTATAAAGGTTGAAGAAATTATACTTCAGCCGTCAACTTTGCCACTAATTATCGCCAATCAAAGCATCTAGCACGGAAAGTTTCACTTACATCGATTTCCACAGTGAGTAGGATCTACATATTTCTGACAATAACGCATATACCCGTTTGCTTTCTGATACAAATCGCTCTCTTTCTCTCTCTTAAAGTTAAGCCTAGCAATCTTCGTTCCATCGCTCCTTGCGCAGTACTTAATTTGGTCTCAACCTTCTTTGTCAATCTCCAAGTCTCTGCCCCATATGTCAGAACCGGTAAAATGCACCGATTCTACACCTTCCTTTTCAATTATAATGGTGAGCTTCCAGTCAAGAGTTGGCAATGTCTGCCGTATGCGATCCAACCCATCTTTATTCTTCTTTGAATTTTATTCTCATGGTCAGGATTCCCTGTGATTAGTTGACCTCAAATCTCGCCCTCTAGTTGACCTCTTGTTCCCTTGCCCGGCTATTCATAATTATCTTTGTATTCTGCTTATTAATCTTTAATGCCACTCTTATACACTCTCTGTTAAGATCCGCAATCATTTGATGTAGCTCATCTCCAGTGGTGCTGAACAGAACAATGTCATCTGCAGAACGAAGGTTGCTGAGATATTCACCGTTGATCCTTACTCCTAAGCCTTCCCACTTTAATAGCTTGAATATTTCTTCCAAGCATGCAATGAATAGCATTGGAGAGATCGTGTCTTCTTGTCTGACCCCTTTTTTATAGGTATTTTCGTACTTTCTTGTGTGGAATTAAGATAGCTGTAGAATATTTTCCAAGGTATTTAGGAGCGGTCTGTACTCCTTGATTATGTAATGCCTCTATGACTGCTCGTATCTCTACTGAATGAAATGCCCTTTCGTAATCTATAAAAGCCATATAGAGAGGCTTATTGTGCTCTGCGAATTTCCAGATTACCTCATTAATGACATGAATGTGAACCATTGTGGAGTATCCCTTCCTGACGTCAGCTGGTTGCCTTGGTTGACTGAAGTCCAGTGTTGTAGTTATTCTATTGGAGATTTTCTTAGTGAATACTTTATATAATACTGGATGTAAGCTAATCGGCCTATAAATTTTCAATTCCTTAACGTGTCCCTTTTTGTGGATTAGTGTATTTTTGGCATTCTTCCTGTTCACTGTGACTGTTGAAGTCGACAGACAATTCGTATAGAGAGTCGCCAGTTTTCCTACCACTATGTCTCCTCCATCCTTGATTAAATCGACTGTTCTTCCATCCTCTCCTGCCGCTTTTCCCCGATTCCTATCTTGCAAGGCCCTTTTGACTTCATCGCTAGTTATTAGAGAAGTTTGGGCAACCTGTTCATTAATGCTTCGAATGAAGGCATCGTGGTTACTCTGGCTATTGTACAGGTCGGTATAGCAATCTTCCGCCGCTATTACTATACCTTCGATATAGCTGATATTACCTTGCTTGTCTTTCAGTACATACATCTTGGTTTGATCTATGCGAAGTTTCTTCCTAACTGATTTCAGGCTGGGTCTAGTTTTTGAGGCTTCAGTCTTGCTGACGTTATAGTTTTGAGTATCACTTATTTCCGCCTTGTTGATGAGGTTTGAGAATTCCGCGAAATCTATCGTATCTCTTGAGTTGGACACTTTCATTTTTTTGTCGTTTCTTTATTAGGTCCTTTGCTGCTCGGGAGAACTAGGCTACTGGTTGCCTTGGTGCCTTCCCTCCCGGTTCAATGGCTGCCTCTGAAGCCAACCTAGTTACGCTTTCATCCATCAGCTCTTTGTCATCATCATCTCTCTGTTCTGAGGCTGCATATTTGTTTGCAAGTACCAGCCTGAATTTGTCTGCTTTAACCCTTACTGCCTCAAGGTTGACCTGTTCTTGACCAATTTTGCTTTTTCTCTCTTCAAATTGAAGTGAATCCTTGCACTCACTAAGCTATGATCACTGCAATTTACCCTACTTATCACTTCTACATACTGCACAATGCTGGGATCAGCAGAAGTATGAAATCAATTTCATTTCTTTTTCACCATTAGGGCTTTTCCAAGTCCACTTTCTGTTGCTACGCTTCATAAAAAAGGTGTTCATTATTCCAAGCTTATTCTTTTCTGCGAATTCTACCAGCATCTATCCTCTAGCGTTCCTAGAATCGACGCAATAGTTGCGAATTGCTTTTTCCCCAGGCTGCTTTTCCCCCACTTTTGCATTGAAGTCGCCCATTACTATAATATACTGAGTTTGTACTTTTCTTATTGCTAATTCAACATCTTCATGAGACTGATCTACTTTCTCATCATCTTGACTGGATGTTGGAACGTAGATTGGTAATACCTTTAATCTATACCTCTTATAAAGCTTGACCACCGCTACAGCTACTCTGTCATTAATGGTGTTGAATTCGTCAATGTTGCCAGCTATGTTCTTATGGATTAGGAATCCAACCCCGTATTGCTCCTTATCGAGGACACCTCTTTTGCAGAGGACATGTCCGTTATTTAGCAATGTTTATGGCTCATCAGTTCTTCTAATCTTGCTAAGGCCGATGATATCTCAAACAATGTCTGGTAGTTCCTCGAAAGTCCTGCTAAGCTGGCCTCACTCGAGAGGGTTTGGGTGTTTAGCGTTGCGAGGGTCAGTTTCTATTGGGGGCCTGTCCGGATCCACATATTCTTAGTACCCTCTGCTCCGCTACAGGTTTGACCACCGCCTTGGTCAGGTGCTCCGCAGCTGCTGGAGACTGAGGGCCATTGGGTAACTGAGTGAGCTATGTGGGAATACTGAACCAGGGAGGCCAATTCCTATTCTGGTGAGGGAGCATCTTGTTGAAGCTTTGTGGGCCTTCCTAATTACGTTTTACGTGGATTAGTACAGCCCCACTTGCTTTAGGCATCTTTTGCCTGTGATAGGCGTCACTGCACTGCTTAGCTCGCGGTCGTGGGCATCAATACCAGCCGCAGTGGCCATATCTTGATGGGGATGAAATGCAAAAATGTTCGGCACCTGATGAGTACTTGATGAGTACTTGATGTTACTACTTGATGGTACTTGATGGGCACTTGATGTATTAACGATGACCACTTGATGTGGTATTAAAATGTTCAGTAGTTGATTGACCAGCGCCAGCTGGTCAATCAACTACCGGTCGCTGAATAAGACATTCCTGAGAGCGTCATCACCACACCCTTCGGTCTTTTTGAATTTCTCCGCATGCCTATCGGCTTACGGAACGCGGGCCAATCCTTTCAGTCTTTAATGGATTCCGTCACCAGCGGATTGCCCTTCGTTTTTGCATACATTGACGACCTTCTCGTCGCAAGCTCTTCCGCAGAACAACGTCTCCACCAGTTGCGGTTGTTCTTTTCATGCCTTGCCAGTAAAGAAATTGTCATCAACGCTGCCAAGAGCGAATTCGGTCAACCCTAACTCGATTTACTCGGTCATATCATCGACGCTACCGGCATTCCACCACTGCCATGCAAGATTCGCGTCATCAAAAACCTTGGCCGATCAACCACACTTACCAAGCTCGGCCAATTTCTCGGATTCGTCAATTTCTAGCACTGATTCATTCCCTATTGCGCACGACTTATGGTGCCGCTAGACGCTCTGCTGGTAAACAAACGTAAACAAGTGCTTCAGTGGTCTGAAGAGGCCACCGACGCTTTCACAAGTCAAGTGAAATTATCTAAAGGAAACAATGTAGTGTACGGGACATTCTACCGCACACCCGTAGCAGCGACTCATTCGGACTGCTGTCTGAGATGCTATCTCTTGTGCCTAATAGCGTATTTCTAGGGGGGGGGATTCAATTTGTTAGACTTCAACTGGAATGCCGGATCTGTGGCTGGTAGTAAGTCCTGTATAAATGTATAAATGGATTGCAGCAGTACGTACTGGAACCTACGCGAGAAAATGCAATTTTAGACTTAGTACATTGCAATGAGCAGAACATATCATTAGGAACTGTTTACCCAGGTATTAGTGACCGCAGGGTAGTTGTCATAGAACTTAACATGCAGCGAGTACGGATGGCGGAAATTCCGCAAATAAAAGTACAGCTACGATAGACGAGACTATGCCACTATCAGGACCGATCTTGAAAATTTTTTTCCTACTTTCCAATATCTCTCAAACGCACACTGTCCATTAACTTTGTGGTCAGCATTTCGGGACAAAATACTTGAAACAATCGCAATTCATGTTCCATACAGGTACCTGAGGCAGCGAAAGAAACAAAAGCATTGCTTTAACGTAGAAATACGTAAAGTTAAAAGGAAAGCAAGACGAACGTATAAAACGCTTTCTGCCGACACCAGTCTGCCAAATCAGAAACGCTTGCAAGAGATAAATAATCCATTGAAAGCAACGATTAAATCTGCGAAAGATACCTTCTTTGTTAAATTAAACAAGCAATTGAAAGAAAACCCAAAATCGTTTTGGAAATATGTAAAACAAAATCGAAAAGGAGACATATCCATACCATCTTTAACTATTGACGGCAACACCGTGACGCCAGACTATCAGAGGGCGGAATGCTTTAACCAATACTTTCAATCTATCTTTTCGCTAGTAACTGCTGCGGAAACCTCGCTTTTGAACAACGCCAATCAGGGCGACATGATGCCGGACATTGAATTTGATGCACTGGCGTCGATTATTTATTACGGCATTTAAATGACGCAAAAGCAATTGGACCTGATGGAATATATCCAGTGGTCCTTAAACAGTGTCACAGCATCATTGCTCCGTATTTAATTATCAGTTATAAACTTTCCCTTGAAACAGGCCTCATTCCCCAAGATTAGAAAACGGCAAGCGTGAGACCAGTTTTTAAATCGGGCGATAGGTTGATTTCACTAACGTCAATGTGTTGCAAAATATTCGCACATATTTTATATCGTAACATATCTGCATTCCTTGATTCAACCGCGTTCTTTACAGCTTCCCAGCAAGGATTCCGAAAAGGTTATTCTTGCAACTCACGAATAATAGAATTTCTGCACTTCTTATATAAAGCCATTGATAACAATGGTCAGGTAGACGCAGTTCTTATTGCTTTTCAAAAAGCTTTCGATACTGTGTACAATAGGCTGATAGCTGTAAACCTTGCTGCATTAAATGTAAACGAAAACTTTCAAAATTGGATATGGAAGTACCTAAACGGAAGAACCCAATCTGTGTGCTAAACAACGCCGCATCTTCACCAATAACTGTTTCTTCGGGCGTTCCTCAGGGCAGCGTACTGGGCCTCTTCTTATTTTTAATCTACATAAATGACATTGTCAAACTAATTAGATCACCCATAAAACTATTTGCTGATGACTGTGTGATTTGCAGAGAAACTACTACTGAAAATGACATACATTGCAAGCAGATTTAGATAAGGTAGCGAACTGGTGGAAAATTATGGAACATGAATTTAAATATAAAGATTGCAGTAGCGTAATTTTTTCCAGAACATTATCAAAATTCCAGCACTGATATAACATCAATGGCACGCTTATCGACATAGTCGAAGGAAAAGTATCTAGGAGTCTATATCACCGAATCACTCACTTGGCATAAACAGATTCACATTGTCATAGCAAAAGCTAGTAGAATATTACATTTTATTCCCATTGTCATAGCAAAAGCTAGTAGAATATTACATTTTATTCGCAGACATTTTAAACAGGCAGCGCGCGAAGTTAAAGAAATTTTATACTTCTTACATGTCAGAACAATACTTATGCTTGTGTAATGTGTGATCCGTGTCAAGATTACCTCATTAATAGACGGGAAAAACTACAGAATCAAGCAGTAAAGTGTGTTTGTAATAATTACAGCCCGTACTCTAGCGTTTCCGAAATGAAGGCCACTATAGGATGAGATCTGCTTATATGCGTAGGCAGAAGTTAAGGTTCAAACTATTACACCCAATGTATAACAATCAGACAGGTATCAATCGCTATAACTATCTTCTGGAACCAGATTACAAATCGACTCGCTGTGATAACAGCGGCAAGATATCTGGCTATAACTGCAGAACAAACACTTTTTACTACTCTTTTTTCCCCAAATCAATGAGACAATGAAACAGTTTATCAAATGATAAAGCAAATGTGTCAAATAACGAACAAGTATATTCTATGCTGTGACGGGGCTCTTGTAGAACAAATGTATGTGTTATATATCTTGAAACCTGCTTGTTTCTGATTGCTTGCATGTCTTTCTCTAAATGCTATTGTAGTGCTTATGTTTGTGAGTATATCTGTCCGAAAGCTTTTCTGTATTACTGGTTATATTTTGTTCCCCCCTACGTAATGCCTTTATGGCCATGTAGGTACTCTGTAAATAAAGAAAGAAGTCTGCCCTTGTCGAAGCCACGCTGCTTAGACACCCAAAGCCAGACGCGCCCACTGTCATCATGACTGACGCTTCAAACACCGCCGTTGGTGCCGTTCTGTAGCATTTCATCGACAATACGTGGCATCCACTCGCCTTTTTCTCCAAGAAAGTGAAGCCTGCGCAGTCTCGGTACAGCATGTTCTGCCGTGAATTACTCCCCGTTTACCTGCCTATAAGACATTTTCGCCATTTCCTAGAAGGCCGCGTATTCACTGCCTTGACTGACCACAAGACCTTCGTGCATGCAAATAACCGCTCGGCGTCCTGTTACTCGCTACGCCACATCAAGGGCACCGATAACGTTCCATCCGACGTTCTGGGTCGCGTCAATGCCGTTTCCACGTTGCGATCGGAACCTTTCATCATCGATGCCAATTTACTCTCCAGTCAACAGCGCGAGGGCACCGAATTCGTACACTCCGCAATTCGTCAACGTCCTTGAAATTGGAGGACGTCGTTGTGACCCGAGATGGTACGTCCGTCGTCTGCGACACCGACACAGCTCGACCATACATTCCGGTGTCCCTTCGCAGATGCTTATTGGAAACTGTGCGCAATCTGTCGCATCGCGTCCTGTTATACGCGCGACACAAAGGCTTTTTTCCAGTCGTTTCGTTTGGCCTCGGCTAAACACGGAAGTTCGCGATTGTGTTCGCTGCTGTTTGTCGTGTCAACGCTCTAAGATCCAGTGTCACCCCATTCCACCTGTCAATTCTCTTCTTCCACCGGATGCTCGTTTTGACTCCGTACACCTGGACCTCGTCGGCCCTCTCGCACCTTCGAAAAGTTACTGCTACATACTGACATTCATCGACCGCGAACGTGATGGCCAGAAGCTGCACCTAAATCTGACATCTAAGCGCCAACTGTTGCAGCAGCTTTCGTGTCTACATGGATGGCACGGTTCGGCTGCCCATCCACAATAGTCACCGATCGCAGTCGGCAGTTTGACTCAGCACTCTTGCACTAACTACTCAAAGAACTCGGCACAACAACTTTTCGCACGACTGGTTACCACCCGCAGTCATTAGACTAGTTGAACGTTGTCACGGGCATCTCAAGGCCTCCCTTATGACGCATGAACCGCCGGGGAAGTGGATTCTACATTTGCTTCTCGTATTACTTGGCAGCAGAGCTGCACTCAAGAGCGAGCTAGGTTGCTCCTGTGCGTAGCTAGTCTTTGGCGCTCACTTACGCCTTCCGTGCGGTTTCTTCGTCGCCACCACCAAGACACGTATGCCATCACCTGCCGACTACGTTGCCAAACTACAAGCTTTCTTCAGCCAGATACGCTCCTTGCCTACACGTTCGCAAGAAGCAAGGACTCCGTACGTTTCTCCGGCACTCGCCTCTGCTACCCACGTTTTCGTGCCTAACTGCGCCGTGCGGAAGCCTTTGCAGCCACACTAATCCGGGCCATATTGTGTTCTCGAGCGTCGTCGGACGACTTTTGTCGACAATGTCAACGGTCAATAAGACACCATTGCCATGGAACGCCTCAAAGCTGCCTACATTGAAGCACCCGCGCCATCGGCCACAGCAATGTACTATGCAACCCTGCTGCATCCTTCAACGCCGCCTCCTTACATGACACCCAAGACCAACGCCAAGACAAGCCGCGTCACGTGGACTTTCCATCATTCGTCGAATTGTCCTCCTCTCTAGGAGGGAGCCCTCTGTCGCGGTAGCAGCATCGGCGTCTCATCAAAATTAGACGCTCGCGTCTACACGAGGCACGAGCGGCTGGCAGGCTCCAGCTCGGGCTAGCGTTCCGAAAGACAGGCAGACAGACAAGCAAGCAAGAAACTTTAATCGGTCCTAAAGGACTACGTTGTCGTAGTCGCGGGCCGCGCCCGCGCCGGGGGCGGTAGACCGTGATCTTCAGAAAGATATAAAAAGAATGCTGCGCTAAGAGATCGTGTGTCGGCTCTGCCGCGAGAGCCCGAGACTACTCGTCTACGTGGGCGTTCGTCACCACAATTTCATTAAGCCATTTTTACAAATAAGAGCAGTGCAAACAGGGGGACCCGTTTGGCGGTCTGCTTCCAGGTAGTCCCTACTGTTCTTTCCAGCTTGTAGATATGAGTAATGCGAATGTGCGAATGCCCAAAATACTCCATCGAGATTGACGGGCCCTTTGATGAAATAACATTAGTCGGTGCGTGCGGCGCATTTAGCAATCTGCACTTGAAGTCATTTGTAGCCATTGTAGGTGTGAGAGCAGTAGACACGCCACTTTTAGCTGCTTCCACGCAAAAGCACATTCATGCGGTCGCATTTTTGATTTTGGTTATCCGGTTCAGGCATGCGAATAAGAGAACTATCTTACATCATCAGCTTAGTGAGGCACAATATACTCATTCGGGTAGCTATTAAAAGCAGTCTTCGAGGCCACGTTTGAAACGCATCGTTAGCCGTCTGCACTTGCAAGCGCAATTACTGACTCTGAATAGCTATGCTAGCTTTGTTTCAACTAAAAAATGCTGAGTAATGCTGAGTATGTTTTATCGAGGCAATGTTTTTATTCACAAGCCGTCGGCATAACGACGGCCACATTCAGACAATGACTTTGGTGAAGTAATAAATGGTGAATGTTGCAAAAGCTCTCAGTGCAATGCCTTGCTGGGCTCCATTCATTGAAATATGTTTTTGTAACAATGAAACTGTTAAGACAGAAAATGACGCCCCATTGCCAACGTTATTCGTGTCGAAAATTTGTACCAATATATGTGATGGGCAGCCAAACCGTCTGTTAACTAAGACTGAAAGCGTGAAAAATATAACTATATAGCAAGGTGCTGTTTCACAATATGGCACCCTTTCATGTGCACTGCTGGCGAGCTGCCGCATGCACTGTTGCATAAACATGAACAGGGGTAAGAGGCAAAGTTAGTCTGCAACCCACGTGACGCTTTTAAGAAAATGTGTCTGTAAACCTTTAGGTTTTCATAGGTGATAAAAATTTGTTTTGTGCAAGTTGGTTAATCACATTGCAGCAACAACACAAGAAGCAAGGACAGTTAAAGCAGCGGGTAGGCAGATTGAGAAGGAGAGTTAGACCAGTGAGAAAGGCTTTAATGAGATGGAAGAGGCCAGCCCTGCTGCTTAGAAGGGTTAGTGCTTTGAATGGGGTGGCTTAATGAAAATGTGTAAAAAGACTTTGCTGAAATAAACTTGCAAAAAATGCTAATATAACATAAAAAGACAAAAATAAGAGTAAGCGCAAACGGGCATGGAAGCAGGCGCATATACACGCACAAACGCGAAAACTTAAGAAATCTAAAATATAAAGAAATGCTGGAAATAAAAATTAGGCAAATGGAAGAAAACATGCACACACACATGTACAAACAGACGCGGGTGGAGGTATTAGGAGCGGGTTCACACGCTGCTGTACCTACATTCTCATGTTTTTTTTCTTTTTCTTTTTCAGCCGTTCTCTTAACACTGTCTGATGAATTTTTGATAGCAACATATCACGAGAATAAAAAAGCAGGGTGATGTGTAGTGCGAAAGCTTATCTAGCGCTGGCAACACACCTTATGAGTGATGTCAGAGCACGCATTCTACAGCTTGCGCTTGCAGTGAGCACTGGTGGACAGCAATCAATCGACGGTGCTACGCAACGCTCAACCACCGCCGCTAGACGACACTCGGCTATCTCACTGCTGACAGCGATCGTTCACGCCCAGTTGACGGCAACAAATCTGCGTTGGAGGCTGCTTTCGCAAATATTTTGTGATGAGAGACTGGTAGGTTTGTTGTATACGGGCACGATTTCCTCATTTCTCCTGGGAATGGTTTTGCTCCATCACTTCTCCCAGCTCGACGAAAAACGCAGCGACACAGTACATTAACACACCCGCTGCTAACAATATAAGCATCTGGCTTTCGCAAACTTTCCTCGTCGTAACTTCATTCTGGAGCGAACCACAGAACATAGAAGACGTAGGATGTGTGTGTGTAGCTGTGTGTCTCCAAGGGATCCTATTTTCAGGCAAAGCATACCGCAGCGTCAGCTATGCTCGCTGCAATTTTTCTTCGCCGGATCGCGGCTGAGAATAAGTACAAGTGGCAGAAATGGTGCATTGTAAGCTCGCAGTAATATTCGCGGCATGATAGACCATCAGAAACAGTTCGGGAATTCACTCTGACGAGGGGCTGACACGCGCAGCTGACGGGCGGCCACTTTCTACCTCGGTGGGGTCACCGTCCGTTCGGCTCGTGGTATCAGTTCATAGTGAGCGCCCATTGGTAAATGCTACTGTGCATCCGCCTCGGAGGGGAAAAGCCCTCTTTTTTCTTGTTGTACCCGTCTATAGAGCAAGGTTGCTTTACAGCCTTGCTGTAAAGGAGCGCGGTGTGTCCACTTCAGCACTTGGGACGCCATATACATAAAGTGCCAGTATGACAGCCATAGCCTACTGCAATCATATGACGGGCTCGAAGAATCGCCTAGCGTATGGCGTCTTCACTTGCTTTCAATGTTAAAGCACCCGAGCCCTCTTACACTTGTTAAGGTGCATGTTTTGCGCAAAGCAGCCTTCGAGCAGAGCACAATGTTTATGCTAGAAGGGCGCAGTAATGATGTTGTACTAAAGTGCACACCAATTTCAAATATTTTAAGTATAGTTCAAAAAAGCTCGTTTTCACAACCACAAGAAATGCAAAAAATAAAAAAAATTACAGGGCTGAGATGAAGTTTATCGAATGTTTTTCCTTGCCATGCTGTTTCTAAGTAACATAAGTTTGGACTCCTAAGCTCGTGTATCACAGATAAGTGTGCCCACCGGGCGAGTGAAACGGCTGATTTTGCACAAGATTTCACGCTCTAAACAATTGAATTGTGAGAACCAGATACATGCGTCGCTAGACAAATATAAAGGTGCTCATCGAAGCTATCGACTCGCCGTGACGTGTGGTAACCGCTACGTACTTCGGCTGGAAGTGAGAGGTCCAGACTTGATCTTACTTTGCGGTCATTGGAAAGTGGTGCATGTACAGAAATGCTTTTGTGGCTGCAGGATTTAGTAACATAACGCCACTGAAACTTGCTGTTTCTGCGCAGGGCCAGCACGTACAACGCAACACTGAAAAGTGCTCAAGCTTTACACCTTATCCGCACGATGGATGAGTTCACAGCGGTTAGTACCTCTTCTCATCATGCGAATTACGGAATCAGATAGAAGTTTGCTATTGAGAACCTTGTTAAAGGTATAAATGGTGACCATATTCGCATTTAGGATGAAGCGAAAAACTTTTCAAAAGAAGCTCTATTAAATGGCATAGCTTGTCCAACTATTTCTCAAGGCAACACGGATGTTTCATATATGAATGACATTTGTACTTCTTTGTTTTTTATTAAAATGGGCTTTGGACATTACAGTTTCTGCAGTCAGTCAGGGATATGTCCGAATGTGGTGAAACTCAAAAATTTCTTAGAATTAACGCTGATATATTAATCTTTGCCTTCTCTAAACACTGCGAGTTAACTCTTTCACTCATTTGGATTGACGGTGTGTGCAAGAGGCCGCTGCAAAGTTTATAAGAGCCACTACTTACCACTGGGGCAGATAATTCTTTTTAGGCGTTGTAGGCTCGCGCTTGCAATGTTCATCTTCAGTGATGGTTTCGGCGGAAACAAGATAAAGGACAGCAAGTATCACGTATGGATTTGTTTTTGCGTTTTCTAGTCCAATTCTGCGTGCCCAAAACATTCGGTGTATGTTACTTGGTTGACTGTCTACATGAGAGCCAGGGATGCCCTAAAATGTCTTCGGCATACTGCCACATTCTGTCTTGCACCTTGTCATGATTTCTCCTTGCTCGTCCTCGTTCGCTCTTTGCAAGCCATAACAGAAGCAACTAGCCCATTAATGTTTTTGACCGGTTTGTCGCTGCTACGACCGAGCGTATGGCTGTGTTCGTCAACTATATAGATCATTTTTCACTGCGAAACAATGGCCGCCGCCATACTTGAACCCGTGGTGATGCGTCGGTAGTTAGCCTCCGCTGTGTCCACGTTTAGTTAGAATCGGTTTGCGTGACGCCGGTGCGGCTCAGCCGACTTTTGTTTCGGTGGATATCGTTGACGGTGACTGGGTGGATGACGGGAAGCTTTGGCCACCATTTTAGGACCTACATAAGCGCTTTCGGAGCTCATTACGCCTTCTGCGAAGGGTACCAGCAGGAGCCCGCACTAAAAGTGGTCCTAGATATCAATTACAGCTTGTCCGAACGTTCCGCATGATTAATTAAAAGAAAATTAACGCATTTGTTCTCTACATACTTTATCTGGCAAGCATCTCGAATCGCAGGCGTGTGATGTTTCTGACGCAGTAACTTTCTACGGTGCGATCCCTATCGCATTATGCTATGCCTAGTCACTTGCGGGTGTGCTCAGTTGCGTTAGAGTTCTTGCTAGGCACAAGGCTTGGAACGTAGATGTTCGACACTTCCTATTTGCCTGTAGCAAACACAGCTTACCCAAGTTACTCGATTATTTTGTGGGCTATAATGAACGTTGAGCTTAGATATTTATCTGCGGACGGTGTAGCCGCCGTTAACCATGCTTTTGGCGCACTTAGCCAGAAGTGCGCTCATTCAATTGTGTTTTATACGTTCACGATAGAGTGAGCGTTATTTCGCATGATAGTTGGGGCGGTTGGCTGCAGGTAGCTTGCGATAAACTTACTGTGCCAGGAAGCAGCGCTTCCGCCTTCCTTACTTTGCGTAATAAGGGGTACTCACTGTTACCGACGTTCTGAGGTCGAAGTCCTCCAAGGGCCGACAGCACACTCAGACCATTCCTCATGGCCACACAAATAATCCATTCTTAAAAAGAGGATTCACTAATTTTTCAGCCAACTACTGCACACGTTATCACTGTACCGTTCGACATCTTGCAGCATGAACGGAGCAGAGTGCGTTAACAGACTTCCAGTCATATTTCCAACAGCCGATCGCACACCACCAAGGCAGCAACAGCAATGGTTTCTTATTCGCGCGATTTCTTTGAGGCTCATCATCGAAGCCACCATGTTGTTGCTTTAGAGCAAACTGCTCCGCGAAACCCTCGATAAACATTGGACGTGACAGCATCAATGCCGAGATGCTAAATTTTGAAAAAGTCGAGTCTTTGTATTATAGCGCCGGTTTCAAATCAAATCAAATCAAATGTTTTATTTCCAATAAACTTGTTGGGTGTCCTCCAGGCGAAAAGCTGCGACATACAGCTTGAATGTGCCTGAAGGCCCTCACATGGCAGCAGTACAAATACAAATACAATATACAATGCAATGGGTTACATTTACAATAATTACAAAGATCACTTTTCAAAAATTTCTTTACAAAAATATGCTCTAAGCTGTTTTCGAGTCAAGGTATTTGTCATAACAATTTCTTTCCCAAATTTATTTAACAGTGAAGGTAGCGTGTGTCTTAGCGACTGCATGAGGTAATTTGTACGCCTCTACGGTACTAACCACATGTCTTAGCTGCGGGTACGCGCATCACTTCTGTCATATTCAAGTAGTGACGTATCTTTTAAAAATATTTGAAACTTTTCGGAGCCGAAGCAGAAAGAATACAGTAGCCTGTATTCGTAAATGTTAGTTACTTGTATTATGTTATAACTTTCAAAACGTTGCGCAGTAGAATGGAAATAAGGTACATTCGCTACATGTCCAAGTGCTCGTTTTTGAAGTTGAAGAAGTGCATGAAGATTACGTTTTGTGGTGGTAGCCCATACAAGAGCACAATAATTCAGATGCGATTGAAACAAGGCATAATATATGTACAACTTTACTTTCTCTGGGAAAAAATGACGGCAACGGGACAATGCACCTGCGGCAGATGACATATTTCATAATTTGTTCAATGTGATATGTCCAGTTCATATCTTCTGACGGCGTCACGCCCAATACTTTGTGTTTGGTTATAATCTCAATGGGCGTGCCATCCAACAATAATTCTTCATTTAAATAAGACCACCTGCCTCTTGCCTTGAACAATATGGCCTTTGATTTGGAGCTATTAATTGTTAGAGCGTTATCACGAGACCAACTCGACAATTTAGAAGGATACTGCGAGATCTTTGTAACAGGTCATCAAGATCATTGTCAGAGACAAACAGGCTCGTATCGTCAGCGTATAGTACAATGGATGTGTCACTTACTATTTCAGCAATATCGTTTACATAGATATTAAACAAAATCGGGCCTAAAACGCTACCCTGGGGCACACCTGATTTAATTTCCCTATATGAAGAGCAGTATTTTTCGATAGCAACGCGCTGCGTCCGCCCAGACAGATCAGATTGAAAGAGCTGATTTGCCACGCCACGGATACCATATCCTTCTAGTTTACTTATTAAAATTTGATGACTTAAACGATCAAATGCCTTGCTATAATCAATAAATATACCCAACGTTAGTTTTCCCGCATCAATATTATTAATTATTAGCTCTTTTTGGCGTAACAAAGCTGTTTCGGTTGACATGCCCGAGCGGAATCCGTGTTGACATTCAGAAAGAATGTCATTCTTCGTAAAGAAATTGTTAATGCGTGCAGAAATCAGTTTTTCTAAACCCTTAGAAAAAACGGATAAAATGGAAATAGGCCTATAATTCCCCAGGTCATTTCGGTTCCCACCTTGGAAATAACCGACACCCTTGCTTTCTTCATATTTGTTGGAAAAGGTCCCGACTCCATAACAAGGTTAAACACAAACGCGAGATGAACTGCGATGACATCGATTACAAATTTTATAGGCCTGATTTGAATGCCGTCTGCATCAACAGCGTTGCTGTTTTTTAAGCCCAAAAATATACGACAAAATTCGGCATCGTCAGTCGGCTCGAGAAAAATGCTGTGCGCACATCTCTTAACAGTAGGACCACTGACCGTGTTATTTGATGATACCGTCATGTTCACAAAGTGTTCATTGAAACGTTCGGTTAAGAGGATGCCCGACACCTTTTCGTTATTCACGGTTACCTCACGCAAACTGCGATTCACATTCCCCTATCTGATTGCATCATTGATAATTGTCCAAGTCTTTTCTGGATTTTTCTCTGCACGGCTGCAAAAAGGCTCTCGTAATAGAGTGCTTTAGCTTTTCGCAGTTCTTTATTTAGTGTATTTCTTAACTTCCTAAATGCAACGAGATCACTTTGATGACGCGTACGCAGAAATTTATTGAACATCCTATTTTTTTGTTAATCAATCTAACATGCTGTGGTTGCACCCACGGCTTTCTAATGCGTTTTTTTTACCTTTCCTGTTTTAAGCGGGAAAGACAAATTGTATAGGCGACTGAATATGGACAGAAATTCATTGTATGCTTGACTAGCATCCTTATTGTTATAAAGAGAAGAGCAGTCTGTGCGCAAAGCAAGTGCGCGAAAGTGTTCCATATTTTCGCCTGACAGGCATCTGTAGCTGAACGTGGTATCAGGTAAAGTTCTTTCGTGAATATAAAATGAGCATATTATGAATATCGAATGATCACTGATATCATAGCTGATAGTCCCGGCTGTGTAGATGGCTGCACCAGCGTTGACAATGAAATTGTCGAGACCTGATTGACAAGATGGTGTCACGCGAGTAGGTGTCGTAATAACGGTGCAGAAACCGGAAGAATTGATTACATTAGTTACTGCACGAGTCCGAGCGCTTTCATCGAGCACGTTAATATCAGTACCAAGTCACCACCAAAAAGCACTTTGTAATTGTGAAAAGTAGCATGCTCTAATAGCTTTTCAGTAAATTCTAAGAAATTAGATATATTACCAGCAGGTGGTCGGTACATCACAACAAACATGTTATTGTCAGATTTAACGCTTAGCACTTCGTAATGTCACACTGTATGCCGCGCTTGACATGCAAAGCTACACCGCGCCCACGTTTATCGGTGTGATTAATGAAGAAATGTCTGTAACCATCTATGATCAGCATTTCACTGTGTTCCTGATACCACGTTTCAGAGAACATGATAATGTCAAATGGAAAAGTAAACTCGGCTAGAAACATAGTATGTCGTGCTTATAGGCAAGTGAACGCGCAGTCACGTGAAGCGCGGAAATGTTTTTTGCGTGTGCGGGCAGAGCAATTTTGCTTGGAAAGCTATACTCACGATGCATCGTGTACAGAAAAGAGAGTCAATAAGACCGCCTGCCTCTTGCCTTGAACAATATGGCCTTTGATTTGGAGCTATTAATTGTTAGAGCGTTATCACGAGACCAACTCGACAATTTAGAAAGGATACTGCGAGATCTTTTTAACAGGTCATCAAGATCATTGTCAGAGACAAACAGGCTCGTATCGTCAGCGTATCTTTAGACGCTGCAGTTTAGGCGATCTTTTGAAGGTCAGTCTCTGAGGCAATGTGGACAACACTACTGGCTTCAGTCTTGCGTGCAGGTACTTTCCCATTTCGCGTGCAGACAAAGCGCCACTGACATTCGCGCTTTCTTGCTAATGCCAGCGAAAGAAGACGTTTCAAGGTCGGACAGAGGTGCTCACTAATAAGTACTCTGGAATCATCAAGAATTCCAACCTGATTGTTTCGCAACCTAGCCTTCCGCGCTTTTTCAAGAACACTGTCCCTCTTCTGTTTGCTCTTAAACTGGACAACTATATTAGATTTTCCAGCTTCTCGGGTGGGCACACGGTGGCAGACTTCAATGTCAGAAGTTATGGGCTCAGCTAGTGCATCACCAATTTTCCCAACAAGTTCAGTAACGCGTTCATTGTCCTGTTGCACAAGTCCCTTAATTTCTATATTGGACCTGCGCGAGTATTGCTCCGATTGAACAACCCTCTTCTGAAGTTGTTGAATAACATTTTCATTTTCCATGCACCTAGCTCATAACTTTTCATTCGCCTTTCTCCAGGCTTCCCTACCTTCTGTGGCTTCATTAAGCTTCTTTTTCATGTCCTCAAATTGATCGCTCATCAATTTACCACTGTCCACGAGAGACTTCATTTCAGCACGAAGTTCTCGGATTTCGCATCGGCTTTCTCTTTCAGCTGTAGATTTGGTCATGTTTTCGCAAAGGAACAGTAGCAGTGGACAGAAGGTATAATAAATATACAATAGATACACAGCAATACAGAAAGGCAGCAGCGACAGCATAAACTATTTAGTTACAAAGCATGTATAATTTGGACACCAACCTGCAGTACAAAGATCAAGTTTTTAGCGTTGCGCCGATCAGCTGTCGCTGCTGCCAAGTGTCGGTCCAGCGAAGGCAGCCGGATTTTGTACCGCTTGCCCTGATGATGTCCTCAGCGGAAGAACCGTCAAGGAAGTGACGCAAGCAGACCAAGGCTCCTGGTGGTCAGCAAGATTCGCGATATCTGCAGTACAGGGATCAAGTTTTTAGCGTTGCGCCGATCAGCTGTCGCTGCTGCCAAGTGTCGGTCCAGCCAAGGCAGCCGGCTTTCGTACAGCTTGTCCTGATGACGTCCTCAGTGGAAGAACCGTCAAGGAAGTGACGCAAGCAGACCAAGGCTCCTGGTGGTCAGGAAGATTCGCCAAGGTCGATTCAAATAGGTCGCGAAGCTTCGGGCGAAAAGCGGTTAAGTACAGATTGTCACCGACATCAGCATGAGGTGTTATGGAAGCAGCGATTGAAGCGCGACTATGTTTGGAGGGAACAAACATTGGGAAAGAAAAACGCGTTTTTTAATTCAAGCGAGACACAGTTAGATTCATTCAACGAAAATAAAATTCCTACTAAATTTTATATGTTCGTGAAGAGTTAAGAAACTTCAAGTTTATTTCATTTTATTATTATTAATAAATGCATTTCTTTTCAGCGCCCATCGCTACAGGGGGCGTTGACGCCACTATCACTCGCAATGCAATGCACGTCTTGAAATGGGTGAAAGGCACACTCGTAAAGTTCACCTGTTGAAATACGCCCCCCTCACAGTTTGTGCTTTCTTGCTTGTCGAAATTTGTCTGAATTTGGTGACGCGGGTAGCTTCATCGCTTCTTAATCTGTTCAGTCAAAAGTAGTGAGTTACGACCGCCAGATAATTGTGTAGTTGTTATCGCGCGATTGCGCTGGCCGACGGGCTTGGCGTCCTCCAATAGGATCAGCACTCTACACCTAAAGCTTTCGTCGGCCTCCAAAGAAAGTATGTTCTGGGCAGGGATGCGATTTCGACAACCGTACGGCTGGCCTGGCCTTAACCGCTTTCCTGCATCGCTTTTCACGCTGAAAGCTCAAAACGCCCATCAAGTCGAATGGCGGGACATTTGAATATATAGCTCCAAAGGCAGGACAACAAAACAAATTTCGCGCCTTCGAAAACAACATGACGTCACTTCTGCTTTTAACGGATGTGGCGTCACATTATTTTTTCTTCCGCCGGAAGTGTTCCCATCACATACAGATGGCGCTAAGCCCCATGAACCGCCGATGGACCGCCATGTTTTGAACGTATGGGCTCCTATGGAAGCTTCGCTACCAGGTATATTTACCTTGGATTCGCGATATCTGCAGTACAGAAATCAAGTGTTTAGCGTTGCGCCGATCAGCTGTCACTGCTGCCTTGCTTATTGTATTGCACATGCACTCTTCGTGTTCTCTAAATTACCAAACATGCTGTAGCGATATTTCGGTGGGACAAAACCCGACTAAAAATGTAAGTACCATGGTTTTGCTAAATCCAAGTTGAAGATTAGGGGGTTTCCCTTAGCTGGTATGTTGAATATGCTCTAATGGGCGTTTGTGCGAGATTTTCGCCTTAATAGTACCGCAATAAACGATAGGTGTGCAGTGATTAGCAGAGGTAGCACCGCGTATTCAATAAGCAAGGAACAGAAACAAGACTTAATATTTAATGCACGGAAGGTATTTCTCATCGCTGCTCGTTCTACTGGCGCTTGGATACAAATCGTGGCTACGCATTAAAGCGCTGTGATAACACCTACATTTCAATGCATGAACCGCGATAGTCGCAATCTGCACTATCGTTTGCAAGCACGCGTTCAGAAGGCCATTCCTCAGCCTCCATTACTGCGATTCACGTAGACGGTGGAAAGAAGCAGTCCAGAAATGTAAATTGTTAGACAACCGTGTTCTAATTTTCGCGCCTTTGTGACTGCCACGTTCGGAGCGACATGCTGACCTGGAAAAAAAAGAAACGAAAATGTTCTGCTGTGTTTCGGCACTGTATATGTACCTCTGGGCCAGATCGTCTATAGGGATATGAATGAGCTTCCATAGGTGCGTAAACACGGCTACACTTGCTTCCTGTTCTCGCAAGGTGGGCTCATTGCACAGTATTTCTGCAGGTGAAAAAGGCTGCGGAAGCTGTTCCAAACCTGGCCGACTTGAACTTCCACGACATCAAAGACATGCTCGTCGCGGATGATGCGCAGCTCCACGACTGGATCAGAAATTGACCTTGGTGGCCCGGCACAAGCATCGCTGGTGGATCGGTGGACGCTGGCATTCGGATTCATACTAGGACAAAAAATTTGCTTGCCGCCTACTTTGCGTATTCGACTCGTACCTTTAATATATAGACGTCGAACGTACTCGCTATTAGCAAGCGTTGTTAACCTTTAATACAAAAAATATCCGATTGATTGCCATGATGTGAATCTGTGGAAAAAGATAAATAAGAAAAAGGCGAAATAACCTAGTGCAGCCTTCTGATGGGCCACGAAAGGGAACGAACTATAAGTTTGCCTCACCTTCGCTTGTTTAGCATTTATATTGTTCCACAACAAAGCAAGTATAATGGGATCTCCGCGCTGCAGGAGCTCATGCGTGGAGGCACATCTGCATACTCCCCGGTCTGTTGCGGAGTAACTCTCAATGGGGTATATCTGTTTCGCACAGCCAGCAGCGAAATTTCGCTTTCAATCAGCAGCACTGCTTTGGGAAACGAACACTTTTCGTGACACGTACGCTTACTAAAGCACAATTATATACCCTCTTCTCATCCCTGCGTCCATGGCATCCAGAAAACTGGTGGGCGTGCATGTGCCCTCCCCTACCTATGCTACGCAATGTGACATATAGGCCAATGATCTGATTCCTCACAAAACACGCATCAGCTAGCTCGCAAGGCCATTCAGGATTGTTGCGATGGCATTTTTTATTACCCAACAGTCAGCGTTTCCTCGTCCCGTTCGATGTGTTGTTCGCTCTAACAACGTCTAACAGCTGCCAACCGTCTCTAATGTTTATTGCGATGCAGTCCTCCCTCAGGTTTCTGTTATTCATTCCACTGTGAACTTGTCAGTCATCCAGGTTTATGCTATATTTGCATTCAAACCATGTTTTAGGTAGCTTAACCCTGCAGTTTTCTGCGACAGCCGCTTTCATTGTACCTTTTCCAATTTACACAACTCTGAACTGTCCTTAATATTTCTTACTCGGCAAGTCGGGTCTTATGGGCCACTGGGACAGCACTTTTCGTTTCGAAGTGTGCGACTCACGCGCCTGTGAACGAATTCCTCGACCGACCTCTTTTAGGCACTGTATGCCCTAAGCACAATTCTCAGCTAGCTAACGGTCGTGGTAATATTTACTGCAATGGCAGGTTTCACTACAATTTCTCCTGTTCCTCCGACAGCAAATTGGTTCACTTCAAAGTTATTGAACTACACAAATAATAATAGGAGAACCGGCCGTCTGCAATGCACCTTGTTGCGCAGCGCGTTGATTCATTTACCAGTAAGCAGATCATCAGCAGGAAAACAGGGCATCTGTAATGCACCTTGCTGCGCAGTGCTTTGAAATTTTTCTGTTCATCCAGCAGCAAACTGGTTACCTTTAAAGTATTTCACTGCACGCGAAGAATAATTGGAGAACAGGACGTCTGTAATGCATCTTGTTGTGCAGTGCTTTGAAATTTCTGCTGTTCATCCAAAAGTAAACTGTAATGAACCTTGTGTAGCAGCGCTTTGAAATTTCTAATTCAACAGTAAACTGGATCCCTGTAAAGTTGAACTACACCCATAAAATTGCAGAAGCGGACGTGTTTGTTGCACCTTGTTGAGAGGCGCCTTAAAATTTCTACTGTTAATCTTACAGTAAACTGGTTCCCTGTAAATTTTTGAAGGATACCAAGAGTAACTGGTTAACAGGACGTCTGTAATGAACGCTGTTGCGCAGCGATTTGAACTTTTTGCGGTTAATCCAACAGTAAACTTGTTCCCCGTAAGGTTTGTGACTCACGCCAAGAATAATTGGAGAACAAGACGTCTGTAACGCACCTTATTGCGCAGCGCTATAAAATTTCTCCTGTTCATTCAACAGTAAACTGTTTCCTTGTAATGTTTTTGACTCTACGCCAAGAATAATTGGAGAACAGGACGTTTGCAATGGAATTTGTTGCTCAGCACATTGAAATTTCTGGTGTTCATCCAACAGTAAACAGGTTTGCTTTAAGGTTTTTGAACTACACCAATATTAATGGAGAACAGGACGTTTGTAATGCACCTTGTTGCACAGCGCTTTGAAATTTCTGCTGCTAGTAGAACAGTGAACATGTTCCCGGAAAGTATTCGAACTACACCAAGAATCATTGGAAAAGAGGACGTGTGTAATGCACCTTGCTGAGCAGTGCTTTAAAATATTTTGTGGTCATCCACCAGTAAACTGGTTACCTTTAAAGTTTTTGACTGTCGAGAAAAATTATTGGAGAACAGGACGCCTGTAATGCATCTTGTTCCACAGCGCTTTGAAATTTCTGCTGTTCATCCTACAGTAAATTGGTTCCCTGTAGAGTTATTGAATCTACGCCATGAAAAATTGGAGAACAGGACCTTTGTAATGCACCTTTTTGCGCAGAGCTTTGAAATTTCTGCTGTTATATCAACTGTAAACTGGTTCCCTGTATAGATTTTGAACTACGCCAAGAATAACGGGAAAACAGGACCTCTGTAATGTGCCTTTTGAGCAGCAGGTTGAAATCTCTGCTGTTCAGCCAGCAGTAAAATGGTTCCCTGTCAAGTTTTTTGAGCCTATGCCAAGAATTAAGGAAGTACAGGACTTCTATAATGTACCCTGTTGCGCAGCGCTTTGCAAGTTATGCTGTTCATCTAACAGTAAGATGGTTCCTTAGAGTGTTTTGACCCTATGCCAAGAATATTTGGAGAACAGGACATCTGTCATGCACCGTGTTGCGCAGCGCTTTCAAATTTCTGCTGTTCGACCAACAATAAAATGGTTCTCTGAAAGCATTTTGACTCTACACCAATAATAACTGGACAACAGGATGTCTCTAATGCACATTGTAGCGCAGCGCTTTGAAATTTCTGCTCTTTATCTAACAGTAAACTGGTTCCCTGTAAAGTTTGACTCTCGCTAAGGATAATTGGAGAACGAGACGCCTGTAATGCACCTTGTGGGGCAGCGCTCTAAGCCATGAACAATTTTTGAGCGTTACATCTGTAACCATGTTGTAACCGCGTTACATCTGTAACCACGCACCAGTTTACAATTTCTGCTGTTCATCTAATAGTAAAATTGTTCCCTGTAAAGCTTGTGACTCCACAGCAAGAATTACTGGAAAAGAGGACGTCTAAAATGGCCATTATGCTTAGCGCTTTGAAATTTCTGGTGTTCATCCAGCAGTAGGCTTCCTCCCTGTATATTTGAACTACACATATACCGATTGCAGAAGACGTGTCTAATGCACCTTATTGCGAGGTGAATGAAATTTCTGCAGGTAATCATACTGTAAACTGGTTTCCTGTGAAATTTTTGAACGAAACCAAGAATACCTGAAGAACAAGACCTCTAATGCACCTTGTAGGGCAGCGCTTTGAAATTTCTGTTGTTCATCCAACAGTAAACTGGTTCCATGTAACGTTGCCGACTCACGCCAAGCATACTTGGAGAACACGATGTCTGTACTGCACCTTGTCGCGCGGCGCTGTCAAATTTCTGCTGCATATGCAACAGTAAACTGCTTTCAGGTAAAGTCCTTGACTCGACGCCAAAAATAATTGGAGATCATGACGACTGTAATGCACCTTCTTGCGCAGCGCTTTCAAATTTGTGTTGTTCATTCTACAGTAAACTGGTTCCCCGTAAAGTTCTTGGCTCTACGACAATAATTAGAGAACAGGACGTGTGTAATGGACATTGTTGCGCAGCGCTTTGAAATGTCTGCTGTTCATTCTACAGTAAACAGGTTCCCTGTAATGCTTCTGACTCGCGCCAAGAATAATTGGAGAACAAGACGCCTCTAATGCACCTTGTTTCGCAGCGCTTTGAAATTTCTGCTGCTCATTGACCAATAAACTGGTGCCCTGCCAGATTTTTGAACTACAAGAATAAATGAATAGGACGTCTGCAATGCACCTCGTTGCGGAGCGCTTTGATAATTTCTGCTCTTCATTCAATAGTAAACTGGTTCCCTGTGAAGTTCTTGAGCCTACTCGAAGACTATTTGGAGAACAGGACCTCTGTAGTGCAACATGTTGTGCAGCGCTTTGACATTTCTGCTGCTCAACCAACAGTAAAGTGGTTGGCTGTAACGTTTTTGAACTACACCAAGAATAATTGGAGAACAGGACATCTATAAAGCACCTTGTTGCGCAACGCTTTGAAATTTCTGCTGCCAATCGATCTCTAAACAGGCCTGGAAAGTTTTGGAACTGCGCCTAGATGAATTGGATAGCAGGACGTGTGTGATGCACCTTACTGCACAGTGCCTAGAAATTTTTTCTGTTCATCCAGCAGTAAACTTGTTCCCAGTAAAGTTGTACTACACATATGATTGCGGAAGACCTGTCTAATGCACCTTATAGCGAGGTGCATAAAATTTCAGCAGGTAATCATACTGTACACTGGTTTACTTTAAATTTTTGAGTGGCAGCAAGAATACCTGGAGAACAGGACCTCTGTAATGCACCCTGTTGTGCAGCGCATTGAAATTTCTGCTGTTCATCAGACAGTAACTGGTTCCTTGTAAGGTTTCTGACTGACGCCAAGAAGAATTGGAGAACAGGATGTTTGTAACGCAACTTATTGCGCAGCGCTTTGAAATTTCTAATGTTCATCAAACCGTAAACGTGTTCCCTATAAAGGTTTTGAACTGCACCAAGAATAATGGGAAAACAGGACGTCTGTAATGCACCTTGTTTTGCAGCGCTGCGAAATTTCTGCTGTTCATTAAACAGTACACTGCTTCTTTGCAAAGTACTTGACTCGACACTAAGAATAATTGGAGATCATGACGACTGTAATGCACCTTCTTGCGCAGCGCTTTCAAATTTGTGTTGTTCATTCTACATTAAACTGGTTCCACGTAAAGTTCTTGACTCTACGCGAAGAATAATTGGAAAACAGGACATCTGTAACGTACATTGCTGCGCAGCGCTTTGTTATGTCTGCTGTTCACTGTACAGTAAGCTGGTTTCCTGTAATGTTTCTGATTCACGCTAAGAATAATTGGAAAACAAAGACGTCTATCACACACCTTGTTTCGTAGCGCTTCAAAATTTCTACTGCCAATCGAACTGTAAACAGGTTCGCGGGATGTTTCGGAACTATACCTAGAATATTTGGATAACAGGACGTGTGTAGTACACGTTGCTGCGCATTGCTCTTAAATTTTTTCTTTTCATCCAACAGTAAAGTGGTTGCTTGTCAAGTTCTTGATTCAAAGCGAAGAATAACGCCAAGAACAGGATCCTTTTAATGCACCTGGTTGCGCAGCACTTTGAAATTTCTGCTCTTCATCCAACAGTAAACTGGTTCCCTGTAAAGTTTTTTCCCTCTACGCCAAGAATAATCGGTGAAGAGGACGTCTGTAATGCATCTTGTGTAGCAGCGCTTTGACATTACTAATTTCATTCAACAGCAAACTGGTTCCTTGTAAAGTTGATCTACACCTATATGATTGCGGAAGAGGACGTGTCTAATGCACCTTGTTGAGAGGCCCTTTAAAATTTCTGCTGTTAATCCTACTGTAAACTGGTTCCCTGTGAAATTTTTTGAACGACACCAAGAATAGCTGGAGAACAGGACGTCTGTAATGAACCCTGTAGCGCAGGGTTTTGAAATTTTTGCGTTTAATTCATCCGTAAACATGTTTCCCATAAAGTTTGTGACCCACGCCAAGAATAATTGCAGAACAGGATGTCTGTAACGCACCTTAATGCGCAGCGCTATAAAATTTCTGCTGTTCAGTCAACAGTAAACTGGTTCTTGTAAACTGGTCCTTGTAACGTTTCTGAATCACACCAAGAATATTTGGAGAACAGGATGTCTGTAACGCAACTTATTGCGCAGCGCATTGAAATTCCTGGTGTTCATTCAACAGTAAATTGCTTCCTTGTAATGTTTTTGACTCTACGCCATGATTATTTGGGGAACAGGACGTCTGCAATGCAATTTGTTGCGCAGCGCTTTGAAATTTCTGCTGCTCATCCAACAGTACTGCACCTTGCAGTGCAGTGCTTTGAAATTTTTCTCTCCATCCAGCAGTAAACTGGTTCCCTGTAAAGTTCTTGACTCTGCGCCAAGAAAAATTGGAGAACAGAACCTTTGTAATGCACCTTTTTGCGCGGCGTTTTGAAATTTCTGCTGTTATATCAAGTGTAAACATTTAGCCCGTAAAGATTTTGAACATCGCCACTGGAAAACAGGACCTCTGTAATGTGCCCTTTGAGCAGTGCATTGAAATTTCTGCTGTTCAACCAGCAGTAAAATGGTACCCTCTCAAGTTTTTTGAGCCTACACCAAGAATTATGGACAAACAGCACTTCTTTAATGCACTCTGTTGCGCAGCGCTTTGCAATTTATGCTGTTGATCTAACTGTAAAATGGTTCGTTTTATAGGTTTTGGCTCTATGCCAAGAATAATTCGAGAACATGAAGTCTGTAATGCACCATGTTGCGCAGCGCCTTGAAATTTCTGCTGTTCATTGAACAGTAAACTGCTTCCTCGTAATGTTTTGGCTCTACGCCAAGAATAATTGGAGAACACGACGCCTGTAATGTAACTTGTTTAGCAGCGCTTTGAAATTTCTGCTGTTCATCAAATAGTGAACGGTTTCCATATGAAGGTGTTGAACTACGCCAACAATAATGGGAAAACAGGACGTCTGTAATGCACATTGTTGCGTTGCGCTGTGAAATTTCTGCTGTTCATCGAACAGTAAACTGTTTCCTTGGAAAATTCTTGACTCGACGCTAAGAATTATTAGAGAACATGACGATTGTAATGCACGTTGTTGTGTAAAGCTGTGAAATTTGTCCTGTTCATTCTACAGTAAACTGGTTCCCCGTAAAATTCGTGACACTACACGAAGAATAATTGGAGAACAGGACGTCTGTAAAGCACATTACTGCGCAGCGCTTTGAAGTGTCTGCTGTTCACTCTACAGCAAACTAGTTTCCTGTAATGTTTCTGACACGCGCCAAGAATAATTGGAGAAGACACTCTAACCCATCTTGTTTCACAGCGCTTTGAAATTTCTGCTGCCAATCGAACTGTAAACAGTTTCCCGGAAAGTTTTGAAACTACACCTAGAATATTTGGATAACAGGACGTGTGTAATGCACCTTGCTGCGCATTGCTTTTTATTTTTTTCTGCTGATCCAACAGTAAACTGGTTGCCTGTAAAGTTCTTCATTCAAAGCCAAGAATAACGCCAAGAACAGGATGTTTGTAATGCACCTTGTTGCGGAGCAGTTTCAAATTTCGGCTGTTCATCCAACAGTAAGCTGGTTCCCTGTAAAGTTCTTTCCCTCTACGCCAAGAATAACCAGACACCTGTAATACACCTTGTGTAGCAGCGCTTTGATATTTCTAAAATTCATTCAACAGTAAACTGGTCCCCTGTAAAGTACACCTATATAATTGCAGAAGATGTGTCTAATGCACCTTCTTGAGAGGCGCTTTAAAATTTCTGCTGTTATTTTTACTGTAAACCCGGTTCCCTGTAAAATTTTTGAACGACACCAAGAATAGCTGGAAAACAGGACGTCTGTAATGAACCCTGTTGCGCAGGGTTCTGAAATTTTTGCTTTTAATCCAACAGTAAACTTGTTAGCAGTGAAGATATGTGACCCACGCCAAGAATAATTGCAGAACAGGACGTCTGTAACGCACCTTACTGCGCAGCGCTATAAAATTTCTGCTGTTCATTCAACAGTAAACTGGCTACTTGTAATGTTTTTGACTCTACGCCAAGAATAATGGAAAAACAGGACGTCTGTATTGAATTTGTTGCGCAGGGCTTTGAAATGTCTGCTGTTCATCCAACTGTAAACTGGTTCCTTGTAACGTTTCTGCCTCACGCCTAGGATATTTGGAGAAAAGGATGTCTGTAACGCTATTTATTGCGCAGCGCATTGAAATTTCTGATGTTCATTCAACAGTAAACTGCGTCCTTGTAATGTTTTTGACTCTACGCCAAGAAAAATTGGGGAACAGGACGTCTTTAATGCAATTTGCTGCGCAGCGCTTTGAAATTTCTGCTGCTCACACAACAGTGACGCACCTTTCAGCGCACTGCTCTGAAATCTTTCTCTTCATCCAGCAGTAAACTGGTTACCTTTAAAGCTTTTGACTGTCGCGAAAAATTATTGGAGAACAGGACGACTGTAATGCATCTTGTTCCGACCACGTACCCGAGCACACGAGGGTTGGACCTTCCCGCGTGTAGCCGTGCGCGGCTTAGCCGTGTCTGGGGAAAAGGGGATCCTTGGGGTTGAGCCGTAGCTGGGTGTTTGGACCTTTAAGGCCCCGCGGCGGAGGCAACACACCTCTTCGGCTTTTTCTTCACATAGACGGCACCTCCAGACTGACCCACCTGGAGGAAATCGGCAGTCGCCTTTTCCTGTCTCTCTCTCCCTACAACCTTCGTCTTTCCCTTACTTTCCACCTTTCCTGTCTCCTTCTCTCTTCTATTTACTTCCGTTCTCCTTGGCGGCAAGGGTTAACCCTGTGTGGTTATCCAACCTTGGGTACACCATATTTGGTTATAGTGGCGGCGTACGACTGGCGTCGTGCAGACTTGCATGCAAGCTCTGCCGCGTCCCCTCGTTGGGCTCCGTGTAGGGCGGTCGGTGCTAATGCCGAATTTTTATACATTTTCATGGAAACTTCTCTCCCCAAACTTCCCGATTGCCCTCAGAAACGAGGGCGCACCGAAGATTTATTGCAGTTGTTCAGACACCAAATACTGAATTTACCCCGCTTTCATGTTATTCACTCTGAAAAGTCAAACAAAGCAGTGCGAACCATTTCACCGTTCCTTGTTTCAAAGTCCCTGACTGTTGTTTTTGGCCCAGGTTACAAGGTATCGAGGATGGCAAGCGGCGACCTCCTCTTGGAGCTCCGCGATGTAGAACAATATGAGAAACTACCGCTACTAGTGTCATTTGGGGAAATCCCCATAACAGTAACCCCGCACCGTACAATGAACACCACCCGTGGTGTTGTGTCAGAGGATGATTTGCTTGAGCTGACTGAAGCGGAACTCCTGGAGGGCTTCAGTGAGAAAAATGTGATCAATGTCAAAAGAATTAAGATGAGGCGGGATGGTAAAGAGATTCAGACGAAGCACCTAATAATTACTTTTGGATCAAGTATCTTGCCCGAGTCAATCGAGGCCGGGTACATCAAGCTCCGTGTTAGGCTGTATGTGCCAAATCCACTCCGATGTTTCAAATGCCAGCGCTTCGGTCACAGCTCGCAGAGCTGCCGAGGCCGCCAAACATGTGCAAAATGCAGTGCCCACGAACACACATCTGAAGCTTGTGAGAATGCTCTCCACTGTGTAAACTGTGATGGGGAGCACGCCGCGTACTCACGGTCGTGCCCATCCTGGAAAAAAGAAAAGGAAACTGTAACAGTTAAAGTAAAGGAAAATATAAGTTTCAAGGAGGCACGCAGGCGGGTATCGTACCTGCCCAAGAAAACCTTTGGCGATGTCGAGCGTCAGGGGGCAGCGTCACAACGGCCTCTGGCGGCAGTCCGACGCACAAGCAGTGAGTCGGCAGCTACGCCAACCGCCCCCGCGGTGGTTGCAGCTAGCGCTACTCCGCCAACCCAGCAGACGGGGCCATCAACCCTGAAGGTGCGCGCAGCCGAGGCTGCCCCAACCTGCGAGGCCCCTTCCAGCGCTGGCAACAGCCACTGCAGCCAAATCCCTCAGGTAGCCCCATCGACCTCCGGGCTGGTGGGCGCAGGGGCCTTGCCTTCCGGGGTAGGACTCTCTCGGAAAACCTCTCGCTCGCAAGAGCGCTTGTCCGGCGTCTCACAGGAGGCAATGGACACTACACCTGTCCTCAAGGCGCACTAAACGCCTAAGGAGCGCCGAGACTCGCTCGAACGCTTCAAAAAGGGCAGAACCCCTGTTACAGGGCCTCGAAAGGGCTCTGTAATCTAAGGCATCCTTTCCGTTTCCGTAAACACAGCACCAATTTTCTCTAAATATGGATAAACAAATCATCCAATGGAATGTCAGAGGTCTTCTCAGGAATCTTGATGTGCAAGAACTCATTCATACACAATCCAAAAGTGCTGTGTTTACAGGAAACACACTTAAAACCAAAACAAACAAAGTTTCTTCGACAGCACGTTACTTTTCGCAAAGATCGCGATGATGCTATCGCATCATCGGGCAGTGTTGCAATTGTAATTAAAAAAGCATAGCCTGTCAACGTTTACAGCTACGAACGGCCCCTGAGGCAGTGACGGTTCGAGTTATTCTGCTAAACAAACTGATCACTATTTGCTACTTTATATACCCCCGCATTATAAACTAAGCAAACATGAATTTCAGTCCTTTATAGATGAATTGCCAGAACCCTATGTTCTTGGCGATTTCAATGCACATAACTACCTGTGGGGCGACCCTCGTATAGATGCGCGAGGACGTCTTGTCGAACAGTTCATTTTCTTCTGGTGCGTGTCTGCTGAATAAGAAGGAACACACATATTACTCTCTTGCAAACAAAAGCTATTGTTCCATAGATCTTAGCATAGTCTCCTTGTCTGTACTGCCTGAACTTGAATGGGAAGTTACCGACAACCCTTACGGCAGCGACCACTTCCCTATACTGCTAAGATCACCGAAAGAAAACGAATATCCACCACACGCTCCTAGGTGGAAGATAGAGACTGCTGATTGGGCGAAATTTCGATCTCTTACTAGTATCTCATGGGCTGACCTGTCTTCGTTAGGAATTGATGCTGCAGTCGAGTTTTTTACAGCATTCATAATAGATGTCGCATCTAAATGCATATCAGAAGCAAAAGGCTTGGCCTGCAAACGGCGTGTCCCGTGGTGGAAGGACGATTGTAGGATCGCTCGTGAAAAACAGAACAGGGCGTGGGGGTTGCTACGCGCTTCTCCCACTGCGGCGAATCTTAGCAACGTTAAAGTAAAATCCCAAGGCAGGCGAACCCGCCGACAGGCCAGACTAGAAAGCTGGCAGAAGTTTCTAACGAGTATTAACTCGTTCAGAGATGAGGCCAAAGCCTGGAACAGGGTCAATAGGATAAGAGGGCGACAAGCATATGCACTCCCTTTGGTAAACACAGAAGGCGATACCCTACAAGATCAGGCGGACTCACTTGGAGAGCACTTAGAGAGCGTGTGAAGTGCCAACCATTACTCTCAATCCTACTTGAAATATAAACAAATAGAAGAATGTAAGCAAATCATGAGAAAATGTCAACAGAATGAACCATACAACTGTCCTTTTAGTATTGCTTAGTCGAGAGCTGCCTTGAGCGCATGCAAGAGCTCTGCTCCGGGATCTGAGAGAATCATGTATGAAATGATCCAAAACTTACATAAAGACACCCAAGTTACACTAGTCACAATTTTCAACACAATTTGGGCTGCAGGATACCTCCCGGTTGCATGGAAAGAAGCCATTGTGATCTCGGTTTTGAAACAAGGCAAAGATCCTTCCTCAGTGGCAAGTTACCGCCCGATAGCCCTGACAAGTTGCCTTTGTAAGGTATTTGAAAAAATGATTAATCGGCGACTCATTCATTTCCTTGAACAGAGCAAAATGCTTGATCCTTATCAGTGTGGCTTCCGAGAAGGCCGCTCCACAACTGACCATCTTGTACGTGTAGAAGCAAATATCCGAGACGCATTTGCACACAAACAGTTTTTCTTATCCATATTCCTCGATATGTAGAAGGCGTACGATACGACGTGGCGTTACGGAATCTTAAGAGACTTGTCAGAAATAGGCATCCATGGTAGTATGCTAAACTTAATAGAAAGCTATCTGTCCAGTCGTATCTTCCGGGTAAAAGTCCGTAATGTACTTTCGCGTCCTTTTACGCAAGAAACGGGTGCACCCCAAGGAGGCGTGCTCAGCTGCACACACTTCATCGTGAAGATGAGCACGCTTCGCGCTTCATTACCACCGGCAATCTTTTATTCTGTTTACGTGGACGACATACAAATAGCTTTCAAATCGTGTAACCTCGCTGTATGCGAGAGACAGGTACAGCATGGCCTGAACAAAGTGTCAATGTGGGCAGACAGGAATGGATTTAAGATCAATCCTAACAAAAGCTCTTGTGTCCTTTTTACAAGAAAGAGAGGAATGATCCCAGACCCTTGCTTAGAACTGGGCGGACAACAAATACCTGTAAACAAAGAGCACAAGTTTCTAGGCGTTATACTTGACTACAGACTCACTTTCGTCCCCCACATTAAACATGTCTGAAAATGTCTGAAAACAATGAACACAATGAAACTTCTATCCCAGACTACATGGGGTAGTGACAGGAAGTGTTTAATGAATCTCTATAAAAGCCTCATTCGATCGCGACTAGACTATGGTGTCGTGATTTATCAGTCTGCCGCCCCGAGCGCACTAAAGATGCTAGACCCAGTGCACCATCTAGGAATCCGACTGGCCACTGGCGCTTTCAGAACGAGTCCCATACAAAGCTTATATGTAGAATCGAATGAGTGGTCACTTCATCTGCAGAGAACATACATCAGCCAAGCATATTTTCTGAAAGTCCACTCAAATCCTCAACATCCGTGTTTTAATACCGTTAATGACATGACATATGCTACACTTTTTCGCAATCGTCCCTCCGTAAGACAGCCTTTCTCGCTGCGTGTGAGGGAGCTTAGTGATGAAATGCATGTCCCACTCCTCGAGCTCCGCCTAATGCCTCCAGCTAAGCTGCTACCTCCTTGGGAGTGGCAGATGATAAAATGCGATATATCTTTCATGCAGATTACAAAACACGCTCCAGAGATCGAAATCCAGATGCATTTCCGGTAACTGCAATACAAACACTCCTGCACGGAGTTTTACACAGACGCATCGAAGTCACGCGAGGGGGTGTCATATGCAGCCGTCGGTCCATCCTTCTCGGAATCCGATTTACTACATCCGGAAACTAGTATCTTCACGGCTGAGGCCTACGCAATATTGTCGACCGTGAAGCATATAAGGACATCAAAACTCAAAAAATCACTTATATATACGGACTCCCTTAGTGTTGTGAAGTCTTTGATGTCGTTCTGTAAGCACAAAAACCCTATAATAATTGAGCTCTATTCCGTCTAATGTAAAGCATATGTATCTAACCAGCATGTGATTATATACTGGGTGCCTGGCCATAGGGGCATCCAGGGTAACGTTCTAGCGGACCAGATGGCCACATCAATTGCATCACACACTGTTAATTCTACCGCTGCAGTCGCTGTCACAGACCTGAAACCTTTCTTAAGAAGGAAACTGCGAAACTACTGGCAACGCTTGTGGGACCTGGAAACAAATAATAAGCTGCATGTAATAAAGCCACAATTAGGTTTCTGGCCTCCTGTAACAAAATCACGCCGGACATATGTCCTATTCTGTCGTCTAAGAATAGGACACACTTTTGGCACGCATAACTTTTTACTCACTGGAAATGAGCCTCCAACCTGTGGTAGATGCGGGGAGAGGCTGACCGTCCTCCACGTCCTCCTGGAGTGTCGGGAAGCCGAATATGACAAAGAAACATTTTCCCTTAGCATACCGGCAGCACATCCCCCTCCCTTCATCCTGTTATGTTACTCGGTGCAGAACCGCTCTTTGATACCAGCGCAGTCCTAGGTTTCCTGAAAGATGTTGTATTACATGTAATTAGTCCATACGTTCGTAGCGCCTCCTCTCTACAGAGGATAGCGCTGTGATAGTTGTTTCGCATAGCGCATGCCTCTCGTCCCTTGGGTTGAAGGGCTCTGGCGAGGCAGTAGTGCTCTTAGAAAATATTAGCATCTCACATATTTTGTACATTGCATCATTTTTCCCAATGCATTCTAGTGTTCACAGTATTCGTCATTAGTCATCGCCATAATTTTATAGCACGTAGATTTTAGGCACTTTACTGCGACTATTTTTAGGCCACTTTACAGCCAAATCACATCTTCCATAATACATTAACATTATCACTTGTCATGGCGCTCTTTGGCCAATCCTGGCCCTTGCGCCACAAAACACCAGACATCATCATCATCATCTTGTTCCGCAGCGCTTAGATATTTCTGCTGTTCGTCTTTCAGTAAACTAGTTCCATGTAATGTTCTCGACTCTACGCCAAGAAAAATTGGAGAAAAAAACCTTTTCAATGCCCCTTGTTGCTCAGCGCTTTGAAATTTCTGGTGTCAGTCGAACAGTAAACAGGTTCCCGGAAAGTATACGAACTACGCCAAGAATAATTGGAAAACAGGACGTGTGTAATGAACCTTGCTCCGCATTGCTTTTTTTCTGTTTCTTTGTTGATTTTTTCTGTTGATCCAACAGTAAACTGCTTGCCTGTAAAGTTCTTGATTCAAAGCCAAGAATAACGCCAAGAAGAGGATGTTTGTAATGCACCTTGTTGCGCAGCAGTTTAATATTTCGGCTGTTCATCCAACAGTAAGCTGGTTCCCTGTAAGGTTTTTTCCCTCTACGCCAAGAATAACCAGACGCCTGTAATACACCTTGTGTAGCAGCGCTTTGATATTTCTAAATTTCATTCAACAGTAAACTGGTCCCCTGTAAAGTACACCTATATAATTGCAGATGTGTCTAATGCACCTTCTTGAGAGGCGCTTTAAAATTTCTGCTGTTATTCTTACTGTAAACTGGTTCCCTGTAAAATTTCTGAACGACACCAAGAATAGCTGGAGAACAGGACGTCTGTAATGAACCCTGTTGCACAGGGTTTTGAAATTTTTGCTGTTAATCCAACAGTAAACTTGTTAGCAGTGAAGATTGTGACCCACGCCAAGAATAATTGCAGAACAGGACGTCTGTAACGCACCTTACTGCGCAGCGCTATAAGATTTCTCCTGTTCATTCAACAGTAAACTGGCTACTTGTAGTGTTTTTGATTCTACGCCAAGAATAATGGAAAAACAGGACGTCTGTAATGAATTTGTTGCGCAGGGCTTTGAAATGTCTGCGGTTCATCCAACTGTAAACTGGTTCCTTGTAACGTTTCTGCCTCACGCCAAGAATATTTGGAGAACAGGATGTCTGTAACGCAATTTATTGCGCAGCGCATTAAAATTTCTGATGTTCATTCAACAGTAAACTGCTTCCTTGTAATGTTTTTGACTCTACGCCAAGAAAAATTGGGGAACAGGACGTCTTTAATGCAATTTGCTGCGCAGCGCTTTGAAATTTCTGCTGCTCACACAACAGTGACGCACCTGGCAGCGCACTGCTCTGAATTTTTTCTCTTCATCCAGCAGTAAACTGGTTACCTTTAAAGCTTTTGACTGTCGCGAAAAATTATTGGAGAACAGGACAACTGTAATGCATCTTGTTCCGCAGCGCTTTGATATTTCTGCTGTTCGTCATTCAGTAAACTAGTTTCCTGTAAAGTTCTCGACTCTACGCCAAGGAGAAAAAATCCTTTTTTTTGCCCCTTGTTGCGCAGCGCTTTGAAATTTCTGCTGTCAGTCGAACAGTAAACAGGTTCCCGGAAAGTATACGAACTACGCCAAGAATAATTGGAAAACAGGACATGTGTAATGAACCTTGCTGCGCAGCGCTTTGAAATTTTTTGTTCATCCAGCAGTTTACTGCTGGATTGGAGAACATTGGAGAACAGAACATTGGAGAACAGAATAATTGGAGAACAGGACGTCAGTAATGCACCTTGTTCCGCAGCACTTTGAAATTTATGCTGGGCACTACACAGGTGCACCTGTGTAGTGCACGTTTTTACGCAGGGCTTTGAAATTTCTGCTGGTATATCAATTGTAAACTGGTTACCTGTAAAGATTTTGAACTGCGCTACTGGAGAACAGGACCTCTGTAATGTGCCTTTTGAGCAACGTGTTGAAATTTCTGCTATTCAACCAGCAGTAAAATGCTTCCCTGTAAAGTATTTTGAGCCTACGCCAAGAATTACGGAAGAACAGGATTTCTGTAATGCACCCTGTTGCTAAGCACTTTTCAATTTTGGCTGTTCATTCAACAGTAAACTTTGAAGCAGCAGCAAAGGCCAATAATAATTGGGGAACAGGACGTCTGCAATGCAATTTGTTTCGCAGCGCTTCGAAATTTCTGCGGCTTGTCCAACAGTAATGCACCTTGCTACGCAGTGCTTGGAAATTTTTCTCTTCATCCAGCAGTAAACGTGTTAAGTTTTTGACTGTCGCGAAAATAATTGGAGAGCAGGACGTCTTTAATGCATCTTGTTCCACAGCGCTTTAAAATTTCTGCTGCTCATCCTACAGTAAACGGGCTCCCTGTAAAATTGTTGGCTCAACGTCAAGAAAAATTAGACAAGAGGACCGTTGTAATGCACCTTTTTGCGCAGAGCTTTGAAATTTCTGCTCTTATATACTGTAAACTGGTTGCTTGCAAAGACGTTGCACCGCGCTAAGAATAGCTGGAAAACTGGACCTCTCTAATGTGGCTTTTGAGCAGCGCGTTGAAATTTCTGCTGTTCAACCAGCAGTAAAATTGTTACCTGGCAAGTTCTTTCAGCCTACGCCAAGAATTATGGAAGAACAGGACTTCTGCAATGCACCCTGCTGCGCAGCGCTCTGCAATTTATGCTGTTCCTCTAACAGTAAAATGGTTCCTTTAAATGGTTTTGACTCTATGCCAAGAATAATTGGAGAACAGGGCGTCCGTAATGGACTCTGTTGCGCAGCGCCTTGAAATTTCTGCTGTTCAACCAACTGTAATCTGGTTCCCTGAGAATATTTTGACTCTACGCCAAGAATAATTGGACAATAGGAGGTCTGTAATGCAGATTGTAGGGCAGCGCGTTGAAATTTCTGCTCTTTATCTAACAGTAAACTGGTTCCCTGTAAAGTGTGACTCACGCTAAGGATAACTGGAGAACGAGACACCTGTAATGCACCTCGTGGGGCAGCGCTCCAAGCCATGAACAATTTGTGAATGTTACATCTGTAAGCACCTTGTTGCGCACCAGTTTACAATTTCTGCGGTTCATCTAACGGTAAAATGGTTCCCTGTAAAGCTTTTGACTCCACACCAAGAATAACTGAAAACAGGACGTCTAAAATGGCCCTTGTTGCTTAGCGCTTTGAAATTTCTGGTGTGCATCCAGCAGTGAATTTGCTCCTTGTAAACTTGAATTATACATATGCCGATTGCAGAAGAAGACGTGTCTAATGCAGCTTATTGCGAGGTGCATGACATTTCTGTAGGTCATCCTACTGTAAACTTGTTTCCTGTGAAATTTTTGAACGACACCAAGAATAGCTGGAACACAGGACCTCTAATGCACCCTGTTTGGCAGCGCTTTGAAATTTCTGCTGTTCATCCAACAGTAAACTGGTTGCTTGTAACGTTTCTGACTGACGCCATGAATATTTGGAAAACAGGATGTCTGTAACGCAACTTATTGAGCAGTGCATTGAAACTTCTGATGTTCATCAAACAGGAAACTGGTTTCCTGTAAAGGTTTTGTATTACACCAAGAGTACTGGGAGAACAGGACGTCTGTAATGAACCTTGTTGCGCTGCGCTGTGATAATTGTGATGTTCATCCAATATTGAAATGCTTCCTTACGAAGTTCTTGACTCGACGCCAAGATTAATTGGAGAACATGACGACTGTAGTGCACCTTGTTGCGCAGCGCTTTGTAATTTGTGCTGTTTTTGCTACAGTGAAGTGGTTCGCCATAAAGTTCTTGACTATACGCGAAGAATATTTGGAGGACAGGGCGTCTGTAATGCACATTGTTGCGCAGCTCTTTGATATGCCTGCTGCTCATTCACAAGTAAACTGGTTCCCTGTCAGGTATTTGAACTACAAGAATAACTGAAGAATAGGACGTCTGCAATGCACCTTATTGCGGAGCGCTTTGAAATTTGTTCTTCATTCAATAGTAAACTGGTTCCCTGTGAAGTTCTTGAGCCTAGTCCAAGAATATTTGGCGAACAGGACGTCTGCAATGCACCTTGTTGTGCAGCGCAATGAAATTTCCGCTGTTCATTCAACAGTCAACTGCTCCTTTTGAATCTACGCGAAGAATATTTGCAGAGCAGGACGTCTGTAGTGCAACATGTTTGCGAAGCACTTTGACATTTCTGCTGCTTATCCAACAGCAAAGTGGTTCGCTGTAACATTTTTGAACTAAACCATCAATAATTGGAGAATGCGACGTCTGTAATGCACGTTGTTGCGGACCGCTTTGAAATGTTTGCTGCCAATCGAACTCTTAACAGGTTCCCGGATTGTTTTGGAACTACACCTAGAATAATTGGATAACAGGACGTGTGTAATGCAACGTGCTGTGCAGTGCTTTGACATTTTTTCTTTTCATCCAGCAGTAAACTTGTACTACACATATAAAGGTTGCAGAAGACGGCGTGTCCAATGACTCTTATTGCGATGGGCATGAAATTTCTGCCAAGAAATACTACTGTAAACTAGTTTCCTGCAAAATTTTTGAACGACACCAAGAATACCTGGAGAACAGGACCTCTGTAATGCACCCTGTTGGGCAGCGCTTCGAAATTTCAGTAGTTCACCCAACAATAAACTGGTTCCTTGTAAGGTTTCTGACTCACGCCAAGAATAATTAGAGAACAGGACGCCTGTAATGCAATTGGTTGCGCAGCGCTTTGAAATTTCTGCTGTTGATCAAACAGTAAGCTGGTTCCCCATAAAGGTTTAACTACACCGAAAATATTGGGAGTACAGGACGTCTGTAATGCATCTTGTTGCGCTGCGCTGTGAAATTTCTGCTGTTCATCGAACAGTAAGCTACTTCCTCGCAAAGTTCTTGACTCGATGTAAAGAATAATTGGAGAACATGAGTTTAATGCACCTTGTTGCGCTGTGCTTTGATATTTGTGCAGTTCATGCTACAGTAAACTGGTTCCCCGTAAAGTTCTTGACTCTACGCCAAGAATAATTGGAGAGGAGGAAGTCTGCAATGCTCCTTGTTGCTGAGCGCTTTGAAGTTTCTGCTCTTCATTCAATAGTAAACTGGTTCCCTGCGAAGTTCTTGAGCCTACTCCAAGAATATTTTGAGAACAGGACATCAGTAATGCACCTTGTTGCGCAGAGCTTTGAAATTTTGCGCTATTCATTCAACAGTCAACTGCTCCTTGTAAAGTTTTTGACTATACGCCAAGAATAATTGAACAGGCCATTGGTAGTGCGACATGTTGCGCAGCGCTTTGATATTTCAGCTGCTCAACCAACAGTTAAATGGTTCCTTGTAACGTTTTTGAAGTACACCAAGAATAATTGGAGAACAGGACGTCTGTAACGCGCCTTATTGTGCAGCGCTTTGAAATTTCTGCTACCAATAGAACTGTAAACAGGTTCCCGGAAAGTTGTGGAACAACACTTGGAATAATATAATTTAATAACAGTACGTGAGTAATGGACCTTGCTTTTTACGTTAAATGTTTTTGACGGTACGCGAAGAATAATTGGAGAAAAGAACGTCTTTAATGCACCTTATTGCGCAGCGCATTGAAATTTCTGCTGTCCATCCAACAGTAAATTGGTTGCCTGTGAAGTTATTCTTTCTACATCAAGCAAAATTGCAGAACGGGACGTTTGTAATGTACCCTGTTCCTCAGCGCTTCGAAATTTCTGCTGTTAATTCAACAGTAAACTTATTCAAAGAATAGTTGTTGAACTACGCCTTAAAATTTCTGCTGTTCAATAAGCAGTGAACTGGTTCCCTGTAGAACTCTCGATCATGCAACAAGAATCACTGGAGAACAGAAGGTCTCTAATGTAATGTAGCGCAGCACTTTTAAATCTCTGCTCTTTATCTAATAGTAAAGTGGCTTGCTGTAAAGCTTTTGACCATGATCCTTGTATAATTGATGATCGTTACATTTGTAATGCACCTTGTTGCGTAGCACTTTGCAATTTGTGCGGTTGATCTAACAGTAAAATGCGTCCCTGTGAAGTTTTTGACTCTATGCCAAGAATGATTGGAGAGCAGGACGTCTATAATGCATCTTGTTGCGCAGATCTTTGAAATTTCTGCTGTTTATTGAACAGTAAACTCGTTCCCTGAACAGTTAAACTACACCTATAATAATAGCAGAAAAGGACGTGTCTATTACACCTTGTTGCGGTTCGCTTTGAAATTTCCGCTGTTAATCCTACTGTAAACTGGTTCCCTGTAAGATATCTGACTCACCGCAAGAATACTAGAACAGGAGATCTGTAACGCCAATAATTGCACACGCTTTGAAATTTCTGCTGTTCATTCAACAGTAAACTGGTTGCTTGTAATGATTTTGACTCTTAGAATAAGTGGAGAACACGACGGCTGTAATGCAATTTGTTGCGCAGCACTTTGATATTTCTGCTGTTCATCCAATAACAAACTGGCTCCCAGTAAGGTTTTTGATCTACACCAGGAATAATGGAAGACCAGGACGTCTGTATTGCACCTCGTTGCGCACCGTTTTGAAATTTCTGCTTTTCATTCAACAGTATACTGGTTCCTTTTGAAGTTCTTGATTCTGGGCCAAAAGAAATTTGGAGAGGAGGACGTCTGTAACGTAGCTGCTTCCGCGGCGCTTTGAAGTTTCTGCTTTTCATTCAGCAGTAAACTGGTGCCCAGTGAAATTTTCGTCTCTACACCAAGAATACCTGGAGAACAGGACGTCTGTAATGTACATTATCCCGCAGCGTTTTGTAATTTCTGCTTTCAATCCAACTTTTTCCCTGTAAAGATTTTAATTCCGCCAAATATTAATTGGTGAACGGTACGTCTGTAATGCACCTTGTTGCGCAGCGTTTTAAAATTTATGCTGTTCACTGAACAGTAAACTGGTTCTCTGTCAAGGTTTTGAGCATATTTCAAAAATAATTGGAGAACAGGACATCTGTAATGCACCTTGTTGTGCAGCGCTTTGAAATATCTGCTGTTCATTACGCAGTAAGCTGGTTCCCTGTAAAGGTTTTGAGCCTACGCCAAGAATAATTGGATAGCAGGACGCCTGCAATGCACCTTGTTGCACAGCGCTTCGAAATTTCTGCTTTTCATTGAACAGAAAAATGGTTCCCTGTAAAGTCTTTGAATACGCCTAGAATAATTGCAGAAACGACATCAGTCATGCACCTTGTTGCAAAGCGCTTTGAAATTTCTGTTTTTATTCGAACAAAAACTGTTTTCTTGTGAAGTATTTGACTCAACGCCAAGAATAATTGGTGAACGGTACGTCTTTTACGCACCTTGCTCAGCTGCGCATTGAAATTTCTGCTGTTCTTTCAACAGCAAACTGGTTTCCTGTAAAGTATTTGACGACACGCCAAGAGTAATCGAACAGGATGTGTGTAATCCATCTTCTTGCGCAGCTCTTTGAAGTTCTGGTGTTCATTGAACAGTAAATTGGTTCCCTGTAAAGTTTCTGACTGACGCGAAGAATGATTGGAGAACAGGGCGTCGGTTGTGCACCTTGTTGGGAAACGCTTTGAAATTTCTTTTGCTTATTCTTCAGTAAACTGATTCCCTATAAATTTTTTCACCCTACGCCAAGAATAATTGGGGAACAGGACGCCTATAATGCACCTTATTGCGGAGCGCATTCAGATTTCTGCTGTTCATCCAGCAGCAGACTTGTTCTTTTAAACTTTTTTACCCTACGGCAATAAAAATTGGAGAGAAGGGCGTCTGTAATGCACGTTGTTGTGCAGCGCTTTGAAATATCTGCTGTTCATTTAACATTAAAAAGGTTCCTTGTAAAGTTTTTGACCCTATGCCAAGAATATGTGGAGATCAGGACGTCTGGAATGCATCTTGTTGCGCAGCTCTTTGGAATTGCTGCTGTTAATCCAACAGTAAACTGGTTCACTGTAAAATATTTTACTACGTAAATAATAAGTGCAGAAACGGACACCAGTCATGCACCTTGGTGCGCAGCGCTTCAAAATTGATTGTTTGCTGTAATGTTTTCGACTCTGCGACAAGAATATCTGGAGATGAGCAGGTCTGTAATGCGGACTTGTTGGGGAGCGCTTTCAAGTTTTTTCTATGTTCATCATGCAGTAAACTGATCACCTGTAAAGTGCAGATAACGGCAGTGCAGATCCAGACAATGATCGCGAAAACTTGAAAATATTTATGCATGAAATGATGACGTTAGTTACCCAAAGGCTAAAGGAATTTCGACAACTATACACGACCGACTTCGAGAAACACAAGGTATTCGTGGCGGAACCGCTAAAGGCAGTCTCGAAGGCTGTTCCCACCAAAAAACGCGCAATCGCGATAGGAGCGGGTTCGGCAAAAACTAAAATAAGCCACTGCGTAACAGAATCCGATGGCTCGGGCGCGGAAATGTACTGGGCTTAAAATAATGGTGGACAACATGGCTAATCACGCTGACAAATCACAAGAGAGCACACAATCACAACGAATACAAAATTCAGAACAATTAGAGATATGGCAATGGAACTCCCGCTCCTTCTCCAGGAAAGCGGCAGTGTTCCACTAGTTTATCAGCAGGAAAGCAGCAGTGTTCCACTAGTTTATCAAAAACTCCGGAATCGTTCCGGACGTGATATGTCTGCAGGAGGTCGGGGCCAAACCGGCCAAACTGTAGGGATACTACACTCTGTGCGATCCTCAAAATTCTAAGGTCGCCTTGCTAGTGAGCAAGTCGATAAATGCTCAATTATTAACACTACCGCAAACTGAGGGAGAGACTTATTCCATAGTTATCAGTGTGATGTCATAGAAACGAAGTAAGGCACACACACTAATCACAAATCTGTACAGCCCTCCCAAAAGCAAAGGGGACGACCCACCCCACATTCTCTCAGCAACAAAAGATTTAGCGGGCACCAGGGATAAGGCCGTGATAGTGGGTGACTTTATTGCTCCACACATACTATGGGGATACGCGAAAACGTCGCCCAAAGGGTTCCTACTCGAGCGCACCGCAACAGCCTTGGGCTTACGGGCAAACAATCAGATCGGCAAACCGACGCGCACGAGTAAGAGCGTCAGCAGAGACACGGCGACCGACCGTGCCTTTACACTTACCATTAGAGACGCACAATGGGTTTCCTTCGAAGAAAACCTGGAAAGCGATCACGCATAATCCGTGTAGCGCTCTCCACGCCCAACATACGGAGAACAATAGGAATGAATAAATTAACTGACTGGCCTCGTGATTGAGAACTCCAGAGAGCGCTGGAGGAGTCGGATACAGCTCCGACCAAGATGCGAGAACGGACTGAATTCCTGCAACGAGCGCACAGGGACACAGCTAAAGCCATTGAGCTTACAGCGAAGGTGCGGGTAATGGACTCGCACCTGGTCAGCCTATGGGAAGAGAGGCGGAAACTGACCAAGAGGTGGAAAAGACAACGTCTAAACAAACACTGGAGACAACGCATCGCTCTCTTGGCAGAGCAAGCCCAAGGCTACGCCAACGAGCTCGCTAAAAACGAGTGGGCGACGTTCTGTGGAACTAGCGGCCGAAGGGTGCCTAATACATTGCAGTGAGGACATGTGTTCTTATATCTCTCTGGGTATATCTTGTTCTGGAGGCAATTACTTACGAGCGTTTCTTTCCAACCGCGAGGCGAGCATTAGTATTGCCCAAATCAGGAGCTCTGGCAACGACGAGTACGTGGTTAATACTATGAAGCATGCTATAACCGATGAGCACGCGTACTAAGAATAACAAGAAGCTCCAAATTATAGCGGACAACTTCGAGGGTACAGACCAAGATCTAGCCCATGCTCTTCAAAAAAGTACATAGGAACCTCACCGGACACGGCATCGTCGTACGCGAGGAGACAATACGTGGGGGAGGCGAGCCCTAAATTAGACAAAGAAAAAGCGTACGCGGAAGTGTATGAGGCGGCACAATCCGCAGTTAAAAGCTCGGCACCGGGCCCAGAATCGATCACAAATGCAATGATTCAAAACATGGATGCGGTAGCCCCAGCGAAAATAACAGATTTTCAATAGCGAGTGCTGGGCCAAGGGAGACTTGCCCCAAGAGTGGAAATTGGCTAAAATAATCAAGATCCCCAAACCAAAAAAGAATCCCTCGATTGATACACTATGGCCGGTGTCGCTCACGTCCTGCTTGGGTAGGATCTATGAAAGGGTTATCCATAGGAGATTGCAGCGATACCTGGAAGAGCGAAGCTGGTTCCCGGACTCCATGATATGATTTCGCAGGGTTTATCTTGCCAGGACGCGTTCCTCCTACTTAGAGACGAAATTCTAACTAATATACCGTACGAGGACGAGAGACTAGTCCTAGCACTTGAACTCAAAGGGGCCTTCGACAACGTCTTTCGCGACGCAATATTGGAGGAACTCGAACGCGCGGATTGTGGTGCGCGCAGAGAGAGAGAAACAACTTTGCTGGTCCATTATGAAATGAAACGCGTTAAGCGTCTGATGGGGTGGCTCCCTCTTCGCGGGCTCCATATGCTTCCAGGGCCGCCTGGCCCCTGTGGATCAGTCGGAGCTGGTCTTCCAAGGCGGGGCTTGACAGCATGATCTCCCATCGCTCGTAAAGGGTGGGGATAGCAGGGGGGTTAGTTACGGGTATAGGTGGGGGGTGGTCTATGGAAAAATTGCACTCTCCTATGACGTGCCGAAGGGTGCCTAATACATTGCAGTGAGGACATGTGTTCTTATATCTCTCTGGGTATATCTTGTTCTGGAGGCAATGACTTAAGAGCGTTTCTTTCCAACCGCGAGGCGAGCATTAGTATTGCCCAAATCACTTCAGATATATTTAAAATGCCTAACAAAGGAACACCTCCAGGAGCTGTATTGTCGCCTCTTCTCTTCAACTTGGCGATGTGTCGCCTCGCGCGTGATCTGGATCGGATGCCTCACCTATGCTACACGCTTTACGCGGAAGACATCACACTGTGGACGAGCACAGGTTTACTAGGGGATAAGGAATGTACGCTCCAAAGCGAAGTATTAGCGGTGGATAAATTTTCTACATGGGGTGGCCTGAAGTGCGCACCCGAAAAATCTGAGGTCATCCGCATACACGCGAAAGGCTACAAGTCCAGAGGATCGATTAACATCGTTCCTTGAGGGCCAATCAGTCCGAGAGGTACCCACGATGCGAGTGCTGGGTTTGTGGCTTCATAGCTTCGGGAGAGGAGTACAGACATTCAAGACCCTCAAATCCACAGCCCACAACATAGCCCAAATGATACATCGCGTGACGTATCGAAAAGTGGGAATGCGAGAAGACGATACCCTAAGGCTCGTACAAGCCTTAGTGGTTAGCCGAATCACGTATGGCTTACCGTACCAAATCCTGAACAGGGAGGAGGAAAAGCAGGCTAACACAATAATCCGAACCGCTTTCAAGGCTGCTCTGGGCCTGCCTAAAAGTACTTCAACGGAGCTTGTTAGCCTTGGGAGTGCACAATACTTTCGACGAACTGGGGCAGGCCACCCTGATGCGACAGAGGGAGCGCCTCAGCTTCACAAAATCTGGTATGGCAATATTGGCTAGACTCAATATCCCAGCATATCCCACTTATCTCACAGAGCAGGCCGTACCTCTTCCTCCTTCGCTGAGATCCAAAATTACAGTAGCCCCAATTCCAAAGAATATGCATCCCGAGTACAACAAAGAAAGGCGCAAAGCACGTGCCCAACACATTCAATCAGCGTACTCTAATAACCGTAGGTACAATAGGTACTACACGGACGCAGCTGAGTTTGCAGGGGCGAGCGGGCAGCGCTACCAAAGGAGGTACGCCTTGGCACTCGTGAACGCGATCAGCCAACAGCAAATTACCGCGTCGGCCACGGCAGAATCCCCCACCTCAGCTGAAATATTGGCAGTGGCGATCGCACTCGCTCACGCGGAGCGTTCGCAAAGGGAATCGGTCGTGGTCACGGACTCCCAGGAGACATGTCGCATGTTTCCCAAGGGGCACGTGACTGCAGCTAGCCTCGCGATAATCTCCTAATCCTTCAACCACCATCATCGCCTACTCTGGTGCCCGGGCCACGCGGGGGTACAGGGGAACAAAAAGGCTAACGCGTTAGCTCGAGGGCTCACTAATGGAGCGATGACGTCCTCTTCTAACCCCAACCACAAGCACTATCCCTCACAAAATTCCACAAATTTAAATGCCAAAGACATCTTTGCTCACCAGCGCGGAGTCCGCAGAAAATACCCGCCGCCTCACCCACAACATAGCGGGGAAGAGGCCGCCGATCGGCGTAAAATAGAGACCAGGGTATTCCCCTATTTAAAATTGCTAAACGCCATGTATCACACTCGTTATAGGGCCAACTGTCCTTGGTGCGGTCGCATACCTACCCTAATATATATAACCTGGGAGTGCACTAAGCAGCCTCAAAGACCAAGTACCACAAACACGATGGAGCTGTGGGAGGCACAGCTCGCCTGCTCCGACCTGGCAGGACAAAAGTCCTTAATTAGCCAGGTCAGGCAGGCGGCAGAGTCCAGTGAGGCCCTGGACTAAGAGGCTCCGACCACCCCTCCAAGTGCTTCTATCTATCTATCTATCTATCTATCTATCTATCTATCTATCTATCTATCTATCTATCTATCTATCTATCTATCTATCTATCTATCTATCTATCTATCTATCTATCTATCTATCTATCTGTCTATCTATCTATCTATCTGTCTATCTATCTGTCTATCTGTCTATCTGTCTGTCTGTCTATCTATCTATCTATCTATCTATCTATCTATCTATCTATCTATCTATCTATCTATCTATCTATCTATCTATCTATCTATCTATCATGATACTACGCCAAGGATGATTGGAGAATAGGACATCTGTAATGCACCTTGTTGCATAGGAAACTTGTGCTATTCATTCTACAGTAAACTGGTTCCCTGTCAAGTTCTTCTTCAGGCTATTCCAATTAGAATTGGAGAACAAAACATCTGTAATGCACCATGTTGTGCAGCGCTTTGAAATTTTTTGTTCATTCAACAGTAAAGATTTTCCCTGTAAAATATTTGATTCTATGCCAAGAATAAATGAAAAGGACGTCTGTAATGCACCTTGTAAAAAATTGTTGGGCAGCACTTTAAAAATTTTTTTGTTCATTCAACTGTAAAGAGGTTCCATGAAAAATTTTTGAACTACACTAAGGATAACTGAAAAACAGGACGTCTGTAATTCACCTTGTTGCTCGGCTCATTGAACCTTCTGCTGTTCATTCTAGAATAAACTGGTTCCTGTAATGTTCATCACCCTTCACCAAGAATAACTAGAAAACAGGAAGCCTGTAGTGAACCTTGTTCCGCTGCGCATTGAAGTTTGTGCTGTTCATCGAACATTAAACTGGTTCTCTGTAAAGTTTTTGACTATACGCCAAGTATAATTGGAGAACTGTACATCTGTAATGCAGAGTTGTTGCGCGGCGCTTTGAACAGTTTTCTGTTCATCAAACAGTAAACTGGTTACCTGTGAAGTTCTGACTACGTCAAGAATAATTGGAAAACAACCTGTAATGCAGCTTCACGCGCAACGCTTTGAAATTTCTGCTTTTAATCGAACAGTAAACTGGTTCCTTGTAAAGTATTTGATTTAACCCAAGAATAATTGGTGGACGGTACGTCTGTAATGCCCCTTGTTCCGCACGTTTTGAAATTTCTGCTGTTAATTCTAGGGTAAACTGGTTCCTGTAAAGTTCATCACTCTTCACCAAGAATAACTGGAAAACAGGAAGTCTGTAATGCACCTTGTTCCTCTGCGCATTGAAATTTGTGCTGTTCATCGAACAGTAAACTAGTTCCCTGTAATGTCTTTGGCTACGCCAAAAATAATTGGAGAGCCGGATATCAGTCATGCACCTTGTTGCCCTGCGCTTTAAAATTTGATGTTCATCCCACAGTAAACTTGTTTCCTGTGATGTTTTTGACTCTGCGATAAGAATAACTGGAAAACAGCACGTCCGTAATGTACACATGTTGCGCAGCGCTTTGAAATATCTGCGGTTCATGGTACAGTTAACCGGTTCCAGTAAAGTTCTTCACTCTACGCCAAGAATACTTGGAGAAGAGGGCGTCTGTAATGACCTTGTGGTGGAGCGCATTGAAATTTCTGCTGTTAATTCTGCTGTAAACTGGTTCCCTGTAAACTTGCTGACAATACGCGAAGAATAATTGGAAAGCTAGATGTCTGTAATGCCCCTTATTGCGCATCGCTTTGCAATTTCTTTTGTTCAATCAACGGTAAAGTGGTTCCGTGTAAAATGATTGACTCTGCGCCAAGGATAATTGGAATACAGGATGTCTGTAATGCAGCTTGTTGGGCAGCACTTTGAAATTTCTTTTGATCACTCAACAATAAAGATGTTCCCTGTAAAATTTTTAACTGCACTAAGGATAACTGGAAAACAGGACGGCTGTAATGCACCTTGTTTCACGGTGCATTGAAATTTCTGCTGTTCACTCAATAGTGAACGGGTTCCCTGTAGCCTTTTTGACTATACGCAAATAATAATTGGAGAACTGTACGTCTGTAATGCAGACATGTTGCGCAGTGCTCTGAAATTTTTTCTGTTGATCAAGCAGTAAACTGGTTACCTGTAAAATTTTGACTACATCAAGAATATTTAAAAAGCAGGACGTCTGTAATACCCCTTCTCACGCAGCGCTTTGAAATTTCTGCTTTTAATCGAACGGTAAACTGGTTCCTTATAAAGTATTTGACTCAAACCTAAGAATAATTGGTGAACGGTGCATTTTTAATCCACCTTGTTGCGCAGCGCTTTGAAATTACTGCTGTTCATTCAAGAGTAAACTGGTTCCTGTAATGTTCTTCACTGTACACTAAGAATAACTGGAAAACAGGAAGTCTGTAATGCACCTTGCTGAGCTGAGCATTCAAATTGGTGCTGTGCATCGGACAGTATACTGGTTCCCTGTATTGTCTTCGACTACGCGAATAATTATTGGATACCAGGACATCAGTAATGCACCTTGATGCGCAGCGCTTTAAAATTTATGGTGTTTATTCCACAGTAAACTTGTTTCCTGTAATGCTTATGACTCTGTAACAAGAATAATTGCAACACAGAACGTCTGAATTGCCACGAATTGCGCAGCGTTTTGAAATTTTTTAGTTTATCAAGCAGTAAACTGGTTATCTGTTACGTCCTTGACTCTACTCCAAAAATAATTGGGGAACAGAACGTCTGTAATGCACGTTGTTGCACAGCGCTTTGAAATTTCTGCTGTTCATTCTACAGTAAACCGGTACCTGTAAAGTTCTTGACTCTACACCAAGAATAATTGGAGAACAGGACATGTGTAATGTACCTTCCTGCGCAGCGCTTGGAAATTTCTGCTGTTTATCCAACAGTAAACTGGTTGGCTGTAAAGTTTCTTACTCACACGAAGAATAATTGGAGAACAGGACGTCTGTAATGCACCTTATTGCACCTTGTTGCGCTGCGCATTGAAATGTGTGCTGTTCATCGAACAGTATACTGGTTTCCTGTAAAGGCTTTGAATACGCCAAGAATAATTGGGGAACCGGATATTAGTCATGCAGCTTGTTGCGCAGCGCTTTAAAGTTGTGTTATTCATCCAACCGCAAACTTGCTTCCTGTGATAATTTTGATTCTGCGAAAAGAATAATTGGAAAGCAGCACGTCTGTAAAGCATACAGACGCTGTTGCGCAGCGCTTTGAAATATGTTTCTGTTCATCAAGCAGTAAGCTGGTTACCTGTAAAGGCTGTACTCTACGCCAAGAATAATTGGAGAACAGCAAATCTGTTTTATACCTTCATACACAGCGCTTTGAAATTTCTGCTGTTCATTCACCAGTAAACTGGTTCTCTGTGAAGCTTCTAGCCTACGCCAATAATAATTGGAGAACAGGACGTCTGTAAGGCACCTTGTTGCGCAGCGCTTTGAAATTTAAGCTGTTCACTTAACAGTAATCTGGTTCCCTGTAAAGTGTTTGACAACGCCAAGAATAGTTGGAGAACCGAACATCAGTCATGCACTTTGTTGCGCAGCGCTTTAAAATTTATGGTCTTCAACCGTAAACTTGTTTCCTGTGATGTTTTTGACTTTGCGATAAAAATGATTGGAAAACAGCACGTCTATAATGCAGACGTGTTCCGCAGCGCTTTCAAATATCGGCGGTTCATTCTACCGTAAACCGGTTCCTGTAAAGTTCTTGACTCTATGCCAACAATGATTGGAGAAGATGACGTCTGTAATGCACCTTGTCGCGGAGCACTCTGAAATTTCTGCTCTTCATTCAACAGTAAACTGGTTCCCCGTCATGTTCTTGAGCCTTCTCCAAAAATAATTGTAGAAGAGGACTTCTGTAATGCACCTTGTTGCGCAGCGCTTTGAAATTTCTGCTGTTCATTCTAGAGTAAACTGGTTCCTGTAAAGTTCCTCGCTCTACACCAAGATTAACTGGAAAACTGGAAGCGTGCAATGCGCCTTGTTCAGCTGCGCATTGAAATTCGTGCTGTTCATCGAACAGCAAACTGATTCCCTGTAAAGTATTTGACTGCGCTAAGAATAATTGGAGAACTGAACATAAGTCATGCACCTTGTTGCCCACCGCTTTAAAATTTATGGTGTTCATCCAACCGTGAACTTGTTTCCTCTGATGTTTTTGACTCTGCGATAAGAATCATTGGAAAACAGCACGCCTGTAATGCACACTGGTTGCGTAGCGCGTTAAAGTTTTTCTGTTCGTCAAGCAGTAAACTGGTTACTTGTAAAATTTTGACTACGTCAAGAATAATAGGAAAAGAAGACGTATGTATTACGACTTCTCGCGCAGCGCTTTGAATTTTCTGCTTTGAATCCAACTGCAAACTGGTTCCCTGTAATGTATTTCACTCAACGTCAAGAAAAATTGGTGAACGTTACGCCTTAATCCACCTTGTTTCGCAGCGCTTTGAAATTTATGCTGTTAATCCAGCGCTAAACTTGCTTCCCTTGATGTTTTTGATTCTGCGTAAAGATTGATTTGCAAACAGCACGTCTGTAATGCACACGCGTTGCGCAGCGCTGTGAAATTTGTGATGTTAATTCTACAGAAAACCGGTCCCTGTGAAGTTCTTGAGCCTACGCTAAGAATAACTGGAGAAGCGGACGTCTGTAATACACATTGTTGCGCAGCGCTTTGAAATTTATGCTCTTCATTCAATAGTTAACTGGTTCCCTGAGAAGTTCTTGAGCCTTCTCCAAGAATATTTTCAGAACAGGACGTCCGTAATGCACCTTGTTGCACAGTGATTTGAAATTTCCGCTCTTCATTCAACAGTGAACTGCTCCTTGTAAAGTTTTTGAACTACACCAAGAATAATTGGAGAACAGGACGTCCGTAATGCACCTTGTTGTGCAGCGCTTTGAAATTTCTGCTTTTCATTCAATAGTGAACTGGTTCTTTTTGAAGTTCTTGATTCTATGCCAAGAAACCTTGGAGAACAGGACGTCTGTAACGTAGCTGCTTGCGCGGCGCTTTGAAGTTTCTGCTTTTCATTGAACAGTGAACATGTTCCCTGTAAAATGTTCGTCTCTACACCAAAAATACCTGGAGAACAGAACGTCTGTAATGTACATTTTCCCGCAGCGTTTTGAAATTTCTGCTTTCAACAGTAAACTGTTTCCCTGTAGAGTTTTTCACTTCCGCAAAAGAACAATTGGTGTACGGTACGTCTGTAGTGTACCTTGTTGCACAGCGTTTTAAAATTTCTGCTGTTCACTGAACAGTAAACTGATTCCTTTCAAGTTTTTGAGCCTATTGCAAGAATACCTGCAGAACAGGAAATCTGTAGTGCAGATTGTTGTGCAGCGCTTTAAAATATCTAAATATCTGCTGTTCATTCAACAGTAAGCTGCTTCCCTCTAAAGTTCTTGAGCCTACGCCAAGAAATATTGGTGAACAGGCCGTCTGTGATGCACCTTGTTGGGCAGCGCTTTGACATTTATGCTCTTCATTGAACAGTAAGCTGGTTCCCTGTAAAATCTGACTACGCCAAGAATAATTGCAGAAACGCACATCAGTCATGCACCTTAACGCGAAGCGCTATGAAATTTCTGTTTTTAATCGGACACTAAACTGGTTCATTGATAAGTATTTGACTGAACGCCAAGAAGAATTGGTGAACGGTACGTCTTTTATGCACCTTGTTCAGCCGCGCATTGAAATTTCTGCTGTTCATTCAACAGCAAACTGGTTCCCTGTAAAGTTTGGACTACACGCCAAGAATAATCGAACACGACCTGTGTGATGCATCTTGTTGCGCAGTTCTTTGAAAGTTCTGCTGTTCATTCAACAGTAAATTGGCTCCCTTCAAAGTTTCTGACTCCCATGAAGAACAATTAGAGAACAGGACGTCTGTACGCAGCTTGTTACGCAGCGCTTTGAAATTTCTTCTGCTCATTCAGCAGAAAACTGATTCCCTGGAAATATTTACAGCCTACGCCAAGAATAAGTGGAAAACAGGACGTCTCTAATCCACTTTATTGCGCAGTGCTTTAAAATTTCTGCTGTTCATCCAGCACACTTTTTCCTTTAATGTTCTTTACCCTGCGCCAAATATAATTTGAGAAAAGGACGTCTGTTGTCCACCTTGTAGTGAAGGGCTTTAATATTTCTGCTGTTGATCCTGCAGTAAACAGGTTCTAAGTGAAAATTTTGAACTACACAATGAATACCTGGAAAACCGAACGTCTGTAATGCACCTTGTTGCGCAGCACTTTGAAAATTCTATTTTTCATTCTACAGTAAACTGGTTCCGTGCAATGTTTTGTAGTCTACGCCAAGAATAAATGGAAACATTACTTCTGTAATGAACACTTGTTGCGCAGCGCTTTAAAATTTCGGCTGTTCATCCAACATTAAACTGGTTCCCTATGAAGATTTTGAACTTCACCAATATTTTTAGGATTACACGACGTCTCTAATGCACCTTGTTGTTCAGTGCTTTAAAATTTCTGCTGTTCTTTGAACAGCAAACTGATTACCTGTAAACTTTCTGACTCGACGCTAATAATTCGAAAAAGGACGTATTTAATAAACCTTTTTGCGCACAGCTTTGAAATTTCTGCGGTTCATTCAACAGTAGACTGAATCCCTGTAAAGTACATGAGTCTACGCAAAAGAATATTTGGAGAACAGGACGTCTGTAATGCATCTTGTTGCGCAGCTCCTAAAAATTTCTGCAGTTAATCAAAACAGTAAACTGGTTCCCTTAAAGATTTTGAAATAAACCAAGAATAATTGTAGAACAGGATTTCTTCATTGCAACTTATCGCACCGCTCTAAAAACTTATGCTGTTCATAAAACTGTAAACTGGTTCCCTATAAAGATCTTGAACTACACTAAGATTTATAGGAGAACAGGCCATCCGCTATGCACCTTGTTGCGCAGTGCGTTGAAATTTCTGCTGTTGCTTCAATTGCGCACTGCTTCGGTGCGAAGATTTTGGCTCTTCACCAAGAACAGGAGAAGAGGAAGTCCGTAATGCATCTTTTGGCGCAGTTGTTCGAAATTTCTGTTGTTGATCGAACAATAGACTGATTCCCTGTAAAGTTTTTCACCCTACACCAAGAATAACTGGAGAACAGGACGTCTGTAATGCACCTTGTTGTTCAGCGCTTTGCTATTTCTGCTGTTCAATCAGCAGCAAACTGATTCCTTGTAAACTTTTTGACTCTACGCTGATAATTGGAAAACAGGACGTCTTTAATGCACCTTCTTGCGCACCGCTTTGAAATTTCTGTGATTCATCCAACAGTAAACTTCTTCCCTGTAAAGTTCATGAGTCTTGGCCAAGACTAATTGGAGAACAGGAGATGTGTAATGCACCATGTTGCGCAATGCTTTAAATGTTTGCTGGTAATCCAACAGTACACTGGTTCCCTGTAAAATGTTTGAGCTACACCTAGAATATTTGGAGAACAGGAAGTCTATATTGCATCTTGTTGCGCAGCGCGTTGAAATTTCTGCAGTATATTCACGAGTAAATTGGTTACCTACATAGTGTTTTACTCCACAATACTTCACTTCACTTTATTACCATAAAGACCCCGGTTAGGGGGTATTACATAGGGGGTGGGTTTAGAAATAAAGGTTACAGAGAGCGATCTTCATGACAAAGAAACGTAGTTAAATTGTCCGCAAAGGTTGATCCATACGTGATGTCTGCAATGTCTCAGGTAACGCCATTCCAGTACACTGCTGTGCGAAGAAAGAATGAGGACGCAAATGTAGTGGTGTGAGCCCGTGCGCGTGCGAATGAGTAAGGATGGGAGGAACGGGGAGATATGCGCACCGGTGGGATGATATACGGTGCTTCATTGAGGGAACTGTGAAACAATTTGTGAAACAAAGAAAGACTGGCGGTGCGGCGACGCACAGAAAGATTAGCATTATCAGTTTTACGTTTTAGAGATGATATGCTTATGTCGTATGAATATGAAGAATGGATTAACCTAGTGGCATAACTTTGTACAGATTCTAGTTCGTTTCTTAAGTATACCTGAGTGATTTGTGCGTGAGAAGTTTTATGTCTGATGGTGCGTGACGCAAATGACGCTTTGAAAAACCGAGGGACCTGTTCGCGGATGATACGATATCGGTGATGTGTGCCTTCCATGAAAGGTCAGAGGATAAAGTGACGCCTAGGTATTTGCATGATTGAACTTGTTCGACAGTGAAGGGAGAGATTAGGTATGAGGATGATAAGGGATTAAGATTGCGATGAATGGAAACGAGCTTGCATTTAGTGGGAATTAGCTGCAATAAATAAAGATCACGCTACTTTTGCTCAATGTTAAGGTCATGTTGGAGTCCAGTTTGATCAGAAATCCTTGTAATTGTGCGACAGATGATACAGTCATCGGCAAATAAACAGATATGGGAGGATACATGTACGGGCAGGTCGTTTATATGAGGAATACGAAGGGCGCGAGTACAGATCGTTGGGGTACACCGGATGGTAGAGGGAGAGAGCTGGAGCGACTATTTTTAATTGAAACAAAGTGGGAACATTTGTTGAGAAATGCTGTGATCCATGCGAGAAGGTTAGGGTGCCAATTCAGCTGAGAGAGTTTTAGTATAAGGCGTTTATGTGGTACTGTATCGAATGCTTTTGCGAAGTCGAGAAAGATTGCATCGGCATGAAGGTTGAGGTCGAGATTGCAATGTAGATCATGAATAAATACAGCAAGTTGGGTTTCACAAGATAAAGATTTGCGGAATCCATGCTGGGAAGGATGAAAAAAATTGTTAGTGTCAAGGGTGTGCCTAATGTGGGAGTATGTGACGTGTTCCATGATCTTGCACGGGATAGTTGTTAGAGAAATCGGGCAGTGATTTAGGGGGGATTGTTTCTTACCTGATTTGTGGATGGAATGACTTTACCCTCCTTCCAGTCGTTTGGTAACATTCTTGTTTCCTGTGAAAGTGAGAAGAGCATCGAAAAAGGCACTGCAATTATTTCTTTAGTATTTTTTAACAGTTTTGAGTTAATATCTTCGACACCAGTCGATGATAAAAGTAGTAATTTTTCAATGATTGATGAAATGCCAGCGACAAAAATTTCAACAGGGGCCATCATTGGTAGTGTCGCAGTAGGTGGCGTAGGAAGAGGCAAGTCGGCTTCTTCAGTGAACACGGATGAAAACGTGATGTTAAAGGTGTCAGCACAAACAGCGTCGCTTATAATTTCGTCTTTATCGCTTGTAAGTGCGACGGCATGCGTTTGTTGCGCGTTTATGACTTCCCAAAATTTTCTAGGGTTAGTTTTTAGAATTTTACATAGGTCATTATGATAAAATGTCTCTTTAGCTTTCTGAATTGCAGTATAATAAGCGTCTTCTGCAGAATAGTACCTGTCCCATGCGCTCGGACTTCCATCACATTCCGCAGTACAAAAAAGGCGCTTTTTCTTATTTTCGAGACTTTTTAAGTTTTTACAGAACAATGGTTTATTTTTATTGGCAAGAAAGCTCACCATGGGGACGAATTTATTAGTCAGATCGGTAATCTTGTCCTCAAGCACTAGCAAGTTGTCATTGAGAGAACGGGAACCGATATCGGATAGAAAAACAGGTAGTAAATCTCGTAATTCATCATTATTGCTTCATAGTTCGAATAACTGGAAAACAGGACGTCTGTAATGTATCTTGTTGCCCAGCTCTCAAATTTCTGCTATTAATCCATCAGTAAACTGGTTCCATTTAAGGATTTTCAACTATATTAAGAATAATTGTAGAACAGGATTTCTGTAATGAACCTTGTTGCGCAGGGCTTCGAAATTTCTGCATTTCATTCAACAGTAAATTGCTTCCCTGTAAAGCTTTGGAGTCTACGCCAAGAATAAATGGAGAACAGGATTTCTGTAATGCACACTTGTTGCGCAATCCGACAGTAAACTGGTTCCCTATTAAGATGTTGAACTACACCATGATTTATAGCAGAACTGTGCGTCTGTAATGATCCGTGTTGTTCAGCGCTTAGAAATTTCTGCCGTCCAGTCAACAGTAATACGATTCCCTGTAAAATTTTTCACTGTCTGCCACGAATAATTGGAGAACAAGACCTCTGCAATGCATCTTCTTGCGCGCCGCATTGAAATTTCTGGTGTTCATTCAACAGTAAACTAAATCCCTGTAAAGTACATGATCTTGCGCAAAAAATATTTGCAGAGCAGGACGGCTGTAAGGCAGCTTCTTGCGCACCGCATTGAAATTTCTGCTGTTCTTACAACAGTAAACTGGTTTCCTGTAAAGTTTCTGACTCTGCGCCAAGAATATATGGAGAACAGGGCGTCTGTAAGGCACAACTTTTGCGCAGCTCTTAAATTTCTGCTGTTCGTCATCATCATCATCATCATCATCATCATCATCATCATCATCATCATCATCATCATCATCGGCCTAGTTACGCCCCCTGCAGGGCGAAGGCCTCTCCCATACTTCTCCAACTACCCCGGTCAAGTACTAATTGGGGCCATGTTGTCCCTGCAAACGTCTTAATGTCATCCGCCCACCTAACTTTCTGCCGCCCCCTGCTACGCATCCCTTCCCTTGGAATCCAGTCCGTAACCCTTAGTGACCATCGGTTATCTTCCCTCCTCATTACATGTCCGGCCCATGCCCATTTCTTTTTCTTGATTTCAACTAAGATGTCGTTTACCCGCGTTTGTTGCCTCAACCAATCTGCTCTTTTCTTATCCCTTAACGTCACACCCATCATTCTTCTTTCCATAGCTCGTTGCGTCGTCCTCAATTTCAGCAGAACCCTTTTCGTAAGCCTCCAGGTTTCTGCCCCATATGTGAGTACTGGTAACACACAGCTGTTATACATTTTCCTTTTGAGGGATAGTGGCAACCTGCTGTTCATGATTTGAGAATGCCTGCCAAACGCACCCCAGCCCATTCTTATTCTTCTGGTTATTTCAGTCTCATGATCCGGATCCGTGGTCACTACCTGCCCTAAGTAGATGTATTCCCTTACCCCTTCCAGTGCTTCGCTACCTATCGTAAACTGCTGTTCTCTTCCGAAGCTGTTAAACAATACTTTAGTTTTCTGTAGATTAATTTTCAGACACACCCTTCTGCTTTGCCTCTCCAGGTCAGTGAGCCTGCATTGCAATTGGTCTCCTGAGTTACTAAGCAAGGCAATATCATCAGCGAATCGCAAGATGCTAAGGTATTCTCCATCAACTTTTATCCCCAATTCTTCCCACTCTAGGCCTCTGAATACCTCCTGTAAACATGCTGTGAATAGCATTGGAGATATCGTATCTCCCTGTCTGACGCCTTTCTTTATAGGGATTTTGTTGCTTTCTTTGTGGAGGACTACGGTGGCTGTGGAGCCGCTATAGATATCTTCCAGTATCCTTACATATGGCTCATCTACACCCTGATTCCGTAATGCCTCCATGACTGCTGAGGTTTCGACTGAATCAAACGCTTTCTCGTAATCAATGAAAGCTATATATAAGGGTTGGTTATATTCTGCACATTTCTCTATCACTTGATTAATAGTGTGAATATGGTCTATTGTTGAGTAGCCTTTACGGAATCCTGCCTGGTCCTTTGGTTGACAGAAGTCTAAGGTGTTCCTGATTCTATTTGCGATTACCTTAGTAAATACTTTGTAGGCAACGGACAGTAAGCTGACCGGTCTATAATCTTTCAAGTCTTTGGCGTCCCCTTTCTTATGGATTAGGATTATGTTAGCGTTCTTCCAAGATTCCGGTACGCTCGAGGTTATGAGGCATTGCGTATACAGGGTGGCCAGTTTCTCTAGAACAATCTGACCACCATCCTTCAACAAATCTGCTGTTACCTGATCCTCCCCAGCTGCCTTCCCCCTTTGCATAGCTCCTAAGGCTTTTTTTACTTCTTCTGGTGTCACCTGTGGGATTTCGAATTCCTCTAGGCTATTCTCTCTTCCACTATCGTCGTGGGTGCCACTGGTACTGTATAAATCTCTATAGAACTCCTCAGCCACTTGAACTATCTCATCCATATTAGTAACGATATTGCCGGCTTTGTCTCTTAACGCACACATCTGATTCTTGCCTATTCCTAGTTTCTTCTTCACTGTTTTTAGGCTTCCTCCGTTCTTGAGAGCCTGTTCAATTCTATCCATATTGATGGATATGTCCTGATGTCCGCTGTCTTGCGCTTGTTGATTAACTTAGAAAGTTCTGCCAGTTCTATTCTAGCTGTAGGGTTAGAGGCTTTCATACATTGGCGTTTCTTGATCAGATCTTTCGTCTCCTGCAATAGCTTACTGGTTTCCTGTCTAACAGCGTTACCACCGACTTCTATTGCGCACTCCTTAATGATGCCCATGAGATAGTCGTTCATTGCTTCAACACTAAGGTCCACTTCCTGAGTTAAAGCCGAATACCTGTTCTGTAGCTTGATCCGGAATTCCTCTAGTTTCCCTCTTACCGCTAACTCATTGATTGGCTTCTTGTGTACCAGTTTCTTCCGTTCCCTCCTCAAGTCTAGGCTAATTCGAGTTCTTACCATCCTATGGTCACTGCAGCGTACCTTGCCGAGCACGTCTACATCTTGTATGATGCCAGGGTTCGCGCAGAGTATGAAGTCGATTTCATTTCTAGTCGCACAATTCGGGCTCCTCCACGTCCACTTTCGACTAACCCGCTTGCGGAAAAAGGTGTTCAATATCCGCATATTATTCTGTTCTGCAAACTCTACTAATAATTCTCCTCTGCTATTTCTAGAGCCTATGCCATATTCCCCCACTGACTTGTCTCCAGCCTGCTTCTTGCCTACCCTGGCATTGAAGTCGCCCATCAGTATAGTGTATTTTGTTTTGACTTTACCCATCGCCGATTCCACGTCTTCATAAAAGCTTTTGACTTCCTGGTCATCATGACTGCATGTAGGGGCATAGACTTGTACCACCTTCAATTTGTACCTCTTATTAAGCTTCACAACAAGACCTGCCACCCTCTCGTTAATGCTATAGAATTCCTGTATGTTACCAGCTATTTCCTTATTAATCAGGAATCCGACTCCTAGTTCTGGTCTCTCCGCTAAGCCCCGGTAACACAGTACATGCCCGCTTTTTAGCACTGTATATGCTTCTTTTGTCCTCCTAACCTCCCTGAGCCCTATTATATCCCATTTACTACCCTCTAATTCCTCCAATAACACTGCTAGACTCGCCTCACTAGATAGCGTTCTAACGTTAAACGTTGCCAGGTTCAGATTCCAATGGCGGCCTGTCCGCTGTTCATGAAACTGCAAACTGGTTCCCTATAAAGATTTTGAACTGCAGCAAGATTTATAGGAGAACAGGACGTTTTTATGCACCTTGTTGTTCAGCGCATTGAAATATATGCTACCCATTCAACAGTAATCTGATTCCCTGTAAAATGTTTGACTGCACGCCAAGAATAATTGGAGAACAAGACCACTGAAATGCACCTTTTGCGCACCGCCAAGAAATTTCTCCTGTTCATCCAACAGTAAACTGCTTCCCTGTAAACATTTTGAACTACACCAAGAATAATTGGAGAACAGGACGTCTGTAATGCTCCTTGTTGCGCAGCGCTTCGAAATTTCTTGATTTTATTAAACGGTAAATTGCTTCCCTGTAAAGCTTTGGAGTCTACGCGAAGAATAAGTGGAGGTAAGCACTTCTGTTATGCACACTTGTTGCGCATGTCTGAAATTTCTTCTGTTCATCCCACAGTAAATTGGTTCCCTGTGAAATTCTTGAACCGCACCAAGAATAAGTAGAAAACAGAACATCTCTAATGCACATTGTTCAGCAGCGCATTGATATTTCTGCTTTTCATTCAACAGTAAAGTGATTCCGTCTAAAGTTTTGGAGTCTACGCTAAGAATAATTGGAGAACAAAACCTCTGCAATGCACTTTCTTGCGCACCAAATTATTATTTATGCTGTTCATTCGACAGTAAACTGAATCCTTATAAAGTACATGAGTCTACGCAAAAAAATATTTGCAGAACAGGACGTCTGTAATGCATCTTGTTGTGCTGCTCTGAAATTTCTGCTTTTAATCCAAGAGTAAACTGGTTTCCTTTAAGGATTTTGAATTATACTAAGAATACTTGTAGAACAGGATTTCTGTAGTGAACCTTCTTGCGCAGCTCTTCAGAATTCTGCTGTTCATCAAGTGTAAACTGGTTCCCTATAAATATTTTCAGCTACACCGATATTTATAGGAGAACAGGACGTCTGTAATGCACCATGTTGTTCAGCGCTTTGAAATTTCTGCCGTCCATTCAACAGTAATCTGATTCACTGTAAAATTTCTGATTGTACGCCAAGAATAATTGGAGAAGAAGACCTCTGCAATGCAACTTCTAGCGCACAGCATTGAAATTTCCGCTGTTCATCGAGCAGTAAACTGGTTTCCTGTAAAGTTTCTGACTTTGCGCCAAGAATAAATGGGGAACAGGACGTCTGTAAGGCGCACTTGTTGCGCAGCGCTTTGAAATTTCTTCTGTTAATCTAACAGGAGCTGGCTTCGTGCAAACTTTTTGAACGACGCCAAGAATAACTGGAAAGCAGGACAATAGACCTTGTTGCGCAGCGCTTTAAAAATGCTGCTATTCATCAAACATGAAAACTGGTTCCCTGTAAAACGTTTCAACTACACAAAGAATAATTGGAGAACAGGACTTCTGTAATGGAACTTGTTGCTCAGCGCATTGAAATTTTTGTTTTCGCCAGTAAACTGGTTCCCTGTTAAGTTTTTTATCCTAAAGCTAGAATAACTTGAAAACAAGACGTCTGTAATGCACCTTGTTGCGGAGCGCTTTGAATTTTCTGGTCATCGTTCACAGATAAACTGGTTCCCTGTAATGTTTTTGACCCTAGGCTAATAATTGGAAAACAATAAGTATTTAACGCACATTTTTGCGCGCCGCTTTGAGTTTTCTGCTATTCATCGAACAGTAAACTGTTTCCTTGTAAAGTTTATGTGTCTGTGACAAGACTAATTGTAGCACAGGACGTTTGTAATACAACTTGTTGCCCAGGGCTTTGAAATTACTGCTGTTAATCCAACAGTAAACTGGTTCCCTTAAAAGGTTTTTACCTATTCAAAGAATAATTGTAGAACAGTATGTCTGTAATGGATATTCTCGCGCCACGCATTCAAATTTCTGCTCTTCATCCAACAGTAAACTGGTTCCCTGCAAGCTCTTTAACTCTACGCCAAGAATACTTGGAGAACAGGACGTGTGTAATGCACCTTTTTGCGCAGCGCGTTGAAATTTGTGCTGTTCCTTGAACAGTACTCTGGTTCCTTGCGAAGTTTTTGACTCTACACCAAAAACAATAGGAGAACAGGACCTCCGTAACGCATCATATCTGTAGTTGATAGAACAGTAAACTGATTCACTGTAAAGATTTTCACCCTACGTGAAGAATAATTGGAGAAACAAGACGTCTGTATTGCACGTTGTTGTTCAGCGCTTTGTAATTTCTGCTGTTCATTCAACACTAAACTGATTCCCGGTAAGCTTTTTGACTCTACGCTAATAATTGGAAAACAGGACGTCCTTAACGCACGTTTTTGCGCACCGTTTTGAAATTTCTGATGTTCATGAAGCTGTAACCTGGTTGCATATAAAGGTTTTCAACTGCACCAAGATTTCCAGGAGAACAGGACGTCTGTAATGCACCTTGTTGTTCAGCGTTTTGAAATTTCTGTGGTATATTCAACACTTATCTGGCTCGCTCTAAATTTTTTGACTGTACGCAAAGAATATTTTGAGAAGAAGACCTCTGCATTGCACCTTCTTTCGCACCGAAATGAAATTTCTGCTTTCATCCAACAGTAAACTGAATCCCTGTAAAGTATTTGATTCTACGAAAAAAATATTTGAAGAACATGACGCGTGTAATGCAACTTGTTGCGCAGCACATTGAAATTCCCGCTGTTTATTCACCAGTAGACTAGTTCCCTGTAATGTTTTTGCCCATACGCCAAGTATATTTGGAGAATAGGACGTGTGTGCCCACCTTGTTGGGCACCACTTTGATATTTCTGCTGTTCGTCCAACAGTAAACTGGTTTCCGGTAACGTTTTTGACTCTGCGCCAAGAATACTTGGAGAACAGGATGTCTGTAATGCATCTTGCTGGGCAGCACTCTGAAATTTCTGCTGATCATTCAACAGTAAACTGGTTCTCAGAAAAATTTTGGAACCAACCAAGAATAACTGGAAAATAGGACATCTGTTATGCACCTTGTTCAAAGTTTCAAAGTTTATTGGTCAATACAGCATACAAATACAGAAACTCTGGCCTGCCTAAGCATGTTGTGCTTGTTTCCTGGTGAAGCAGCAGGTGGAGAATCTTCCAAAAAATAACTTCATATACATGCATTTCATGTTATACACGACATTGCCGATAAATCTGTCAGTACAAATTAACATATAGAAAACAAGTAAAGCTATACACAAGGCAATAAATTTACACACCAATCTCTTAAACCAGTCATCATCTTTCTCTTGTTGCTTGCAAAACATAGATCATCCAGAATTTCATTAAACATAGCTGGTACATAGTAATTGCGCATCTTTTCACCATAATTACTATAGACCAGTCTTTTAACAAAATGATCTGTTTTCCTCAATGTAACATCTTTTTTACAGGACTTTTATATTCATTTAAATAATAATACCGCGTCAACACAACAAAATAAGACAGCTCACGAATCTGTAGGATGCCAAACTGAATGTATTTCTCTTTCATATCAAGCGAGTGTAATTTTGTACCGTAACATATACTGTTCACGATTCGCTTTAGTATGACATTTTATGCTTGTTTCTTATATTCCGAGCAGTTTCCATATAATGTAATACCATATTTTAAAACAAGTTAACCTAATTCTGTGTAGATTACTCGTCTAAGGTGAAGCGGAGATTTCCCCGAAGGTGATAGAACAAGGCCGCAATGGCCCTAATCTCTTTATAGAGGTAAACGATATGTTCGTTCCAAGTGAGATGTTGGTCGAAATAGATGCCCACATATTGAACTGTTCGCTCTATTTGCATGGCTTCGCAATCCCATGGGTAACAATGGGATGAGTGTAAGTACAGTAGTTGCATTAAGGCAACTGTTTTGTGGGGGTTTTTATAACATGTCAGTTTTGTTTTGTGAAGGTTTAAGAAAATAAAATTTTGCGAGAACCAATCAATTACTTCTGATATGTCTGCCTGAAACGTTTTAACGTCAGTGCAACAGTCAGTGACTTCAAGTGCGAGCGCTGTATCGTCAGCGTATTGAAAGATTTTTGACAGTCTGCAATAGACCCAAATCAGACGCATAAACGTTAATAGCAGTAGCCCGAGTGTACCTCATTGAGGTATAGCGAATGTAACATTCCTCAAATGTCCGTACGTAATATCAAGCTTTACACACTGCAACCTGTTCGTAAAATAACTATTAAAAACTTTTTAAAATGACCGCAGAAACCAAGTGAACCTAATTTTTCGAGTAGTAACGCATGGTCTATCGTGTCAAATGCCTTCGTTAAATCCAGGAATAGGGCTAACACAACGTGAAAAATTTCTATCCCATTGTAAACATAATCAGAACATTCTTCGATAAGTGTTGTATTTCTATTCTTTGTAAAAACAAATTGCGCAGCATTGTTCAAAGAGTATATTACACAGAATGATTGCATAACGTATGCAACATGCTTTTCCATAATATGTGCTATCGACGACAGTATTGCAATGGGCCTATAATTTATTAAGTCGCCTTACTTACCGTGTTTGTACACAGGCCTGACAACAGATATCTTCGTCGGGTATATCACCACTTTGATATATGCCGTTCAGTATGTTCAGAAGAACGCCCTTTAAAACACCAAAGTTCCTGTGAAAATTTGAGACGAATGCCATCATATCCAGGTGGCTTGAACTGTTTCATTCGGCAAATAATGCTCCATAGTTCATCCGCTGATATGAGGGGCAGGTGCGCTGTATGCGCACATGCTCGTTTTGGTTGATATGGTACAGGGCTACTGACTGGTATGGTTCGCAATTTTTCTGGTGTATTTAAGAACACATCATTAAATTTATCACAGAGCACCTTCACATTTTCCTTTGGAAAATTCTTCTTTACTGTTTCATCAATAGAAGCCTTTTTCTGCCTACCCATTAGTTCATTCGCTATCTCCCACGTTTTCTTTCCGTCACATTTGTTCAGTGAAAACTGTCGCATGAAAAAGGATCTTTTCGCCTGTCACATTTTAGCCGTTACTTGATTCCGGAATGCGCGATATACATCTCGTAGCGCTTTATCTTCAGGTTGTTTCCTGCATTTCTGCCATGCCTTATCTTTCGCCCACCACAACTCTGCTGTTTCATGAGTTGTTCATTTCTTATCTAGGCTTCTTATTTTGATATTAACAAATTTAGTGGACTGTTCATAGACATTGCGAAGGATTTCCACAGTTTTCTTGTATAAGCTGATATGATTCAAATGTAGAAGGGAACTCCAGTTAACGTTATGAATTATTTGGTCTACTTTTTTGTTATCTAAAACCGAACCTCTAATAATGCCTCCATCAGTTCTATAATCGCTAGACATTTTTGCAACCACTACAAAGTAATGATCGGCTAGTTTTTCCTTGATAATTCCGGAAACATTGCTGGTTTTGCAAACGAATTATGTGGTCAATGCATGACATTGTTATACTACCTAATCGTTGTTCTCTTGTAATTCATTAATTGGGTTAACGGGTCCAAATTCTGCCAGAAAATTGAGGTAATCAGCTGGGATACTTTTTGTCTCTTTCATAATGTCTGTGTTATGATCCCCCGCATTAATCAAGTGCTTCGCATTCATGTACCTAGAGAAAAAAGTATACAGCTCATCTAGTAATGCACTGGCATTCATCTTCGGTGGCCTATATATTACGCATAAATTGCGCTATATATTGCGCATTTTCTTTCGAAATAGACAGAGTGATCGTCTCTGCATGAATAAAACTAACATCAATTCTATTCGTCATCAACACATTTTTTATGAACACCATAACACCGCCTCCTTTACGACTTTCGCGGCACAGTGCATATTGAGAATACCCAGGCAAGATAAATATACATTTTCTCGACGCATCTATATTAACTTCGGTTAAAATAATAAGATCAGACGGAACCGCAGCAGTCTTGAGCTTCAGTCCTAATTCATCCCAGCATGTGTTCGAATTTCTGATATTAACATGTAGCAAACTAAGTTCCTGGTTCAATTGTGCTTCACTCTTAGCAGTTTCTACATGAACATTCCACTCACGAAATGAGTCAAAGCAGGCCATTATGCTAGTTTACCGAGGTCTCTTTCTGAGTTGATACTAATTACCGATGCACTTTCACTTTTCCGGACAAGGATTTTCCCGTTGCTCACCCAGACAAATTTGAATCCTCGATCTTTTGCATGCTTCTTACATTCTGAAAGCAGCATTTTCTGAGCCCTTGCCAGGTTTTCGTTCATGTAGATTTTGTCTGCCCGCAGCGCGCGATTTTTCGCCAGCCACATGTCCCTTGTAGTCTGGTCCACAAAGCGAACAATAATTGGCGCAAACTTATCGTTATGTGCCTTGAGCCGATGCAATGCTTCTATCACCTGTCGCTCAGGTGACTGTTTGTTCAGCTTTACGCTGGGGTCAGTCAGAACTCGGTTAAGGTCCTGATTAGGGGCTTCAGGTATCCCGTGTATTTCTACATTTCTCCGCCTTGTGTATTGTTCAGCGCTTTCGACACAGTCTTACAAACTGGCCAGCTCAGTGTGCTTTTCAGTCAACTTCTCAGTCAGTTCCTCAGTTTTTTTAAATTTAGCTATTTCATTTTCCTGATCGGCAATCTTTGACAAGAGTTCGTCGTACTTGGAAGCAAGCAACTCCATTGACTTTTCAACTGCCTCTGTGACTCTGTTCAGTTTGTCAATTTTGCCTTCGAGAGTTCCCAGTCGGCTCAGTATTTCAGCAAGGTTCTGGCTCAAGCCTTCAATCAGAGAATTCACAGAGGCTGTGGTCCTTTTGTTTTGCATTGTCTCGCTGTCACTTTCACTATTTGATGCATCGTCATCAATTTCCGCTTCCTCGCAGATATCGCACTTCCAAGTTGATAATTATCTAGGTCTAAGGCTTTTAAAAGCTGATTTAGTTGTTCCTGAACACTTGACTAAGTGGAAAGAGTTTTTATATTTGCTGCATGTTAAAAACGTACTTTCTTTTCCAATACGCTTCGAACAAGACAAGAACTGTTGAGCCATTTCTGGTTACAAGAAAGTGCAGTCCAGTGGAGTATAGAGCTGGAAAAATGTCGCTTACCTAAGGGAAACAAGACAAGTAGTTAGTCCAGCATTTGATGTTCCACCGCACTGCGGAGTGTAGCCTGTCACTGCTCCCTTTATAGTGCTCAGATCCCGTGGACCGTGACATCAGTTTCGCTGCACGCGGTGAGCGCGAAGTTATCTGTAGTTGCTTCGGTGCCTCTATCGTGTTTCTTTGCTACGGCCGTACAGCAGGATCATCAGACCAGGAAGGGACACGTCGCCGCCTAAGAGGAACAAGACAAGTAGTTAGCCCAGCATTCGATGCTCCACCGGACTGCCCAGAAGCTGTGAACGTTGCACAGCGCTTTAAAATTTCTGCTCATCATTCACCAGTAAACTCTTTCCCTGTAAAATTTTCGACTCTACGTCAAGAATATTTGAAGAACAGAACGTTTTAATGCCCCTTGTTAGACAGCGCTTCGTAATTTTGGTTGTTTATCCTACACTAAACAGGTTCCCTGTAGAATTTTTCAAGTACACTCCGAATAACTAGAAAACAGGACATCTGTAAAGCAACTTGTTGCGCAGCGCTTTGAAATTTCAACTTTTCATTCAACAGCAATCTGGTTCCGTGTAAAACTTTTTTGACTCTACGTGAAGAAAAATTGGAGGAAAGGACGTTTGTTACGCATCTTGTTTCGCAGCTCTTTGAAAAATCTGCTGTTCATCGAACAGTAAACTGGTTCCACTTAAATATTTTGAACTATAACTAAAATAATTGGAGAACCAGAAGTTTCTAATGCACCCTCTTGTTTGCGCTTTAATATGTCTGCTGTTCCTCCAACAGTAAGCTGCTTCCCTGAAAACATTTTGAACTGCACCAAGAATAATTGGAGAACATGATGTCTGTAGTGCACCTTGTTGTAAAGCGGTTTGAAATTTCTGCTGTGCATTCAACAGTTATCTGATTCCCTGTAAAGTTTTTGACTGTACGCCATGAATAATTGGAAAACAAGACCTCCGCAATGCACCTTCCTGCGCACCACATTGAAATTTCGGCTATTCATCCAACAGTAAACTGGTTTCCTGTAAAGTGTCTGACTCTGCGCCAAGAATAAATGGAGAACAGGACATCTGTTATGCACACTTGTTGCAAAGCGCTTTGAAATTTCTTCTGTTATTCTAACGGTAACTGGCTTCCTGTAAAATTTTTGAACCACGCCAAGAATAACTGGAAAGCAGGACGTTTGTAATTGCCCTTGTTGCGCAGCGCTTTAATAATTCTGCTATTTATCCAACAGTAAACTGCTTCCCTGTGAAGATGTTGAACTACACAAAGAATATTTGGGGAACAGGACGTCCGTAATGGAACTTGTTACGGAGCGCACTTAAATTTATCTGTTTTCACTAGTAAACTGGTCCCTGTAAAGTTTTTTACTCTACAGCAAGAATAACTGGAAAACAGGACGTCTCTAATGCACCTCTTCGCGCAGTGCCTTGAAATTTCTGCTGATCATTCACAAGTAAACTGGTTCCCTGTAAAGTTCTTGACTCTACGCGAATAATTAGAAACAATACATCTTTAATGCACATTTTTGCGCACCGCTTTCAATTTTCTGCGATTCATCCAAGAGTAAACTTGTTGCCTGGAAAGTTCATGAGTTTATGCCTAGATTTATTGGAGAACAGGACGTCTGTAAATCACCTTGATGCCCAGGGCTTTGAAATTTCTGCTTTTAATCTAGCAGTTACTGGCTCCCAGTAAAGTTTTTTAACGACACCAAGGATAACTGGCCAATCGGACATCGGTAATGCACCTTGTTGCGTAGCGCTTTAAAATGTTGCTGTTCATCCAAAAGTAACCTGGTCCGCTGTAAAATGTCTGAACCACACCAAGAATAATTGGGGAACGGGACGTCTATAATACACCTTGTTGCGCAGTGTTTTGAAATTTCTGCTCATCATTCACCAGTAAACTGGTTCCCTTTGAAGTTTTTAAACTTCACGATGAATACCTGAAAATCAGAACGTCTGTAATGCACCTTGTTGCATAGAGCCTTGAAATTTCTCCCTTTCATTCAACAGTAAACTGGTTCCGTGTAAAGTTTTGGAGTCTACGCCAAGAATGAAGGGTGAACATTACTTGTGTAATGCACACTTGATGCGCAGCGCTTTAAAATTTCGGCTGTTCATGCAACATTAGACTGGTTCCATATAAAGATTTTGAACTACACCAATATTAATAGAACAGGACGTCTGTAACGCACCTTGTTGGTCCGCGCTTTGAAATTTCTGTTTTCCATTCAAGACTAATCTGGTTCCCTGTAAAGTTTTTTACTGTACGCCAAGAATAATTGGAGAACAGGACCTCTGCAATGAGCTTTCTTGAGCACCGCATTGAAATTTGTGCTGTTCATTCATCAGAAAACTGAATCCCTGTAAAGTACGTGAGTCTACGCAAAAAATATTTGCAGGACAGAACGTCTCTCATGCATCTTTTTGCGCAGCTCTGCAATTTCTGCTGCTAATACAACAGTAAACTGGTTCCCTATAAAGATTTTGAACTACACCAACATTAAAAGGAGAACAGGACGTCTGCAATGCAGCTGGTTGTTCAGCGCTTTGAAATTTCTGCTGTTTATTCAACAGAGAATCTGATTCCCTGTAAAGGTTTTGACAGTACACCATATATAACTGAAAAAGAAGACCTCTGCAATGCACCTTTTTGCACACAGCATTGAAATTCCTGCTGTTCATCCAACAGTAAACTGGTTTCCTCTAAGGTTTTTGACTCTGCACCAAGTATAAATGGAGAACATGACCTCTGTAATGCACACTTGTTGCGCAGCGCATTTAAAGTTCTCTGTTTTGCCTAGTAAACTGGTTCCCTGTAAAGTGTTTTACTCTACAGCAAGAATAACTGGAAAACAGCTAGGGCGTCTGTTATGCACTTTGTTGCACAGCGTCTTAAAATTTCTTCAAATCATTCACCTGTAAAGTGGTTTGCTATAAAGTTTTTGACTCTACGCTAATAATTGGAAAACATGACATCTGTAATGCACCTTGTTGTGCAACGCTTTGAAATTTCTGCAATTCATCCAACAGTAAACTTGTTCCCTGTAAACTTGTTCCCTGCCAAGACCAATTGGACTACAGGACCTCTGTAATGCGCTCGTTGTGCAGCGCTTTGTAATTTCTTCTGTTAATTTTACAGTAACTGGCTGCCTGTAATATTTTTGAACCACACCAAGAATAACTGGAATATATGGCATCTGTAATGCACCTTGTAGTACAGCGATTTGAAATTGCTGCGTTTCACTCAACAATAAACTGGTTTCTTGTAAAGTTTTGGAGTCTACGCCAAGATCAATTGGATCGCTGCTCTGCTCTTTGAAATGTCTGCTGTTAATAAGAGTAAACTGGCTTCCTTTAATATATTTACCTATTCGAAGAATAACTGGAGAACAGGATGTCTGTAATGGACATTGTCGCTCCTGGCATTGAAATTTCTGCTATTCATCCAGCAGTAAACTGGCTCCCTGCAAAGCTTTACACCCTACGCCAAGAATACTTGGAGAACAGGACGTGTGTAATGCACCTACTTGCGCTACGCGTTGAAATTTCTGCTCTTCCCTGAACAGTACACTGGTTCCCTGCGATGTTTTTGACTCTACACCAAGAACAATAGGACAACAGCACCTCCGAAATGCATCTTGTTGCGCAGCTCTTCGAAATTTCTGCAGTTGATGGAACAGTAAACTGATTCACTGTAAAGTTTTTCACCCTACGCGAAGAATAATTAGAAAACAAGACGTCTGTAGTGCACCTTGTTGCTTAGCGCTTTAAAATTTCTGTTGTTTATCCAACAGTAAACTGTTTCCCTGTAAACATATTGAACTACACCAAAAGAAAGTGCAGAACAGGACGGCAGTAATGCACCTTGTTGTTCATTTATGCTGTTAATTCAACACTAAACTGATTCCCTGTACAGTTTTTGACTCTACGCTAATTATTGGAAACCAGGACGTCTTAAATGCAGCTTATGGCGCACTGCTTTGATATTTCTGCGATTATTCCAACAGTAAACTTGTTCCTTGTAAAGTTCATGAGTCTATGCCAAGACTAATTGGACAACAGGACGTCTGCAATGCACCTTGTTGCGCAGGGCTTTGAAGGTTGTTCTGTCAATCTAACAGCAACTGGCTCCCTGTAACATTTTTAAACCACAGCAAGAATAACTGGAAAATAGGACATCTGTAATGCTCCTTGTTGCGCACCTCTTAAAATTTCTGCTGTTCATTAAACTGTAAACTGGTTCCCTATAAAGATATTGAATTACACCAAGAATTATAGGAGAACAGGACGTCTGTAATACACCGTGTTGTTCAGCGGTTTGAAATTTCTGCCGTCCATTCAACAGTAATCTGATTCCCTGTAAAATTTTTGACTATGCCATGAATAATTGGAGAGCAAGACCTCTGCAATGCAGCTTCTTGCGCACCGCATTGAAATTTCTGTTGTTCACCCAACAGTAAACTGGTTTCCTGTAAAGTTTCTGACTTTGCACCAAGAATAAACGGAGAACAGGACGTCTGTATTGCACGCTTGCTGCGCAGAGCTTTGAAATTTCTTCTGTTCATTCAACAGTGAATTAGTTCCCTGTGAAGTTTTGGAGTCTACGCCAAGAACAAATGGAGAATATTACTTCTGTAATGAAATCTTGTTGCGCAGCGCTTTAAAATTTAGGCTGTTCATCCAACGGTCCCCGCAGGGGCGTCGGCGTCAGCAGGCGTTTGGTGTGTTGCGACACCGCGTACCCGAGCACACGAGGGTTGGACCCTCCCGTGTGTAGCCGTGCGCGGCTTAGCCGTGTCCGGGGAAAAGGGGATCCTGGGGGTTGAGCCAATGCCGGGTGTTTGGACCTTTACGGCCCCTCGGAGGCGGCAACACAACCCTTTGGCCTCGGCTTCACGTAGACGGCACCCCCGGACTGACCCACCCGGGGGAAATCGGCAGTCGCTTTTTCCTGTCCTCCTCTCCAATCTTCGTCTTTCTCTCTCCCCCTTTTTCATCTTTCCTGTCTTCTCATCACTTCTCCTCACTTCCTAGTTTCCCGGCGGCAAGGGTTCACCTTGTGTAGCTAGCCACCCTTGGTTATGCTGTATTTGGTTATAGCAGCGATGTACGGGTGGCGTTGGCAGGGTTTCCCTTGCAGAAACTTCTGTCACATCCCCCTGTAGGGCTCCATGGTGGGTGGTCGGCATCGTGGCCGAAAACCCAACATTACTTATGGAACATGCTTTTCCTTAACTACCTGATCGCCCTCAGAAACGAGGGCGCACCGAAGAAGTTTGTCAGTTTTTCGGAAGACAAGTCCACAATTTTCCTCGTTTTCATGTCATCCACGCAGAAAAACCAGCTAAACAAGTGCGAACAATCTCCCTGTTCCTTGTATCTGAGTCTCTTACCGACGTTTTTGGTCCAGGATATAAGGTGTCGAGGATGGCTAGTGGTGACCTCCTCTTGGAGCTCCGCGATCTGAAGCAATTGGAGAAACTGCCAAAACTAGTATCATTTGGGGAGACCCAAGTAGTAGTAACCCCGCACCGCGCGATGAATACCACCCGCGGCGTTGTCTCGGACGATGATATGCTGGAGCTCACTGAGGCTGAACTCTTGGAGGCCTTCAGTGAACAAAAGGTCATAAATGTCAAAAGAATCAAGATAAGGCGCGAGGGTAAAGAAATTGCGACCAAGCACCTAATTCTCACCTTCAATTGAAGTGTCCTGCCCGAATCAATCGAGGCCGGGTACATCAAGCTCCGTGGAAGACCGTATGTGCCAAATCCCTTGAGATGTTTCAAATGCCAACGTTTTGGCCACAGCTCGCAGAGCTGCCGAGGCCGCCAAACATGTGCGAAATGCAGTGCCCTTGAACACGCAACTGAAGAATGTAAGAACTCTCTACACTGTGTAAACTGTGATAGGGATCACGCCGCGTACTCACGGTCGTGCCCCTCCTGGAAGAAGGAAAAAGAAATTGTAACCATAAAAGTAAAAGAGAATATATCGTTCAAAGAGGCACGAAGGCAGGTAGCATACCTGCCAAAGAAAAGCTTTGCCGAAGTGGCGCGTCAGGGGGCAGCGTCACAACGGCCTCCGACGGCTGTCCGACCCACAAGCAGTGAGTCGGCAGTCACGCCATCTGCCCCCGCGACGGTTGCAGCTAGCGCTGCTCCGTCAACCGAGAAGAAGGAACCATCGACCCCGAAGGTGGGCGCAGCCGAGGCTGCCTCAACTTCCCAGGTCCCTTCCTGCGCTGGCAACGAACGGCGTAGCCAAATCCCTCTGGGAGCCCCATCGACCTCCGGGCTGGTGGGCGCAGGGGTCTTGCCCTCCAAGGCAGGACTCCCTCTGAAAACTTCCCGCTCGCAAGAGCACGTGTCCGGCGCCTCACAAGAAGCAATGGACACTACACCTATCCTCAAGGCGCACCAGGCGCCTAAGGAGCGGCGAGGTTCCCTCGAACGCCCAAGAAAGGGCAGAACTCCCGTTAGAGGGCCTCGAAAGGGCTCTGTAATTTAATCTCTGTAATTTACATAATCACTACCTCTTTTTCTGTACACACAGCACCTATTGACCACCAATATGGATACAGAAATCATACAATGGAACGTCAGAGGTCTTCTTAGGAACCTTGATGACTTGCAAGAGCTTATACAAAAACACAATCCAAAAGTGCTGTGTTTACAGGAAACACACTTAAATTCCAAACACACAAACTTTCTCCGACAGTACATAACTTTTCGCAAAGATCGCGATGATGCTGTCGCATCATCGGGCGGTGTCGCCATTGTTATCCATAAGAGCGTTGCGTGTCAACTTTTACAGCTACAAACGCCTCTCGAAGCAGTGGCGGTTCGAGCTGTTCTCCTAAACAAACTCATCACCATTAGCTCTCTTTACATACTCCAACATTACAAATTAATGAAACATGAATTTCAATCCTATATAGATCAATTGCCAGAACCTTATGTTGTTCTGGGCGATTTCAATGCACACAGCTCCCTGTGGGGCGACTCTCGTATTGATGCGCGAGGACGCCGGTGCGTGTCTGCTGAATAAGAAGGAACCCACTTATTACTGTCTCGCAAACAGAACCTTTTCTTCAATTGATCTTAGTATAGTTTCCCCGTCAATACTGCCCGAACTTGAATGGGAACTTAACGACAATCCTTACGGGAGCGACCACTTCTCCATACTCCTAAGAACATATAAAGAATGCGAATATCTACCACAGGCTCTTAGGTGGAAGATCGATGCAGCCGACAGGGAGAAGTTCCGAACTTTCACTAGGATCTCATGGAATGACATGTCTTCTTTAGGAATTGATACTGCTGTGCAGTATTTTACAGCCTTCATTATAGATGCAGCATCTAAATGCATATCTGAAGTAAGTGGTCTTGCATGCAAACGACGCGTCCCGTGGTGGAACGACGAATGTAGGACCGCCCGTAAGAAACAGAACAAAGCGTGGGGGTTGCTACGCGCCTCTCCCACTGCGGAGAATCTTATTAACTTTAAAAAAGTAAAATCCGAAGGCAGGCGAACCCGCCGACAGGCCAGAAGAGAAAGCTGGCAGAAGTTTTTATCGGGCATCAACTCGTACACAGATGAGGCCAAAGTCTGGAACAGGGTTATTAGGATAATAGGACGACAAGCACAATCACTCCCTCTGGTAAGCACACAAGGCGATACCCTGCAAGATCAGGCAGACTCACTTGGGGAGCACTTTGAGAGCGTCTCGAGCTCAACCCATTATCCTCCGTCCTTCCTCAAATATAAACAAACAGAGGAATGCAAGCCAATAATTAGAAAATCCAGACAGAATGAACCCTATAACCGGCCTTTCAGTATTGCCGAGCTCAGAGGTGCCTTGAATACAAGCAAAACCACTGCACCAGGACCTGACAGAGTCATGTATCACATGATCAGAAACTTACATACTGACACTCAATTTACACTACTTACACTTTTCAACACTCTGTGGGCTGCGGGATACCTCCTATCTACATGGAAAGAGGCGATTGTGGTTCCTGTCCTGAAGCAGGGAAAATACCCCTCCTTGGCCACAAGTTATCGTCCGATAGCTCTTACGAATTGTCTGTGTAAGCTCTTTGAAAAAATGAATAATCACAGACTCGTACACTTCCTTGAATTCAACAATATACTCGACCCCTATCAGTGTGGCTCCAGACAAGGGCGGTCAACAACAGATCATCTTGTGCGCATTCAAGGATATATTCGCGATGCCTTTGTACACAAACAGTATTTCCTCTTCATATTCCTCGATATGGAGAAGGCATATGATACAACACGGCGTTACGGGATCCTGCGAGATTTGTCGGGAATGGGCATCTGTGGAAATATGTTGAAAATAATTGAAAGCTCTTTGTCCAATCGTACCTTCCGTGTAAAAGTTGGCAATGCACTGTCACGTCCCTTTACCCAGGAAACTGGTGTACCCCAGGGAGGCGTGCTCAGCTGCATTCTCTTTATCCTTAAGATGAACACCCTACGTGCTTCACTACCACCTGCCATTTTTTATTCCGTATACGTAGACGATATACAAATAGGCTTCAAATCTTGCAACCTCACAGTATGCGAAAGACAGGTACAGCAAGGCTTGAACAAGGTTTCCAAGTGGGCAGACCAAAACGGATTCAAGGTCAACCCCCACAAAAGTTCTTGTGTTCTCTTCACAAGAAAGAGAGGCCTGGTCCCAGATCCTTGCGTAGAACTGGGCGGTGGGCGGACAACAAATTCCTGTAAACAAAGATCACAAATTTCTTGGTGTTATACTTGACTCCAGGCTTACTTTCATTCCGCACGTAAAACATCTAAATGAAAAATGTCTTAGAACAATGAACTTACTTAAAATCCTATCTCACACAACGTGGGGTAGCGACAGATAGTGTTTATTGAATATTTACAAGAGCGTTGTTCGATCACGGTTAGATTATGGTGCCGTAGTATATCACTCTGCCGCACCGAGCGCACTTAAGATGTTAGACCCCGTTCAGCAACTGTGTATCCGTCTGGCCACTGGCGCATTTAGGACAAGCCCTGTTGAAAGCCTATATGTAGAGTCAGATGAGTGGCCACTCCATCTTGAGAGAACAAACATCAGCTTAACATATTTTCTCAAGGTTCGCTCTAATAAGGAACATCCGTGTTTCACAACCGCTAACGACTTGACGAGTGAAACACTTTTTCATAACAGACCCTCTATGAGACTTCCTTTCTCACAGCGTGCAAGAGAACTTTGCGCGGTAATGGATGTCCCAGTTCTCGAACAACGCTTAATGCATCCAGCTAAGCTAGTACCACCCTGGGAGTGGCAGCTGATAGAGTGTGACACATCCTTTGTAAAGGTCACTAAACATGCGCCAGAGACACATATCAAAATGCATTTCTTGGAGCTCCAGTACAAGTACTCGTGCACAGAGTTTTACACAGACGCTTCTAAGTCGCATGCCGGGGTGTCCTACGCAGCCATTGGTCCATCCTTCTCGGAATCCGGTGTAGTGCACCCTGAAACAAGTATATTTACGGCTGAGGCCCATGCACTATTGTCGGCTGTGAAACATATCAGAAAATCAAATATTCAAAAAACAATTTCATTTACAGACTCCTTAAGTGTCGTAAAAGCCTTGAAGTCACACTGTAAACACAGAAACCCCGTAATAACTGAGCTCTATTTCTTTCTCTGTAGAGCGTATATGTCTAACCAGCATGTCATTATATGCTGGGTGCCCGGACATAGGGGCATTGAGGGTAACGTTCTAGCGGACCAGATGGCCACATCCATTTCACTGCATGCAGTTAGTCCTACTGCTTCGGTCCCTGTCACAGACCTGAAGCCTTTCTTAAGAATAAAACTGCGAAACCACTGGCAACGTATGTGGGACGCAGAAGTAAATAACAAACTGCACGTGATAAAACCACAGTTAGGTTCTTGGCCCCCCGTAACAAAATCACGGCGAACAGATGTCCTATTCTGTCGCCTGAGAATAGGACACACATTTGGCACGCATAACGTTCGACTCACTGAAAATGATCCTCCAACCTGCGGTAGATGCGGGGAGAGGCTGACCGTCCTCGACGTCCTCCTGGAGTGTCGGGCAGCCGAATCTGAAAGAAGGAAACATTTTTCCCTAGCATACCGGCAGCACATCCCCCTACATCCCGTAATGCTACTCGGCCCAGAACCTTTATTTGACACCAACGCAGTCCTAAGTTTTCTGAAAGATGTTGTCTCGCATGTTTTTAGCCCCACGTGTTCGTAGCGGGTCCTCTCTTCAGAGGATGCCGCTGTGATAGCTCTTTTGTATAGCACGCGCCTCTAGGCCCTTGTGTTTCAAGGGCTCCGGTGAGGCAGTAGTGCTCCAGGTAATTTTACTATCTCATATATCTTCTATTCTGCATCATTCTTTTACGATGGATTTTAATGTTCAAAGTATTCGTCATGAGTCATCGCCATAATTTTATAGCACGTAGATTTTACGCACTTTACAGTGACAATTTAAGGCCAGCTTACAGCCAAGTCACATCTCCATAATACATCGTCTACATCACCACTTGTCATGGCGCTCTTTGGCCAAACCTGGCCCTTGCGACATTAAACACCACATATCATCATCATCATCATCATCATCCAGCGGTAAACTCGTTCACTCAAAAGATTTGGAACTACACCAATAATAATAGGCGAACAGGACGTCTGTAGCGCACCGTGTTGTTTACGCTTTAAAATTTATGCGGTTCATCGAACAGTAAACTGCGTCCCTGTAAACATTTTCAACTACACCAAGAATAATTGGAGAACACGACACTTGTAATGCAGCTTTTTTGTTCAGTGCTTTGAAATGTCTGCTGTTCATTCAACAGTAAACTGATTCCCTGTAAACCTTTTGACTCTACGATAAGAATAATTGGAAAACAGGATGTCTTAATGCAGCTTTTTGCGCACTGCTATGAAATTTCTGCAATTCATCCAACAGTAATTTTTTTCCCTGTAAATTTCACAAGTCGACGCCAAGAATAAATTGAGAACAGGACGTCTGTAATGCACCTTGTTCCCGGCGCTTTGAAATTTCTGCTGTTACTCTAACAGTAACCGATTCCCCGTAATGTTTTTGAATCTACGCCTACAATCATTGGAGAGGAGAGCGTCAGTAATGCACCTTCTTCGGCTGCGCTTTGAAGTTTCTGGTGTTCATCTAACAGGAAACTAGATCGCTGCCAATTTATGACTCCACAGCTAGAATAATCCGAGAACAGGAAGTCTGTAATGCATCTTGTTGCTCAGAGCGTTAGGATTTCTGGTGCTGATTCACCAGTACACTGGTTCCCTGTAAATTTTTTTTTCTCTACACCAAGAATTACTGGAAAACAGGATGCCTGTATTGCGCCATGTTGAGCAGCTCTTTCAATTTTCTGCTGATCATTCAACAGGAAACTGCTTCCCTGTAAAATATTTGAACCATACCAAGCATAAGTGGAAAATAGGACATCTGTAGTGCACGTTGCTACGCAGCGCTTTGAAATTTCAGCTTTTCATTTAGCAGTAAACTGGTTTCCTCTAACGTTTTGGACTCTACGCTAAGATCAATGGGAGAACAGGTCATCTGTAATGCGTGTTGTTATGCAGCTCTTTCAACTGTCTCCTGTTAATCCAACAGTAAACTGGTTTCCTTTAATGGTTTTTAACTATTGGAAGCATAATTGGAGAACAGGATGTCTTAATAGACATTGTTGCGCAGCGCGTTGAAATTTTTTCTGTTTCTTCAACAGTACACTGATTCCGTGCGAAGTTTTCGACTCTACACCAAGAACAACAGGAGAACAGGACGTCCGTATTGCCTCTTGCTGCGCAGCTCTTCGAAATTTCTGCTGTTGATTGAACAGTAAACTGATTGCCTGTATAGTTTTTTACTCTACGCCAACAATATTTGGAGAACAAGACGTCTGTAGTACACCTTGTTGCTTAGCCCTTGAAAACTTCGGCGGCTCATCCAAGAGTAAATTGCTTTCTTGTATACATTTTGAACTACAACAAGAATAATTGGAGAACAGGACGTCTGTAATCCACCTTGTCGCTCAGCGCTTTGAAATTTTTGCTTTTCATTCAACAGCAAAGTGATTCCCTGTAACGTTTCCGACTCTACGCTAATAATTAGAAAACAGGACCTCTTTATAGCACATTCTGCGTGCCGCTTCCAAATTTCTTCGATTCATCCAACAGTAATCTTGTTCCCTGTAAAGTTCTTGAGTCTATGCCACGACTAATTGGAGAACAGAACGTATGTAACGCATCTCGTTGCGCATCTCTATGGCATTTCTTCATGTAACCAAAGAGTAAACTGGTTCGCTTTAAGGGTTTTGATCTATACCAAGAATAATTGTAGAAAAGGATTTTTTATTGCACGTTGTTCCGCAGCTCTTAAAATTTCTGCTGCTCATGAAACAGTAAACTGGTTCCCTATAAAGATTTTGAACTACACCAAGATTTATATAACAGGACGTGTGTAACGCACCTTGTTGTTAAGTGCGTGTAAATTCCTGCTGTGCATTCTACAGTAATCTGATTCCCTGTAAAGTTTTTGATTGTACTCAAAGAATAATTCGAGAACAAGACTTCTGCAATGCACCTTTTTGCGCGCCGCATTGAAATTTCTTCTGTTTATCCAACAGTAAACAGGTTACATGTAAAGTTTTTTAATCAAACCAAGAATAACTGGAAAGCAGGACGTCTGTAACGCACCTTTTTGCTCAGTGCTATAATATTTCTCCTGTTTATTCATCAGTTTAATGGTTCCCTGCAAAGTTTCTGACTCTACGTTAAGAATATTTGAAGAACAGGATATCTGTAATGCACCTTGTTGTTTAGCGCTTTAAAATTTCTGCTGTTCATCCAACAGTAAACAGCGTCCCTGTAAACACGTTCAACTACACCAAGAATAATTGGATAACAGGACGTCTGTAATGCACCTTTATGTTCAGCGCTTTGAAATGTCTGCTGTTCATTCAACAGTAAACTGATTCCCTTTAAAGCTTTTGACTCTATGCTAAGAATATTTCGAAAACCGGATGTTTCTATTGCACCTTTTGGCGCACCGCTTTGAAATTTATGCAATTCATCCAACAGTAATCTGGTTTGCTGTACAGTTCATGAGTCGACACTAAGAATAATTGAAGAACAGGACATCTGTAATGCGCCTTGTTCCCCACGTTTTGAAATGTCTGCTGTTGTTCTAACAGCAACCGGTTCCTAGTAAAGTTTTTGAATGTACGCCTAGAAACATTGGAGAGGAGAACCACGTCTGTAATGCACCTTCTTCGGCAGCGCTTTTATGTTTCCGGTGTTCTACTTGCTGTAAACTGGATCGCCCGTCAAAATTTTGACTCCACACCAGAAATAATTGGAGAACAGGACATCTGTAATGCGTGTTGTTGCGCAGCTCTTTAAACTGTCTGCTGTTAATGCAACAGCAAACAGGTTCCCTTTAGAGTTTTTGAACTATTCGAAGAGTTATTTGAGAGCAGGATGTCCTAATGGACATTGTGGCTCAGCGCATTGAAATTTCAGCTCTTATCCAATGCAAACTGATTCAGTGGAAAATTCTTAACTCTACGCCAAGAACACTTGAATAACAGGGCGCCTGTAATGCACCTTGTTGCGCAACGCGTCGAAATTTCTTCTGCTACTTCAACAGTACACTGGTTCCCTACGGAGTTTTTGACTATACACCACGAACAATTGGAAAACAGGACGTCCGTATTGCGTCTTGCTGCGCAGCTCTTCGAAATTTCCGCTGTTACATGAACAGTAACCTTATTGCCAATAGAGCGGATCACCCTATGTCAAGATTGATTGGAGAACAAGCCGTCTATAGAGCACCTTGTTGTTTAACGCTTTAAAATTTCTGCTGCTCATCCAACAGTAAATTGCTTCCCTGTATACGTTTTGAACTACAACAAGAATAATTGGAGAACAGGACGTCTGAATTGCACCTTGTTGTTCAGCACCTTGAATTTTCTGCTTTTCAATCAACAGTAAACTGGCTCCCTGTAATATTTTTGACTCTGCACTAGTAATTGAAAAACAGGACCTCTTTAATGCCCCTTTTCGCGCACGGCTTTGAAATTTCTGCGATTCATCCAACAGTAAACTTGTTCCCAGTAAACTTCATGAGTCTATGGCAAGACGCCCACAGGGGCGTCTGCGTCAGCAGGCGTTTGGTGTGTTGCGACACCACGTACCCGAGCACACGAGGGTTGGACCCTCCCGCGTGTAGCCGTGTGCGGCTTAGCCGTGTCTGGGGAAAAGGGGATCCTGGCGGTTGAGCCGATGCTGGGTCTTTGGACCTCTAAGGCCCCCCGGCGGAGGCAACACACCTCTTCGGCCTCGGCTTCACATAGACGGCACCTCCAGGCTGACCCACCTGGAGGAAATCGGCAGCCGCCTTTTCCTGTCGCTCTCTTCCTACAACCTTCGTCTTTCGCTTACTTTCCACCTTTCCTGTCTCCTTCTCTCTTCTATTCACTTCCTCCTTCTTGGCGGCAAGGGTTAACCCTGTGTGGCTATCCAACCTTGGGTACACCATATTTGGTTATAGTGGCGGCGTACGACTGGCGTCGTGCAGACTTGTATGCAAGCTCTGCCGCGTCCCCTCGTTGGGCTCCGTGGTGGGTGGTCGGCGCTGTTGCCGAATTTTTATATATTCTCATGGAAACTTCTTTCCCTAAACTTCCTGATCGCCCTCAGAAAAGAGGGCGCACCGAAGATGTCTTCAAGTTTTTGGGCAACAGATTACAAAGCCTTCCCCAATTCCACGTCATCCACTCCGACAAACCTGAAAAGACGATGAGAATAATTTCACCTTTCCTAGTGCCAAAATGTCTTACCGAAGCACTTGGCGCAGGTTACAAGGCATCAAAGATCGCTATTGGAGATCTCCTTCTGGAACTCCGCGATGCGAAGCAACATGAAAGCCTTCCGAACCTAGTTAAATTTGGAGAAATTCCAGTCACTATATCACCGCACCGAACTATAAACACCAGCCGTGGTGTTGTCTCTGATGATGATGTAATGGAGCTGACAGAAGCCGAACTGATGGAAGGCTGGACCGAACAGAATGTTATCAATGTCAAGCGAATTATGCTAAGGCGTGACGGTAAGGAAATCAAGACAAAGCATCTTATACTCACTTTTGGCTCAAGCATCCTGCCTGAGACAATCGAGGCAGGCTATGTAAAGCTACGTGTCAGACCCTATGTCCCAAATCCTCTTCGATGCTTCAAATGCCAGCGTTTCGGACACAGTTCCCAGAACTGCCGAGGCCGGCAGACATGTGCTAAATGCAGTGGCGGAGACCATACGTCTGAAAAGTGCGAAAGCGCTCTAGACTGTGTCAACTGTGATGGCGAGCACGCAGCATACTCGCGCTCGTGCCCGTCATGGAAAAAAAAAGAACTCGTGACGATGAAAGTTAAAGAGAATATTTCATTTGAAGAAGCGCGCAGGCGGGTTTCCTACCTGCCCAAGAGCAGCTTTGCCGATGTGGCGCGTCAGGGGGCAGCGCCACAACGGGCTCCGGCGCACACCCAGTGAGGCGGCAGTGATGACTCCCGCCCCCCCGGCGGCTGCAGCTAGTGCTGCTACGCCAGCCCAGCCGAAGGGGCCATCTACCTTAGAGCAGGTGGCCTCAAAGGTCTCTTCCACAGGGACGAGGCCTTCTTCTCGAACGCAGCGCTCGCAAGAGCGCCTGTCCAGCACCTCTTCCGAGGCGATGGACACAACCAGCCAGACGGCACCGCTAGCGCCTAAGGAGCGGCGAGATTCTCGCAATAGCTCCCAAAAAGAAAAGCACCGTATCTTGGCGCCCTCAAAAGGCTCCGTGAGGTAACTTTTCTTTCTTAAACACACAGCACATAAACCACATCAATAGACTTAAGTATAGTATCGAGTACACTAATTCCGTATATTGAGTGGAGTGTTCTGAAGAACTGCTTTGGGAGCGACCATTTTCCAATTATTTTAAACCTAACCAAACAGGATGGATGCTCGCCACATTTTCCGCAATGGAACATGAACTCAGCCAACTGGGAACTGTTCCAAGAGCTGACGCATTTAGGCGCAGATAACATTGCTGGTTTTAATATAGACGACGCTGTGGCATATCTAACAGGTTTTATTAGTGATGCTGCAACTAAATGTATCAAGCAAACTAACGGTTTGGCAAGTAAACGTAGCATCCCATGGTGGAACGACGAATGTCGGAAAGCACGGCAAAATCAAAATAAGGCCTGGAGATTGCTTCGAAATTGTCCAACCGCCGAAAACCTTATTAATTTCAAAGAAGTCAAGTCACAAGGCCGGAGAACACGTCGACGAGCAAAGAGAGAAAGCTGGGATAGGTACATCTCTAGTATAAATTCGTACACTGATGAAACAAGAGTATGGAATAGGGTAAATAAGTTAATATGCCGGGAGTCACATCCCCTACCGTTAGTAAGTAGCCAAGGTGATAGCCTGGAAAATTAGGCGGATTGTCTAGGCGACTACTTTCAATATATCTCCAGTGCATCGCACTATACAGAAACATTTTTAAGACACAAAGAACGTGAGGAGCGGCATCCCATAAACCGCAAAGGCTCATGGAGTGATGCTTACAATTGTCCATTTACTCTGGCGGAACTTAAGGCCTCTCTGGCTTCTTGCAACCACTCGGCGCCAGGTGGCGATCGTATCATGTACGAAATGGTTAGACACCTACACCCTGAAGCTCTGGAAACACTTCTATCTCTTTTTAATACCAACGTGGGCGGCGGGGTATATCCCATCGTCCTGGAAAGAAGCTATAGTAATTCCCATACTTAAACAAGGGAAAGATCCTGTCTTAGCCAGCAGCTACAGGCCAATAGCGCTAACAAGCTGTCTGTGCAAAGCTTTTCAAAAAATGGTAAACCGGTGATTAATCAGCTTCCTAGAGAGCAACAATAAACTAGACCCCCTTCAATGCGGTTTCCGAGAGGGAAGGTCGACAATAGACCACCTTGTCCGCATTGAGGCAAACATTAGAGATGCCTTCATTCATAAACAGTTTTTACTTTCAGTGTTTCTGGACTTAGAGAAAGCGTACGACACGACGTGGCGATATGGGATCCTCCGCGATCTTTCCGCGTTGGGCGTCTGTGGGAACATGTTAAACACAATCCAAAGCTATCTGTCTAACCGCACTTTTCGCGTAAAGGTTGGTAATGTCTTATCTAAATCATTCATCCAAGAAACTGGTGTTCCGCAAGGGGGCGTACTTACTTGCACACTGTTTATTGTTAAAATGAACAGCCTACATACAGTCGTTCCACGGGCAATGTTTTATTCCGTTTATGTTGACGATGTACAAGTAAGTTTCAAATCTTGCAATATTGGTGTCTGCGAACGACAAGTGCAGCTTGGGATAAACAAATTGTCTAAATGGGCGGATGAGAACGGTTTCAAAATAAACACCCAAAAAAGTACCTGCGTACTCTTCTCAAACAAGAGGCGGGTAGCACCACTGCCTAGTATTATGATCAAGGGAGACCACCTCTCTGTGAGCAGCCAACATAAATTCCTGGGAATCACTTTAGATTCAAAGCTCACGTTTATTCCCCATATTCAAAATCTGAAAATAAAATGTTTGAAAACAATGAACCTTCTCAAGCTTCTGTCACGCACTACATGGGGTAGTGATCGAAAGTGTCGTTTGAACTTATATAACAGTCTTTTTGGCTCTCGCCTTGATTACGGAGCAATAATTTATAATTCTGCCACGCTAAGTGCATTAAAAAGTCCTAGACCCCGTCCACCATTTGGGTATCCGTCTCGCGACGGGCGCTTCTGGTGTTAATCCAACAGTAAACTGGATTCCTTTAAAGTTTTTCACTCTACGCCAAGAATAATTGGAGAGCAACAAATCTGTAATGCACCTTGTTGCGGTGCGCTTTAATATTTCTGCTGTTCATCCCACCATTATAAACTGGCTTTCTGTCCAATCCAGAGCCTCTACGTAGAGTCAAATCAGTGGTCACTTGATATGCAACGGTCATATAGCAGTTTCACATATTTCCTGAGAGTACAAGCGAACATTGAACATCCTTGTTATCCAACCACAAACGATACCGCCGCTGCTACGCTCTTCCATAACCGGCCTGCAATGAGGAAGCCGTTTGCTTTGTGTGTGAGGAACCTAATTGAGGAAATGGGTGTTCCCCTCCTTGAACATTGTCCTATGACTCAAGCGAAACTGTTACCGCCTTGGCAGTGGCAGATCATAGACTGTGATTTGTCATTTGTAGATGTCGTGAACATGCGCCAGAGGCACATATTAAAATGCATTTTTTAGAACTCCAGTATAAGTACTCTTGCACTGAGTTCTACACGGACGCTTCCAAGTCGGATGCAGGGGTTTCTTACGCAGCCACCGGCCCATCTTTTTCAGAATCCGGCGCGCTGCACCCGGAAACTAGTATATTTATGGCAGAAGCCCATGCACTATTGTCGACAGTGAAGCATATAATGAAATCAAAACTTCGAAAAACAGTCATATATACAGACTCTCTAAGCGTCGTAAAAGCCCTGAATTCACTCTCTAAACACAAGAATCCTATACTTGTTGAGCTCTACTCCGTTCTCTGCAGAGCATACATATCTAACCAGCATATCATTATATGCTGGGTACCTGGCCATAGAGGTATTGAGGGAAATGTTCTAGCAGACCAAATGGCCAGATCAATTACATCGCAAGCTACTCTTACTGCTGCGGTCCCTGCTACTGATCTGAAGCCTCTCTTACGAAGAAAACTACGGAACCACTCGTAACGCCTGTGGGACAGGGAAACAAATAATAAGCTCCATGTAATAAAACCACAGTTAGGATTCTGGCCCTCTGTAGCAAAATCACGCCGAACAGATGTCCTATTCTGTCGTCTCAGAATAGGACACACGTTTGGCACCCGTACTTTTCTACTCACAGGAAGTGACCCTCCAACCTGTGGTAGATGCGGGGAGAGGCTTACCGTCCTCCACGTCCTCCTGGAGTGCCGGAAAGCCGAAGCGGAGAGAAACATTTTCCTCTTGCATACCGATACTACATTCCTCTTCACCCGGCTATGTTTCTTGGCAGAGAACCCCTTTTTAATATCAAAGCAGTCCTCAATTTCTTAAATGATGTTGTCCTACATGTTATAAGCCCATTAAATTCGTAGAGCATCCTCGTTCCAGAGGATGCCGCTGCGATAATTGTGTTGCATAGCACATGCCTCCAGACCCTTACGTTTCAAGGGCTCTATGGAGGCAGTAGTGCTCTAGCCAATCTTATATCCCTATATATTTTTACACGTCGTATTATTCTTTTAAATGCATCTTAATGTTCATAGCACACGTCATACGCCATCGCCATAATCTTATTATCCAGATCTTACGTACTTTAGAGCGCCTACTTTTTAAGGCCCCTTTACAGCCACATCGCCCCAACTTAATAGAACTCATCAAGTATATTGCGCACCCGTTACCATGGACATGGCGCTCTTTGGCCATACTTGGCCCTTGCGCCATTAAAAATCAAACATTCATTCAGTCTATGGCAAGACAAGAGAATAGGACGTCTGTAATGCACCTTGTTACGCAGGGCTTTGAAATTTCTGTGCTTAATCTAACAGTAACTAGCTCCCTGTAATGTTTTTCAACCACACCAAGAATAACTGGAAAATAGGACATCTGTAATAGACCTTGCTGCACAGCGTTCTGAAATTTCTGCTTTTCATGCAACAGTAAACTGCTTTTCTGTAAAGCTTTGGAGTTTACGCCAAGAAGAAATTGAGATTAGGACTACTGTAATGCACACTTGTTGCGCATCTCTTTGAAATTTTTTTCTCTTCATCTGACAATAAACTAGTTCCCTGTAAAATTTTTGAACTACACCAAGCATAAGTAGAAAACAGGACATCTGTGATGTAACTTTTTGCGCAGGGCTTTAAGATTTCTGCTGTTCATCCAACAGTAAACAGGGTCTATGTAAAACATTTGACGTGCATGATGAATAACTGAAAACAGAACGGCTGTAGTGCAGCTTTTTGCGCAGCGCTTAAAAATTTCTGCGTTTCATTCAACAGTAAACTGGTTCCGTGTAAAGTTCTGAAGTCTAGGCCAAGAATAATTGGACAACATTACTTCAGTAGTGCACACTTGTTGCACAGCAAAAAAAATTTTGGCTGTTCATTCAACAGTAAACTGGCTCCCTGTAATGTTTTTGACTGTACACCAAGAATAATTGCAGAACAAGACCTGTGCAATACAACTTCTTCCCACCGCTTTAAAGTTTTCGTTGTTCATTCAACAGTAAACTGTATCCCTGTCAAGTTAATGAGTCTACGCATAAAATATTTGGAGAACAGGACATCTGTAATGCATCTTGTTGCATAGCTCTTTTAAATTTCTGGTGTTAATCCAACAGTAAACTGGATTCCTTTAAAGTTTTTCACTCTACGCCAAGAATAATTGGAGAGCAACAAATCTGTAATGCACCTTGTTGCGGTGCGCTTTAATATTTCTGCTGTTCATCCCACCATTATAAACTGGCTTTCTGTAAAGTTTGTGACTGTACGAAAAGATTCAATGGAGAATACGACTTCTGTAATGCACACTTTTTGCGCAGAGCTTTGAAATTTCTTCTGTTCATCCGATAAAAAACTGGTTCACTGTAAAATTTTTGAACTACACCAAGAATAACAAGAAAACAACGCATCTGTAATGCACCTTGTTCGGCAGCACTTTAAGATTTCTGCAGGTTATGCAACAGTAAACTGTTTCGCTTTAAGAATATTGAACTATACCAAGAATAATTGTAGAACAGAACGTCTGTAATGCACATTGTTCTGCGGCGCTTTGAAATGTCTGCTGGGAATCCTGCAGTAAATTGGTTTCCTGTAAAGTGTTTTACTCTACACCAAGAGTAACTGCAAAACAGGACGCCTGTAATGCACACTTCTTGCACAGCGCTTTGAAATTTCTTCTGTTTACCCGAAAGGAAACGGATTTCCTGTAAAATTTTCGAACCACACCAAGAACAACTAGAAAACAAGACTTCTATAACGCACCTTGTTGCGCAGCACTTTAAAATTTCTGCAATTCATCCAACAGTAAACTGTTTCGCTATAAGGATTTTGAACTATACCAAGAATAATTGTAGAACAGCATTTCTGTACTGCGCCTTGTTGCGCAGCTCTTAAATTTTGTGCGGTTCATTCAACAGTTAACTGGTTCCCTATAAAGATTTTGAACTGCACCAAGAATCATAATAAAATAGGACGTCTGTAATACACCTTCTTGTTCAGCGCTTTGACAGCTGTCTATAAGTAATCTGATTCCTTTTAAAGTTATTTTTACTGGAGGCTAAGAATAATTGGCGATCAAGACCTCTGCAATGCACCTTCTTCCGCAGCGCTTTGAAATTTCTTCTGCTCATCCGACAGTAAACTAGTTCCCTGTAAAATGCTTGAACCATACCAAGAAGTAGAAAACAGTACATATGCAATGCACCTTGTTGGGTAGCGCTTTGAAATTTCTGCTGCTCATCCAAAAGTAAACAGATTCATTGCAAAATTTTTGAACTACACGATGAATAAATGGCAAACAGAAGCTATGTAAGGCAACTTGTTGCACAGCGCTTTGAAATTTCTCCTTTTCAGTCAGCAGTGAATTGGTTCCCTGTGAAGTTTTGGAGCCTACACCAAGAATAAATGAAGACCATTACTTCTGTAATGCACACTTGTTGCGCAGCACTTTAAAATTTATGCTGTTCATCCAGCAGTAAACTCATTCCCTCAAAATATATTGAACTACACCAATAATAATAGGAGAACAGGACGTCTGTAAGGCACCGTGTTGTTTAGCGCTTTAAAATTTCTGCGGTTCATCTAGCAGTAAACTGCGTGACTGTAAACATTTTCAACTACACCAAGAATAATTGGAGAACAGGACATCTGTAATGCAGCTTTTTGTTCAGTGTTTTGAAATGTCTGCTGTTCATTCAACAGTAAAGTGATTCTCTGTAAAGCTTTTGATTCTACGGTGAGAATAAATGGAAATCAGGATATCTTTATTGCAACTTTTAGCGCACCGCTTTGAAATTTCTGCAATTCATCCAACAGTAAACTGGTTCCCTGTAAAGTTCATAATTCGACGCCACGAATAATTGGAGAACAGGACGTGTGAAATGCTCCTTGTTGCCGATGCTTTGAAATTTCTGCTGTTACGCTAACAGTAACCGGTTCCCCGCAATGTTTTTGAATCTACGCCTAGAATTATTGGAGAGGAGAACGTCAGTAATGCACTTTCTTCGGCTTCGCTTTGAACTTTCTGGTGTTCATCTAACAGCAAACTGGATCATTGCCAATTTTCGACTCGACAGCAAAATAATTCGAGAATAGGAAGTCTGTAATGCATCTTGTTGCGCAGTGCTTTAGAATTTGTGGTGTTGATTCACCAGTACACTGGTTGCCTGTAAATTTTTTTTGCTCTGCACCAAGAAAACTGGAAAACAGGAAGCCTGTATTGCAGCATATTGCGCAGCTCTAAGAATTTCCTGCGGATCATTCAACAGGAAACTGGTTCCCTGTAAAATTTTTGAACCATACCAAGAACAAGTGGAAAATAGGACATCTGCAACGCACCTTGTTACGCAGCGCTTAGAAATTTCAGCTTTTCATTTAGCAGTAAACTGGTTTCCTCTAACGTTTTGGACTCTACGCTAAGATCAATGGGAGAACAGGTCATCTGTAATGCGTGTTGTTATGCAGCTCTTTCAACTGTCTCCTGTTAATCCAACAGTAAACTGGTTTCCTTTAATGGTTTTTAACTATTGGAAGCATAATTGGAGAACAGGATGTCTTAATAGACATTGTTGCGCAGCGCGTTGAAATTTTTTCTGTTTCTTCAACAGTACACTGATTCCGTGCGAAGTTTTCGACTCTACACCAAGAACAACAGGAGAACAGGACGTCCGTATTGCCTCTTGCTGCGCAGCTCTTCGAAATTTCTGCTGTTGATTGAACAGTAAACTGATTGCCTGTATAGTTTTTTACTCTACGCCAACAATAATTGGAGAACAAGACGTCTGTAGTACACCTTGTTGCTTAGCACTTGAAAACTTCGGCTTCTCATCCAAGAGTAAATTGCTTTCTTGTATACATTTTGAACTACAACAAGAATAATTGGAGAAGAGGACGTCTGTAACCCACCTTGTTGCTCAGCGCTTTGAAATTTTTGCTTTTCATTCAACTGCAAAGTGATTCCCTGTAACGTTTTCGACTCTACGCTAATAATTAGAAAACAGGACCTCTTTATAGCACCTTTTTGCGTGCCGCTTCCAAATTTCTTCGATTCATCCAACAGTAATCTTGTTCCCTGTAAAGTTCTTGAGTCTATGCCACGACTAATTGGAGAACAGGACATCTGTAACGCATCTCGTTGCGCAGCTCTTTGACATTTCTTCAGATAAACAGTAAACTGGTTCGCTTTAAGGGTTTCGAACTATATCAAGAATAATTCTAGAACAGGATTTTTTTTAAGCACGTTGTTGCGCAGCTCTTAAAATTTTGGCTGTTCAGGAAACAATAAACTGGTTCCCTATAAAGATTTTGAAGTACACCAAGATTTATAGAGCACGACGTGTGTAATGCCCGTTGTTGTTAAGCGCGTGGAAATTCCTGCTGTTCATTCTATAGTAATCTGATTCCCTGTAAATTTTTACTGTATGCAAGGAATAATTGGAGAACAAGACCTCTACAATGCACCTTTTTGCGCACCGGATTGAAATTTCTGCTGTTCATCCAACAGTAAACCGGTTTCCTGTAAAGTGTTTGAATTTGCGCCAAGATGAAATGGAGAACAGGACGTCAGTAATGCACACTTGTTGCGCATCGCTTTGAAATTTCCAATGTTCATCCTATAGTTAATGGTTACCACTAAAATGTTTGAACCACACCATGATTACCAGGAAAACATTACACTTGTAATGCACCTTGTTGCACAGCGCTTTAAAAATTGTGCGATTCATCCAAAAGTGAACTGGTTCCCTTTAAAGTTTTTGGACTACAAAAAGAATAATGGGAGAACAAGACGTGTGTAATGGAACTTGTTGCTCAGCGCTTTGAAATTTCTCTGTTTTCACCAGTAAACTGGTTCCCTCTAAAGCTTTTTAACTCTACAACAAGAATAACTGGAAACCAGGACGCAAGTAATGCACTTTGATGTTCAGCGCCTTGAAATTTCTGCGGATCATTCACCAGTAAACTTGTTCCCTGCAAAGTTTCTGACTCTACGCTAATAATTGGAAAACAGGACGTCCTTAATGCACGTTTTTGGGCACCGCTTTGAAATTTCTGCGAATCATCCAACACTAAACTTGTTCCCGGTAAAGTTCATGAGTCTATGGCAAGACTAATTGGAGAACAGGACGTCTGTAATGCACCTTGTAGTGCAGGGCCTTGAAATTTCTGCTTTTAATCTAACAGTAATTGGGTTCCTGTGAAGGTTTTGAACCACACGAAGAATAACTGAAGATTAGGACATCTGTAATGCACCTTGTTGCGCAGCTCTTTGAAATTTTGCTGTGCATCCAACAGTAAGCTGGTTCCCTGTAAAATTTCTGAACTACACCAACAATAACAACAGAAATGCCGGAGTAAATGTTGTTGTACATGTGAAATGCAATATAATTGTTTGCGACCGCTGAAACCAGCCTGTAGCAAGCCTTAGTAAAATGTTTAGTTGCCAAGGTGCCTTTGATCTTTTCAGAAGTATTTGTATCTGCTCCCATGGAAGCACAGCCTCAGTCTGCCTCTGGCAACTTCCATCGAGGCCATCCAATACCTATCAATCTTTAGAATGATCTTGTGTTTGTGTGGGACCACTGAAGCAAGCCCACACAAATCCCCCGCTAACTTCTGGTACAGGTGAATTCGTACAATGCATTGTTGTGTATATGAATGCTGATGCGAGCCTGCTGCAAGCCTTCGGTTAAGTGTATTGTCTCCAAGGTACGTGTGACAATTTCTGAAATATTTGACGGCGACCATGGAAAGTTCGCATTCACTTTTTGTTTACTTGCTGAGAAGGCTTCGAGCCTGGGAATACTTAAGGTGAAATTGTATCTGTGACCACTCAACTACAGCAAGTACGTTGTGTCTTCTAGTACCTCATAAGGGTTTGGGCGCGAGCTAGTTGGTACGGATCATTCATATTTAAAGGAGTGCCAAAAAACATGGAGAAGGGAGGACACAGGACGAGCGCTGCGAAGAATTTGGGTGCGAGCTAGTTGGTACGAATCACTCACATTTAAAACAGCGCCAAGAAATACGGACAAGTGAGGACACAGGACAAGTGCTGGAAGCGCTCGTTCTGTGTCCTCCCTTGTCAATGTTTTTTGGCGCTGTTTTAAATATGAATGTTCTGGTACCTGTGAAATCAGTTTGGTTTTGTGCTGAAGGAAGGTTGTTGTAACTGATTTTTTACCTTTGAACTCTCCGGTAATGTTCGTGTCTTCACTGTTTAAGTAATCCTTTAGTATTTTAATAGTGCCCCGTGCATGTATCCAATCTTTAGTAATTTCACTGTGTGCCACCACTGGAACAGGCCAGCAGAAAATCTGGAGAAGACTTTTTTCGTAGCTAAGACGCTAGTGAACGTTCAAACATAAATTGCATTTTTGTGCCTACGACAGCTGAATTGAGCCAGACTGCAATAGGCCTCGTACTAATGTCCTTTGTACCATCGCGCATGCAGAGGGCTTCCAATATTTTTTTATGGAAGCAGTGCATCTGCAAAATATTAGCTCAATTGAAGTGGTCTCGTCACTACACGAAAGTTTTAATGCTGGCTCTGCTGATCTTTTCCAGAATTTGTTCTGGATACAGGGCGCCTTTGTTATATAAATGGATGATCATACAAAAGCTGTTTGTGTCTATATATACCCACTTAACTAGTGAGTCTCATGTAATTTTCTGTGTGTATGCATTCATGTGTTGCATTCAGTATTTACTGCCGACGCGCGCGCACTTTTTCGACAGCGCAGATCACCTCGAAGATACGGTGCCTGCCACCCACGTACTTTATTCACATCGTAGTTTGCTTTCAATGCACGCCGTCCGCGCGGGAGCGCACTTTGTCCAAATCGCAGATCACTTTCAAGATGGGGAGCCCAATCATGCACACATTATGTCCACATCGCACGTCGCTTCCAACATCCGGTGCCTGCGTTGGCGGGCACTTCGTCAACGTCACTGATTGCATTCAAGGTACGATGCCCGCGTGGGAGCGCAACTTCCCCACATCGCGGACTGCTTGCAAGATATGGGGCTCGCGCGGGCGAGCACTTTGTCCACATCGCAGACCACTTTCATGATGCGGAGCCCGCGTGGGCCCTCTCTTTGGCCACATCGCAGATTGATTTCAAGATGCCGAGCCCCCATATACGCGCACTTTGTTGATCTATCACATCGCTTTCAAGATATGGCGCCCATGCAGATGCGCATTTTGTCCAACGCTTAGATCACTTGCAATACACGGAGCCCCCGCGGGCGCTCACCTTCTGCACATCGCAGATCGCTTTCAAGGTACGTCGCCCGCACGGGCGTGCACTATGGCAACATCGCAGATCGCTTGCAATATGAGGCGCCCGCGCGGGAACGCACTTTCTCCTCATCGCCGAACGCTTTGAAGGCAGGATGCGCGCAAGAACGAGCACTTCGTCCACATCGCAGAAGGCTTTCAAGATACGGCGCCCGCGTAGGCGCGCATTTTGATCACATCGCTGATCGCTTTTAAGATGCGCCACCCCGTGCGGCTGCGCACTTTGTTCATATCGGTGTTCACCTTCAAGATGTGCCGCCTCCACGGGCGCGCACTTTGTTCGTATTAGAGATTTCTTATAAGATACAGAACCTGCGCAGGCGCGCACTTTTTCCACATCGCAGATCGCTTTAAATAAGGGCGTGCGGCTTAGACGTGCACTTTGTCCACATCGTAGGTTGCTTTCGAGATACCGAGCCCGTGCGGGCGCGCACTTTTTCCACATCGGATATCGCTTTCAAGATACGGCACCAATCCATGCTCTCACTTGGTACACATCACAGCACGGTTTTAAGAAATGCACTCGTTCACGTCGCTGATTGCTTTCAAGATAAGGCACCCGCGCGGGCACGCACTCTGTTCACCTCGCAGGTAGCTTTCAAGATACGGCGGCCGCCTATGCGCGTACTTTGTCCGCATCGCAGATCACTCTTTAGATACGGTGACTGCGTGAGCGCGTACTTTGTACACATCGCAGATCACTTCTTTAGCTATGGCACCCACGCGGTCTCGCACTTTGTTCACATCGAAGTTCATTTTCGAGAGCCCACATGGGCTTGCAATTTGGTCAAATCGTAGATCGCTTTCAAGAGACAGCGCCCGCCTATACGCCCACTTCTTTCACATCAGTGACCGCTTTAAAAAGTCGGCGCTTCCGGAGGCTTGCACTTTGTCCTCATCGAGGTTCGGTTTGAAGATACGAAGCCCGAGTGGGCGCGTACTTTGGTCACTTCGCAGACCGCTTTAAAGGTATTGCGCCGCGTGCGCACTCACTTTGTCTACATCGCAGATCACCTCGAAACTATGGCGCCTGCGCGGTTGCGCACTTTATCCACATCGTATTTTCCTTTCAACATACGGCGCCTGCGCGGGTGTTCATTTTGTCCACATCGTAGATCGCCTTGAAGGTACGGCGCCCGCTGGACGCCGACTTTTTCCGCATCTAAGATAGCTTTCAAGTTATGGCGCCCGCACGAAAGTGCGCTATGCCCATATAGCACATCGCTTTCAAGAGTGAGTGCCACCCCAGCTGAGCACATCGTCCACATCGGTATTAGCTTTGAAGATACGACGCCCACGTGGGCGTTGTCGGTGCCCTTTTTCCACGTTGCAGATTGCTTTCTAGATTCGGCACCCATGCAGGCGCGCACTTCGTTCACATTTCAGATCGCATTTAAGGTGCGGTGGGCAAGCGGGAGGGCACTTGTCCACATCGCAGATTGCTTGCTAGATACTTCGCCCAGGCGGGCGCGCACTTTATCGACATCGCAGAGCACTTTCAAGATGCGGCGCCTGCGCGGGCCCGCTTTTTTGCAACATCGCAGATCGCTTGCAACATACGGCGCCCGCGTTGGCGCGCACATCATCCACATTGCAGCTGGCTTTCAAGATACAACGCTCGCGGTCGCACTTAGGTCACATCGCAGATGACTGGCAAGATATGGCGCCCGCGCGGTCACGCAATTCATCCACATCGCGGACCGGATTCAAGTGACGGCACCCGCGTGGTCGCGCACTTTCTTCCCACGGGCGATCGCATTCAAGAGCGGGTGACCCCGCGGGCGCACACTTCGGCCACATTTAAGTTTGCTTTCAAAAACGACGCCCAAACGGGCGCGCCCTTTTGGACATTGCAGATCGCTTTCAAGGACTGGCACTCGCGCGCGAGCACGCTTTGGCCACATCGCAGATCGTTTTCAAGATACGGCGCCCGCGCGTCCACACACTATGTCCACATCGCAAATCGCTTTCAAGATGCGGCGTACGCGCGGGCGTGCACTTCGTTCACGTCTCTGACTGCATTCAAGATACGGTGCTCGCGTGGCCACGCACTTTGTCCAAATCGCAGCCCGCTTTCATGATGCGGAGCCCGCGTGGGCCCGCTCATGGCAAATCGCAGATCGCTTTCAATATATGGTGCCCGCGGGGCCGCCCACATTTGCCGCATCTCAGATTAAGCCCACATTTGCCGCATATTTCAAATTAAGGACCGCGAGTGAGCGCATTTTGTACACGTCGTATATCGCTTGCAAGATACGCGGCCACGCAGGCAGGCACTTCGTTCACATAGCTTATCGCTTTCTAGATAAGGCGAACGCATAGGTGCGCACTATGTTGATATCGCTGGTCACATTCAAGATACGGCGCCGGCACGGCAGCGCATTTTATCCACGTCGAAAATCGATTGGAAGATACGGGGATCGCGCGGGCACGCAATTTGGTCAAATTGCAGACCACTTTCAATATGCGGACCCGCTCTTTGGCCACATCGCAGATCGCTTTCAACATGTGGAGTCCGCACATGCGCACACTATGTTCAAATCGCACATCGCTTCCAACACATGGCGCCCGCGTAGGCACGCACTTCGTTCACGTCGCTCATTGCATTCAAGATATGGCACCCGAGCTGGAGCGCACTTTCTCCACATCGCAGATCGCTTTGAAGATGCTGAGCCCGCGCATACGGCAATTTGTTAACTTATAAAATACCTTTCAAGATATGGCGCCCGGGCAGTTACGCACTTCGTCCACCTGGCAGATCGCTTGCAATATAGAACGCCCCCACAGGCGCGCACTTTGGCAACATCGCAGATCGATTTCAAGGGACGGCGCGGGCACGGGAGTCCGCTCTGCCCACATCGCAGATCGCTGGCAAGATGCGGCGCCAGCGCGGGCGCAGACTTCATGCGCATCTCAGACTGCTTTCAATATGCGAAGCCCGCTCAGGCGCGCACTTGTCCACATTTCTGATCTCCTCAAAGATAGCGTGCTGCACGGGCGCGCACATTATCCACGTCGCAGCTCGCTTTCAAGATACGACGCCCTCGCTAGCACACAGCTTGGTCACATCGCAGATCGTTTTCAAGATATGGCGCCCAGCAAGGCGTACACTTCGTTCACATCGAAGATCGCTTTCAAAATGCCGCGTCACCGCGGGCGCGCATTTGTCCACATCGCAGGTCACTTTCAAGATACGGTAGGTGCCGATACGTGCACTTTGTCCACATCGCAGATCACTTTCAAGATACGGTGCCTGCATCGGCGCGTACACGGTACACATCACAGACCGCCCTGAGCGTAGGGCGTGGCAAGGACGCGCACTTTGTCCACATCGCAGATCGCTTTTTAGATACCGCACCCCCGCGGGCGCGCAGTTTGTTCACATCGAAGATTGCTTTCAAGATACGGTGCCCACTTGGGCTTACAATTTGTTCAAATCGTAGCTCGCTTTCAAGAGACGGCGCCCGCGCATGCGCCCACTTTTTTCGCATGAGTGATCACTTTCAAAAGTGGGCGCTTCGGGAGGCGTGCACTTTGTCCTCATCGAGGTTCGGTTTCAAGATACCACGCCCGAGTGGTTGCGCACTTCTGTCACATTGCAGATCGCTTTCAAGGTAGGACGCCCGCGGGCCACCGAAGTTCTCTGCCTCTCAGATCGCTATAAAGATACGGCGGCCTCTAGAGCGCACTTTGCCTTTCTAAGAGATCGCTTTCAAGATACGATTCCCGCGTTGCCGTCCCCTTCGTCCGCTACTGAGATCGCTTTCAACGTACGGCTCCCATGCGGGCGCACATTTTCTCCTCATCACAGATCGCTTTCAAGGTACGGCGCCCACGTGGCAGTGCACTTTGCCCACATCGCAGTTTGCTTGCGAGATACGACGTCAGCGAGGGCGCAATTTTCGTCCGCATCTCAGATTGCTGTCATGATATGGCGCCCACGAGGGTGCGCACTTTGTCCGCATCGCAGATCACCTCAAAGATTGGGTGCCTGCACTGGCGTGCACTTTATCCACATCGCAGCTTCCTTTCAAGATACGACGCCCGCGCGGGCACGCACTTTCGTCACATCACTGACCGCTTTCAACATATGGCGCCCACACAGGCGCGCACATCGTTCACATGGCTAAGGGCTTTCGTCATACGGCATCCGTGCAGGCGCGCACTTCGTTAATTGGAAGATCATTTTCTATATACGGCGCCCGTGCGGGAGCGCGCTTTGTCCACATCGCAGATCGCTTTTAGTATACAGCGCCCGCGCAGGCACCAACTTTGTTCACTTCGCTGATTGCTATAAAGATATGGCGCCCATGTGGGAGCGCACTTCGTCCATATCGCAGACCGCTTTCAAGTTGAGGCGCCGGCCCGCATTTTTGCCACATCGGAGCTCGCTTTCATATTTGGGCGCCCGAGCAGGTGCACAGTTCCTTCGCATCGGTGATCGGTTTTAAGATACGGCATCAACGCGTGCGCACAATTTATTCACATCGGAGATCACTTTCAAGAGTGGGCCCCCCTGCTGACGCGCACTTTGTCCACATTGAAGTTGAGTTCCCAGATACGGCGCCTGCGTGGCGCGCCCTTTGTACACATCGCAGATTGCTTTCAAGGTAGGACACCCGCGGACCGCCGAATTCGTCCGTATCTCAGATCGCTTTCAAGATACGGCGCCCGCTAAAGCGCACTTTGTCAACATTGAAGAACGCTTTCAATATACGGCGGCCGCACCGTAAACAGCAGCCGACGGAGTAGAAACCCCATGCCTCTTACGCGCACAATTGAGCCGCGATCGTCGGGTGACCCTCGAAAGTCAGTCGTTAACCTGTCGACAGGGCAGAAGTACGTTTTGTACGCCCTACTGTGAAAAAGGTGACTTTAACTTAATTCGATGCGGCCCATAGTTCGTTGTAGCGCGGTTTGTTAAGAGCGGACTTCGTTGTATTAATAAAGAAAAACAAACTAAGGCTGATATATTGACACGTGTACTTATCTTTATCGGGCGACCACGTTTCGCCACCTAAAAAATGTAATCACACAGCGCGCGACGCGCCTGCATGTATCCGATGTTTCTGGAAAGTTATCGATGCTTCTATCCGATATCTGTTGTCGCCGAACCTTATGTTATCTGATTTCATCACCTCACGCGAATAGTGTCGAACTTTGCGGAAGGCACGCGGGTCCCAACGATTAGTCTGGAAACTTCGACGATTGATGTATAAAAGCCGACGCGCTTTACCCGTTGATCAGATTTTTGACGATCGCCGACTAAGTTCGCCGCTGTCGCCGTTCTTTGGGTGTAGCGTGTTTTTGAGGGCACAAGTTCGCCCAATAAAAAGCTAGTTTCGTCTTTCTCAGTTTGGCTGCTTTGTTCACAGTAACTACCACGTGACATCGGGTGGAGGTGCTTGTGCGCTCATGTTCCGAACACCCCCGCAAAGCCGCGATCCAAGCCCGAAGCCCGAGGATAAAACCGACATCGCCCAAGACCAGCGTGCTAGCCGCGGACTGCAAAGACTGCCCCCGGAGCACGGACTTCTACCTGGGCCGACAAAGAAAGTCGTGATCAAGACAACCACAATGGCTGCCCCAGCGTCCCCCGTTATCCTACAACAACCTCGGGACCCACCGACCTTCCATGGAGCAGCGACTGAAGACCCGGAATCCTGGCTGCAGGCCTACGAACGAATCGCGACATTCAACAACTGGGACTCCGGCGACAAGCTGCGGCATGTCTACTTCGCCTTAGAAGATACTGCCAGAACGTGGTTGAGAACAGGGAGTCGACCTTGACAGCGCGGGACCGGTTCCATAGCGGCTTCCTGCGCACCTTTACAAGCGCCGTGCGCAAGGAAAGGGCCGAAGCTATGCTGGACGCCCGAGTGCAGCTACCAAACGAGAACGTTGCCATCTTTACGGAAGGAATGAGCCGTCTGTTCCGCCACGCCGACCCGGATATGCCCTAGGAGAAGAAAGTCCGCCTTCTCATGCGTGGTGTGAAGGAAGAACTTTTCGGCGCAATGGTACGAAGCCCACCGACGACTGCAGAAGAGTTCCTTCGCGAGGCCACCAGCATTGAGAAGACACTCGAAATGCGGAACCGGCAACTCAACCGCCCTATGAACTCCACAAACTATGCAGGAATTGAATCACTGGACACCGGCCATCTGTGCGAGACTATCAGAGCGGTCGTACGGGAAGAGCTACAGAAGTTGTATCCGAGGTCGCACCCTCAAGGGGCCTCAATCGCCGAAATCGTCAAAAATGAGGTTCAGCGATCCCTTTGAGTTCCTGAGGTGCAACCAGAATCCCCGCTGCCGGAAGCAATGACCTACGCCGCCGCCATCGCCCGCTGTCAAGGGCCCGTGCGCGACCGCGCCAGGGTCCTGCAACGCCGCAATTCCGTCGTCCGCCGCCGCCAGCGCGCCCACCCGTCGCCCAGCGCACGTACGCGATGAAGACGGACATTTGGCGAGCCCCCGACCACCGCCCGCTCTGCTATCAATGAGGAGAAGCCGGCCATGCGTACCGCCGATGCCCATACCGCGACTTGGGACTGAGAGGGTTTGCCGTCAACGCGCCGCGTCCACAGCTTGGGGAGCGCCCACGTGACATCGCCGATTACCTAGCCGCCACTCAGTGGAACTCTCGACGACCGTCCCGTTCGCCGTCACCAGGCGGCTACCTGTCACCGCAGCGCCGACCATACACTGGCCCAGCCCGGGGCCGGTCTGCGAGCCCATATCCGGAAAACTAAAAGCAGCAACCGATGGAGGTGCGGTTGCTGTTCGTTGCACTGACGAAGATCCTCCGCCGCCAACGAAGACGCAAGAAGAGACCACCTCGACGGCATAATAACGCCACGCCGCCGACCCGACGAAGTCAGGAACGCAGGACTACACCGACGAAAGACAACTTGACGACGCGACGTTCCAGCTTCAGTTCAACACGACGCAGCCGTGATCCGACACCAAGACCTAACTGCAACGCCAGACAAAGAACCACCGACCTCGGCGTACTTCTCGACGCCCACGCAGTTACCGCCTTAGTGGACACAGGGGCCGATTACTCCGTAATGAGTGGACACATCGCCGCCCAGTTGAAGAAAGTAAAAACTGTATGGGAAGGCCCTCAAATTCGGACCGCTGGAGGACACCTCACCACGCCGACTGGAATCTGCACGGCAAGAATTACCCTTCATGACCGAACTTACCCTGCCAGCTTCGTTATCCTCCATCATTGTTCACGAGACGTCATTCTCGGCATGGGCTTCCTGAACCAACACGGCGCAATCATCGGCCTGAAGTCGAAGTCGATAACGCTGTCGGAAGATCGAGCGATACCGCCGGAGAGTTCTCGTAGTCACCATGCCTTAAGCGTGCTCGAAAGTCAAGTCAGCATCCCGCCTCGCTCCAGCATTGTCATTTCCGTCGGCACCAGAACACCTGCCGACGTAGAAGGCGTCATCGAAGGCGACCAACGTCTACTGCTAGACCGTGAAATTTGCGTCGCAAGAGGGATCGCTCGACTGCATTGAGGGAAAACTGAAGTGTTGCTGACAAAGTTCCGCCAGGAGTTCAAGCACATCAACAAGGGCACGAAGATCGCGTACGTCGAGGAAATTATGGAAACCAGTAATGCGTTTGTCCTCTCGGATTCCGCCGCATCTACCCCGACGACCCTGGTTCTCGAACCAGACTACGACATTAATGCAAGTCTCCCCGTGATTAAGGAACAGCAGCTCAGAAGTCTGTTTCGACGATACAAAGGCTGCTTTTCGACGTCATCGAGGATTCGACAAGCACTAGTCGCCAAGCATAGCATATTCACCGAGGAGTGCGCTCGATCACTCCGCCAGAGCCCTTATCGAGTTTCGCCGCGAGAACGTGAAGCTATAAGAAAACAAGTCGACGAAATGCCGCGCGACGACATCATCCAGCCGTCGAAAAGCCCTTGGGCATCCCCTGTTGTCCTGGTGAAGAAAAAGGACGAAACCCTACGTTTCTGCGTCGATTATCTTCGTCTGAACAAGATCACGAAGAAGGACGTATACCCCCTCCCACGGATAGACAACGCATTGGATCAACTCTGCATCGCTAAATACTTCTCGTCGATGGACCTCAAGTCTGGCTATTGGCAAAGAGAAGTCGACAAAAGAGATCACGAAGCGATCGCCTTCATCACCCCAGACGGTCTCTACGACTTCAAGGTTATGCCATTTGGACTGTGCTTGGCGCCTGCAACGTTCCAGCGCGTGATGGACACGGTTTTAGCAGGATTGAATCGCCAGACCTGTCTCGTTTACTTGGATGGCGTCGTTGTCTTCGCCGGAAATTTCGACGATCACTTTAGGCGGCTTGCAACAGTACTAGAGGCCATCAAGTCATCAGGGCTCACTATGAAGCCAGAAAAGTGCCGCTTCGCTTACGATGAGCTTCTGTTCCTAGGCCACGTCATCAGCAAGCCTGGAGTCCGCCCCGATCCGCAGAAGGCAGCTTCCATCGCAAAGTTCCCGCAGCCCATCGATAAGAAGGCAGTGCGTAGGTTTCTTGGCATGGTGTGCCTACTGCAGGCGATTTGTCAAGCACTTTTCACGCATCGCTGAGCCGCTGACACAGCTAACTAAATGTGACGTCGAGTTCAAGTGGGAAGCGCCGCAGGCCGACGCATTTCAAGAACTCAAACGACGCATGCAGTCGCCGCCCGTACTTGCGCATTTCGACGAGCACGCCGATACCGAAATACACACTGAGGACAGTAGCCTAGGCCTCGGTGCCGTCCTAGTCCAGAGAAAAGATGCACATGAACACGTGATAGCTTACGCTAGACGGTCGTTGTCAAAAGCGGAAGGTAATTATTCTGCAACCGAAAAGGAATGACTCACCATCGTTTGGGCTGCAGAGAAATTTCGCCCTTACCTATATGGCAGGCCATTCAAAGTGGTCAGCGACCATCACGCGTTGTGTTGGTTAGCTAACTTAAAGGAGCCTTCAGGACGGTTGGCATGTTGGAGACTCAGACTACAAGAATACGACATCACTGTAACATGCAAGTCCGGACGAAAACACTCAGATGCCGATTACCTATCACGCACCCCCATTGACCCGCCGCCGGAAAACGACGACGATGACGATGCCTTCCTTGGAATAATAAGTGTGGAAGACTTCGCCGAACAGCAACGAGGAGACCCGGAGCATAAAGCCCTGGTCGAGTATTTGCAAGGGCACACCGACGTTGTCCCTAGGGCATTTAAGCGTGGATTGTCTTCGTTCACGCTTCAAAACAACGTACACGTGAAGGACTTCTCACCAGTCCGCCCCAACTACCTTCTTGTTGTTCCGTCGGCGCTGCCTCCAGAAGTACGGCACGCCCTATATGACGATCCGACCGCTGGGCACCTCGGTTTCTCCCGGACGCTATCGAGGATACAAGAAAGGTATTACTGGCCGCTACTAACCTCCGATGTCGCCCGTTACGTCAAGATATGCCGAGACTGTCAGCGACGCTAGACACCGCAGACAAGGCCAGCAGGATTACTTGAGCCCATCAAGCCTCCTTACCGACCTTTTCAGCAGATCGGGATGTACTTGTTGGGACTGTTTCCGACATCAACTTCCGGAAATAAGTTGATCGCGGTGGCGACGGACTATCTCATCCACTTCGCTGAAACTAGAGCTCTACCGAAAGGCAGCGCAACCGAAGTGACGAAATTTTTCGTCGAGAACATCTTACTGCGACATGGTGCTCCAGAAGGCTACATCACCGACAGAGGAAAGGCTTTTACAGCAGAGCTCACGCAAGCCATTCTGCAATACAGCCAGACAAGTCACAGGAGGATAACTGCCTACCATCCCCAGACGAATGGTCTCACGGAGCGCCTGAACAAGACCCTCGCCGACATGCTAGCAATGTACGTCGACGTCGAGCACAAGACGTGGGATGCGGTCCTGCCGTACGTAACATTCGCTTACAACACGGCGGTACAAGAAACAACACAGATCACGCCATTTAAGCTGGTTTACGGCAGGAAACCCGACGACGACGCTCGACGCCATGCAACCGCACGTCAAGGACGGAGAAAATCTTGACGTCGCTACCTATCTCCAGCGCGCCGAAGAAGCCTGACAGCTCGCCCGCCTGCGGATCAAGAACCAGCAGAGGACCGACAGCCGACAATACAACCTCCGACGACGCTTCGTCGAGTACCAGCCCGGCGACCCTGTTTGGGTTTGGACCCCGATACGCCGACCAGGACTCAGTGAGAAACTACTACGATGCTATTTTGGACCTTACAAGATCACCCGATGTATTGGTGCACTGGACTATGAGGTCCTGCCAGGCGGCATTTCGCATTCACAGCGGCGCCGCGCACGAACTGAAGTGGTCCACGTGGTGCGCCTTAAACCCTTTTACGGACGCTGACGAACTTCCTTATTTTGTTGTTTTCTTTGCTACGAGTGCTCTTCTTTTTTACTTTCGTTTGTTTGCAGCATCGGGTCGATGGTTTTTAAGAGGGGGGTAATGACAAATGTACTTATCTTTATCGGGCGACCACGTTTCGCCACCTAAGGAATGTTATCACACAGCGCGGGACGCGCCTGCATGTATCCGAAGTTTCTGGAAAGTTATCGATGCTTCTATTCAATGTCTGTTGTCGCCGATTCTTATGCTACCTGATTTCATTGCCTGACGCGAATAGTGTAGAACTTTGTGGAAGGCTCGCGGGTCCCCACGATTAGCCTGGAACATTCGACGATTGATGTATAAAAGCCGACGCGCTTGACCCGTTGATCAGATTTTCGACGATCGCTGACTGTGTTCGCCGCTGTCGCCGTTCTTTGAGTGTAGCCTGTTTATGAGGGCACAAGTTCGCCCAATAAAACGCTAGTTTCGTCTTTCTCAGTTTGGCTGCTTTCTTCACAGACACTACCACGTGACAATATGGTGTTACGTCCCGAAGTCTAATATACGCGAGTCATTTGTATATAGCCTGGACTATAGTTCCATTATTTGAATGACAATATTTAAACAACTGCTCAACAGAGCTACTTTTCCATCTCATCTGTAAACAGAATAAGAATACTTTGCGTAAATCTGCTAGCAAAAGGTTACCTACAAATTATTGTCCAGTATCACTAACGAGTAGCCGATGCAAACTACTAGATGATATTGTTTTTACAAACCTTGCTGAGTTCCTTGAGTCTAATTTAACTGTTTTTGCAATCATAACACGAAGTTCGAAAATTGTTTTCAAGAGACTCGCAATTCTTAGCGTTTGCTCACACACCTTGCCAATTACATTACTATTCTTCTCTAGCCAATTGCATATTTTTAGATTCTTTAAAAATGCGCTGACAAAGTGCGCTATCCACTTTTATTTTATGAACTAAGCAAAGTAAACTTTTATAATAACGTTCTAAAACGGGTTACGTCATTTTCCGCTATCCGTTCTCAGTTCGTGACAGCTAATGGTCGTATCACCTTACAGTGACGTTTACTATATTGTGCCACCAGCTCAATCCTAGGATCTCTATTATTCGTTATCTATGTTAATGACTTAGCTTCAGCGAAAATTGAGAGGTACACTTATTTGCAAACGACTGTGTAACCTTCCGATAAATAACCGACTAGCACGAGATCACCGAGCTTGAAACCCACCTTAATAAATTCAGCAATTGCTGCCGATCGTGGCGAATAGGCCTCAACATTACCAAGCGTAAATTTTTGAGAATATGAGAGTCTAGCGACAATCTGCCTGTGTAATACTGATTAATATTGATTTAGAGACGAGAAGTTTATATAAGTACTTAGGCGTGCATATAATGTCCAAATTAACGGGGAATCATTATGTTGAATATACATATATCTCCATCTCCTTTAATATTGCTACTTGATATAACCCTCTTACGGCCAAAACTAGATAATGCTGTGGATATATGGCACCCCTTTCACGAAAACCACATACATTCCCTTGAATTAACCCAAAACAACGCAACTCGTTTTGTTCTTGGGAACTACAACCATGCTGCGAGTCTGTCTTGAATCAAATAAAATCTGGCAATTCAGTAGCTGGAACATGTCGAAGGATTTGCCGCCTTCCATTTTTTCATAAGCTGTATCGCCACGTTACTATACATCCGAAATTCATATCGCAACCATATTATCTCACGTAGTTATGATCAGCATCAGGTTACAATTGATGCATGTAGCACGACCGATTTTTCACAACCATTTTCCCCCCATACGTCCAAAGATTCCAATGAAGTCACTCTGATATGGCTTCCAATATCATGAATCAAAATTTTCGAAAATAATAGCTAACACTGTATAACAGCAAGAACTAGTACGGACTATTACTGGCTGTTTTCTTTCTTTCTTTAACTTATACCTGCGATGTTCTATTACTCCAGCGTTCACCTTGTTCTCGTTTTGCTGATCGTCTTGAGTTTGCATCTTCAGACTTCTCCCGGTTTTCCCTCGAGGTTCTAATACTGTACTTACCTTACTTTCAGGTAAAAGTGTGTAATTAGCAAATATTGTGTATGGCCTCCTAATATATTCCCTCCGTAGTTCTTGTACAACGTACTCCCTTCTCTAACGCCGAAAAACCCTGAGGATAAATAAATAAAAAGTAAACATCTGGTAACAAATAAATAATACAGACGGCAGTTTCAGTTACTCTGATAATGAGGACTGACATTTGTGTTTAAATTATCGCACACAGTATGGCATGGTCACTAATTTATTTATGGTGATCCCCTTCTTATAGTAGTACCTAAGAGCCATTGAAGCAGGGTGCAGTTGAAGAGCATCAGCTAAGAGCAGAGTTGGTGCAGTCCGGGCTACAGAAAGTTGCGCAACCCGTTTGTTCATAATTCCATTGCCATTAACAAGAACTTGATTGAAGCTAGCTTAGCAGGACCCTTTGAGGAACTATCAGACGCTATTGGAAATATCATTGGCCTTAGTGAGCTCAGAAGAACTGCTGAGGCGTATACAGTGCTGACTGACGGCCACGCACTCTGCTATAGAGGATACCAAATTAACAAGCAATACGGGTTGGGATTCCTAAACCATCTAGACGTAGTGGGTAACATTGATAAATTGTACAGTGGTAATGAGGGGGTAGCATTATTCGTAATAAAAGTAAATAAGAGGTATAGAATAAAGATAGTATAAGCCTACCCTTCGACCTACAACACGATCATGACGACTTAGAACAGTTTTGTGACGACGCTTAACTAGCGCTGAAAAAAGTGCAAGCTCAATATGCTGTAGTAGCGAGAGACCAATGCAAAAGTGGAGCAAAAGTAGTCTGGTGACAAAGCTACTGGAAACTAAAGCATTGATTCTAGAAACACTATAGGTGAGACGTTGGCAGAATTCGCGGAAGAGAATAAGCTGCAAATAATGAACACCTTTATCAGCAAGCGTAGCAACAGAAAGTGGACCTGGGAAAGCCCTAATGGTGAAACAAGAAATGAAATAGATGTCATACTTTCTGCCAATCCCAGCATAGTACGGGTTGTAGAAATGTAAGGTAGGATAAACTGCAGTGATCATAGGTTAATGAGGTCTAAGATTCATCTGAATACGAACAGAGAAAGAGTAAAATTGTTCATGAAGAAACAGGCCAACTTAGACGCAGTTACCGTACACACCGACCACTTTAGGCTAGCGCTTGTAAATAAACATTCAGCCCGAGAATATAGGGAAGACGACATAGAGGTAATGAATCAAACCGTAACTAGACGGGTTTTAGTAGCAACAACTGAAGTGGGAAGTAAGGCACCAAGGCGACCTGTAGGTAAGCTGTTCCAAGCAACGAAAGACCTCATAAAGAAATGACAAGAATGAAAGTGTCCAACTGCACCGATCAGATTGAATTCGGGGAACTGTCAAAACTTGTGAACAAGGAGAGAGTAAGGGATATTCAAAATTAGAGCGTAAGAAAGACTAAGGATGCAGTAAAAAATGGTCGAAATATCAAATGAGTGAGGAGAAATATTGGCATAGGGCAAGCTAAGATGTATGCACAGAAACATGAGCCGGGTAATGTCGTAAGAAATTTCTATGATATAGTAAACGCAGCTTGAGAATGTTATATTAACCTGTTTAATATCCATAGTATCCACGGTACCACCATTCGAAGTAGTAATTAACAAATTATTGAGGCTCCTTCTATAAAGAGCGATGAAATTAGTAGGGCCTTGGAACACTTCAAACGGAAAAAAGCAGAAGGATAAGATGAAATAAGAGTCCATTTAATCAAATATGGAGAAGACATCAAGATTGAAAAGCTTGCGGCTCTTTATACGGAATACTTCAGGATTTGAAAGGTACCAGGAAACAGGAAAAATGCAAAATTATACTTATACAAACAAGAAGAGGCGTTAACGAATTGAACAAATTATAGATCCACTCGGTTATTTTCAGTATTGTATAAAATATGCAGCAAGATAATTTTCAACGGAATAAGGACAACGCTTGACTTCAGTCAACCGAGAGAACAGGCTGGCTTCAGCAAGGGATACTGCCCTATGGATCACATCTATGCCATTAAACAGGTAATCGTGAAACCATCAGCCTCTCCATATATATTTCATAGATTAGGCAAATGTGTTTGATTGCGTAGTGATGCCAGCAGTTATGCAGGCACTAAGTAATGAAGGAGTACGTAAACTTTTTGTGAAATATCTACAAATACTCCATCGTCACCTTCATTCTCCAGAAGTAGAGTTACAGGATACGTAAAAAGAAAGGGGTCAGGCAAAGAGACAATCTCTCTAATACTATTCCGTGGATGCTTGGAAGATGCATGTAAGCTATTAAACTTGGAAGGTTTATGGAGTTCAGATCAACAGCCAATAGCTCAGCAAAGTTCGGTTTGCACTTATTGTCCGGTTCCTCACACTGGTGGCGAATGACAAGGTATGAAGACCCAAACAGAGGGAGTGTAACAGTAGGGTTGAAGATTATTATGTAGAAGACAAACATAAGGATCAGTAGTTTGGCAAGGTTACAAGTGGTCAAATACTCATAGAGGACCCTGACTTTCATATAGAAATTTACGGAAGACTAAAAATGGGTTCGAGTGCATACCGCAGAGATTGTTATATGCTCACTGGAATCTTATCACTATCATTGAAAAGAAAGGTGTACAATCAAAGCATTCTACTGGTACTAGCACATTGCGAAGAAACCTCGAGTTTGACAAAGACGCTCGAGATCAACATAAGGCCCATGCAAAGGGCGATTAACGAAGAATATTAGGCGTAACGATTAGAAACGGAGAGAGAGCAGTGTCAATGTGAGAGCAAACGGGGACAGCCGGTATTCTATGTAACCTTCTTTGTCGGATTGTACGACGCGGAAACGGCTATGCGGCAAGCGCCGTGTTTGTCTCCTCCTCATTCTGGTCCTGTCGTTTAGCGCTGTTTGAATTTTATTGTATTTTATTGTTGAAGCAATGAACGACTATCTCATGGGCACCATTAAGGAGTGCGCAATAGAAGTCGGTGGTAACTCCGTTAGACGGGAAACCAGTAAGCTATCGCAGGAGACGAAAGATCTGATCAAGAAACGGCAATGTATGAAAGCCTCTAACCCTACAGCTAGAATAGAACTGGCAGAACTTTCTAAGTTAATCAACAAGCGTAAGACAGCGGACATCAGGAACTATAATATGGATAGAATTGAACAGGCTCTCAGGAACGGAGGAAGCCTAAAAACAGTGAAGAAGAAACTAGGAATAGGCAAGAATCAGATGTGTGCGTTAAGAGACAAAGCCGGCAATATCGTTACTAATATGGATGAGATAGTTCAAGTGGCTGAGGAGTTCTATAGAGATTTATACAGTACCAGTGGCACCCACGACGATAGTGGAAGAGAGAATAGCCTAGAGGAATTCGAAATCCCGCAGGTAACGCCAGAAGAAGTAAAGAAAGCCTTAGGAGCTATGCAAAGGGGGAAGGCAGCTGGGGAGGATCAGGTAACAGCAGATTTGTTGAAGGATGGTGGTCAGATTGTTCTAGAGAAACTGGCCACCCTGTATACGCAATGCCTCATAACCTCGAGCGTACCGGAATCTTGGAAGAACGCTAACATAATCCTAATCCATAAGAAAGGGGACGCCAAAGACTTGAAAAATTATAGACCGATCAGCTTACTGTCCGTTGCCTACAAAGTATTTACTAAGGTAATCGCAAATAGAATCAGGAACACCTTAGACTTCTGTCAACCAAAGGACCAGGCAGGATTCCGTAAAGGCTGCTCAACAATAGACCATATTCACACTATCAATCAAGTGATAGAGAAATGTGCAGAATATAACCAACCCTTATATATAGCTTTCATTGATTACGAGAAAGCGTTTGATTCAGTCGAAACCTCAGCAGTCATGGAGGCATTACGGAATCAGGGTGTAGATGAGCCATATGTAAAGATACTGGAAGATATCTATAGCGGCTCCACAGCCACCATAGTCCTCCACAAAGAAAGCAACAAAATCCCTATAAAGAAAGGCGTCAGACAGGGAGATACGATATCTCCAATGCTATTCACAGCATGTTTACAGGAGGTATTCAGAGGCCTGGAGTGGGAAGAATTGGGGATAAAAGTTGATGGAGAATACCTTAGCAACTTGCGATTCGCTGATGATATTGCCTTGCTTAGTAACTCAGGAGACCAATTGCAATGCATGCTCACTGACCTGGAGAGGCAAAGCAAAAGGGTGGGTCTGAAAATTAATCTGCAGAAAACTAAAGTATTGTTTAACAGGCTCGGAAGAGAACAGCAGTTTACGATAGGTAGCGAAGCACTGGAAGGGGTAAGGGAATACATCTACTTAGGGCAGGTAGTGACCACGGATCCGGATCATGAGACTGAAATAACCAGAAGAATAAGAATGGGCTGGGGTGCGTTTGGCAGGCATTCTCAAATCATGAACAGCAGGTTGCCACTATCCCTCAAAAGGAAAATGTATAACAGCTGTGTGTTACCAGTACTCACATATGGGGCAGAAACCTGGAGGCTTACGAAAAGGGTTCTGCTGAAATTGAGGACGACGCAACGAGCTATGGAAAGAAGAATGATGGGTGTGACGTTAAGGGATAAGAAAAGAGCAGATTGGTTGAGGCAACAAACGCGGGTAAACGACATCTTAGTTGAAATCAAGAAAAAGAAATGGGCATGGGCCGGACATGTAATGAGGAGGGAAGATAACCGATGGTCACTAAGGGTTACGGACTGGATTCCAAGGGAAGGGATGCGTAGCAGGGGGCGGCAGAAAGTTAGGTGGGCGGATGACATTAAGACGTTTGCAGGTACAACATGGCCACAATTAGTACATGACCGAGGTAGTTGGAGAAGTATGGGAGAGGCCTTTGCCCTGCAGTGGGCGTAACTAGGCTGATGATGATGATGATGATGAATTTTATTGTTACCATGCAATTCTAAGTAACATTAGGAGAAATAAATTGAGCTTGGCAGGTCATGTAAAGCGTAGGTTAGATAACCGGTGGAAAATTAGGGTTACGGAATGGATGCCCAGAGACGAGAAGCGCTTTCAAGGACGGCAGGAGAATAGGTGGGGTGATGAAATTGAGAAATTTGCAGGTGCTAATTTTTATCGGTTTGCGCAGGACAGAGGTAATTGAAGATTGCAGGGAGAGGCCTTCGTACTGCAGCGAACATAAAATAGGCCGATAGGGTTGATGATGATGAAAGAATAACTTGAAAAGAAAGACTGCTAAGTCGCCTAAAGTATGCAGACATTGCATTTAGGAAGCGTTGTTTTAAAGGGCGCATGAATATAAGGCAAAGACAAAAAGCTTTAGTGAGGCAGTTCTTTTAGTTATATATTTTCAATTATTACGAAAGTTGGAGCAGACTCTATGCCCTGGTATATTTTTGTACGCGTCTCGTGCTTTCTACTCGAAATCGTCATCATGTGGCTTTGATGACGCTGTCTTCTGGATCCACATTTATCCTGTAGCAATGCTTAGATGTCGCCGTTCCGTCAGTTTCAACAAGCGTCTTTATGTTAATATCGAAATGCTTATTAAACTAAGGAACGTAGGTAATGCTCGGCACACATAACAGTGCTTTAACAATTCGTGTAAACATTTATACAATAGTTCAGTACATTCATTATGCTTTAGATTTTTCACTGCAGTGCCAAATCGTTGGGTGATAAGGACAAGTGAGGACCACACATACGTTGCTCCAAATCACGTCGTCTTTCCATTCAGTGGCAAAGGGGCAGGGCGAGAATGGGGGAAATTACTTAGCTGCGTCATTGCTGCTGTTGTTGTATTCTTCATTTGCAAGTTCCACAATACGTACCCCGACACCTTTTTCTTTGAATTCTCATTTGTATATTTTTACAAGCCTTTACCTCATGCATAAATATGTGTGTTCGTGTACTTCACACTCATACGCAGTTGCCAAAAAGAACTTTTCAATTCGGAGATAGGGAAGCTTGTGCGCATATGGAAAGCTGCTAGCCAGACGTGTAGGAAGCAGCTGACAAAATCGCGAGCAGAAAATCAAGCGTGCGAAAATGCAGTGTTGCAGACGTTGTAGTAGTTCTTTAAACCTGACATGCACAAGCTCTTGGGAATCCAGGTCCTGCTCTAAGGTATGGCGTGTGTTGGGTGGTTCGTCACCTTTCAGAGCTTAAATATTGCTACGGGATAGTATTTCCAATGACGAAGAGCCGAGCAGTAAGAAGACAACGACGACGATTGGAAGCTAGCGCGGGCTGTTGCCTCTTGGCCAACTGCGGCGTATTGCCTTGTAAATATACTTGTAAATAGCTTTTCGTCGGTGTCTTCCTCCGTAACACATCTGGTGGAGGTGGACGTTCCCTGTACCTCGTCACGAAGCTTCGCAGTGGACGGTACGTCGAGCCTTCCTTCATGGCTCCCGGCGACGACAACTCGACTCCGCCGGCTCCGACACCTGCTGCCACTTCGACGACCTACATCATCTGTTCCTACGTAACAATATAACAATGAAGCAAGTTTGCGTTTTGCTTTCTTTCACTGGCACGCTGCGTAAATACCAACCAGGCGCAAGCCTTCCGCACAGTCACTCTCCGCACAGTTACTCTCGAGCAGCGAGCCGGAGGGATCAGACCACCCAACCGATGTGCGGCCAGCAAAGCGAAGGCAAAGAGACGGACAGCCGTCAGTTGAAAGAAGTGCGGAGAGTGAAAGGATAGAACGTTGACGTCTCCACCTTTATAGTTGTTTTTTGATTAATTTTTTTAAACTTTCCACAGCCATGGAATGGCATAGTATTGATTGTAGGCCTGAGCCAATTGTGATTGGATCTGACGCGGCCAATGAGAGGCAGAGTTTCCGCTCTCTGGTCCATGTGTCTATTGTCGTGAATGCTTCGTTTTTCGTGCGAATCAGCCAAATTTTGTCTTTCACCATTTGCTACACGTTGTCGGGAGACGATATATAGAGCGTGTTTTGTTCACGTGTTATAAAGATAAACAAGAAGAAAGTAATCAATAAGTGGTTTCTTCTGGGTTTCGTTCACCATAAGAAATGAATGCGGTCTCTAAATATAAACATTAGACTTGTAGCTGTAAACGAGAAGCTTAAGAAAATTCATTCTAAAGCGGGGCTTGAAGCATCTTATCATTCGACTGCATAAAAAGTTGCAGACGAGCAAGAATCTAGTGCTGCGAAATTCAGCAGAACGGGCCGCGAAATGTCCACCACCAAAACTAAACCTGACAAAGAGCGCAACTGACGGCCTTGGAAGGCACTCGTGAGTATCAAGACGACATACACCTAATGAACTGTCGAGAATGAAACGAAAGAAATTGCGCTTTGATAAAGATACTCGCTTGATGCTCGTCTGACGTTGAGGAGTAAGCATCGCATCAGCCATGGGCGCAGCCCAAAGACGTGACAGCTGCGCAATTGTGCAGTTTAGGGTTTCTCGTTAGCCAGAATTCATTGCAACAATAAATAACTTAACCTTGCGGCATTTGGAATGCGGTTGTGAGTTTCTCGCATGGCGAGCAGCGAATATTCAGTTACAAAAAATGTTTGGTTCTTTAGGATAATTATTTTATTGCCGAAGTTTGCACAATTAGTTTCGTGCCCCCTTCACCCTTACTACCTATTCTCATAAACAACCTAAGCCACTGCTGTGAGACCAATACCAACAGTATCACTTAACTATAGCAAAGTTCCAAATTTTATAGATTTCCCAAAACCTTTTTTTAACGCCCTCATTAGACGGGAAGTGCATCTGTTAGTGTGGCTAGAGGGCCGATGTAATTTGGAATGCAACAAAAGGCTGCTTACCTTGATCTCACCTGGCACCAGCATCGCTCCAGTGCAGCACGGAAAGAAAAACGATGGTTCTTGTCTGCCCATCAGGGATAAAATTGAGGAGTTTCGAGGGCACGCGGGCAACCATTTCGACGTTATACGTATCTGTGATCTTCAGCACATCTTTTTCCGGGTCTAACAGAAAGCCGGTCTTTACGTATTTGTGAGAGAGGTCATTAGCGCGTAGACCCATCCAAGCCTCTACTCTAACACCTGCGGGAGAAAAGACGAGCGCAAAATCGGGGGCGTTAAAAACTATGGACCCACCATGGTTAATTATTGGCTAAGGTGTTGGGCTGCTGAACACGAGGTGGCCGCATTAGATCTCGGCCGCAGCAGCAGCATTTGCATGAGGGCGACATACAAAATTACCCTTGTACTAAGGTTTATGTGCAACTTAAAAAAGCTAGGGGGTCCAAATTATTTTGCAGTCCCCCAATACGGTTTGCCTCCTAATCAGATCATGGACTTGGCACATACAACTCCATATCTAATTAATAAAAGACTACGGCGTGAGAAAAAATAGATTCTATTCTTAATCTATCACATTCGGCGAATCTACCCGCCTCCAAACGCAAGCCTCACGCAAGCGCAAGCCTCGATCCTGCGTCGAATCCAAACTAAATCGATCCCCAGCCCACATTGGCTACCCATAATTACCAACGGGCAATGTAACCCAATATGTCAAAACTGCACAAATCAAACATTGGCTACCCAAAATCACATTCTTTGGGGGTGCGAGGGCTTACCCCCTCCCAGGTCGCTCCTGCCAGCTCCCTCACAACAGACGTAGGAAGAGCTGCTCAGAACGCCGGATGAAAAAGTACAAAAAGCCCTCGTTGTCTGGGCTGCAAGGGTCGCTCCTCGTGAGGGGCCATTCTAGGACTCGGGTCTGCCAGATCATGACTGAGCAGAGTCTCAATAAAGTTGTTACCACCCACCACCGGTGGATGCCAAATTTGCGTAATTGTCTATACAAATGGGTGATGAGACCTTGAGATTTTTCTGAACATACCACTCCAGGAATGTCCTCTACTCTCGGAATACTCTTTCTTTTACGTCCTAGGGTCCCAATAGACCAACCTAATAGTGGACATAAACGCCTAATAAATGAACTATTTCGTCCCAGTGCAATTTTTGCGACGTTTTGATATAAAAACCATCAAGAACGATCGCACAGAAGGCAATCGCACCAACAATGCGGCAAAGGGGCTGAAGTTGGCCAAATGAATATCCGAAGCCAGCAAGCTTAAATTTCATGCTTCGACTGGTTTAGACTGGCGCCTGACGCAGGGAGCGGCTTTCCTGCGACGGAAATGTAAGATTTCAAAAGGCGGCAGCGCAGAAAGACACGCTGGGAGGCAAGATTAGAAGGACAATTGTGGAACTTCCAACAACATCATTGTGAAAATTTCACGAATATGTACGTGCTGTCAGAGCCAAGAGTTATCATCTGCGCATGCGGTAGTATGCAAAGTCTTTATATGAAAGCGTCATTGATGCTCTGTTCGCACATCCCTCCCCAATGCTCTTATACCATATATTCACACGGTTTCGCAAAATCCGACAAAAATAAGGTTAGTGCCCTCCACTCTGTGAAGAACGATGACCAGTGAAGCTGTGTATGTGGGCCCCTTAATGGCCAACTGGACCTCCGCTGCGGGTCGGCCCGGCATTCCTCTATCTCCGGGAGCAGCCCACATGCGGGCATTTATTTTACGCCTGCATCACCTCCTCCGCCGCTGTGCCCGGCGTTGCACTATCTGTGGGATCGCCCCACGTATTTATAGTGCTTAACGCCTGCTTTACCTCCGCCGCAGGTCGGTCCGGTATTGTAGTATCTGCGGGATCGGCCAACGTATGGGGAGTGCTTAACGCCTGCTTCATGTCCGCCGCGTGTCGGCCCAGCATTGCACTAACTTCGGGATTGACCCACGTACGGGGTGTGCTTAACGACTGCTTCTCCTGCGCCGCGGGTCAGGCTGGTATTGCACTATGTTCGCGTTCAGGCCACGTATGGAGAGTGCAACGCCTGCTTCACCTCCACCGCCTGTCGGCCCTGCATTGCACTATCTTCGGTGTCGGCCCACGTATGGGGGTGCTTAACGTCTGCAACACCTCGGCCGCGACTCAGGCTGGTGTTGCACTATGTTCGGGTTCGGTTGGGGGGGGGGGGAGTATGCGGAGCGCTTAACGCCTGTTTCATCTTGAGAAGGCGTTGAGATCGGAACTTAAATTAGGTGTGCCATCTTTTCGGACTAATTCCTACAGCGAATATTTCATTCCGAAGACTAGCAAAGAATACAACCACTTTCCCGCTTCCATCGCCGCATCACCGACATCAACAGCTTCAAGACTGTCATTCACGAAACATTTGTTAAGTTGTTTTTCTTTACTTGTTATAACTGTTTTTTTATCTTTTACTCTGCAAACATTTTGATTCCCCACTGCTTCCTATAATGACTTCGGGTCTCGGAAGTATCATCATCACCATCATCAGCCTGGTTACGCCCACTGCAGGGCAAAGGCCTCTCCCATACTTCTCCAACAACCCCGGTCATGTACTAATTGTGGCCATGTCGTCCCTGCAAACTTGTTAATCTCATCCGCCCACCTAACTTTCTGCCGCCCCCTGTTACGCTGCCCTTCCCTTGGAATCCAGTCCGTAACCCTTAATGACCATCGGCTATCTTCCCTCCTCATTACAAGTCCTGCCCATGCCCATTTCGTTTTCTTGATTTCCACTCAGATATCATTACCTCGCGTTTGTTCCCTCACCCAATCTGCTCTTTTCTTATACGTTAACGTTACACCCATCATTATTCTTTCCATAGCTCGTTGCATCGTCCTCAATTTAAGCAGAACCGTTTTCGTAAGCCTCCAGGTTTCTGCCCCGTAGGTGAGTACTGGTAAGACACATACATTTTTCTCTTCAGGGATAATGGCAACCTGCTGTTCATGATCACTACCTGCCCTAAGTAGATGTATCCCCTTACCACTTCCAGTGCTTCGCTACCTATTGTAAATTGCTGTTCTCTTCCGGGACTGTTAAACATTACTTTTCTGCAGATTAATTTTTAGACCCCCTCTTCTGCTTTGCCTCTCCAGGTCAGTGAGCATGCATTGCAATTGGTCCCCTGAGTTACTAAGCAAGGCAATATCATCATCGAATCGCAAGTTACTAAGGTATTCTCCATTAACTCTTACACCGAATTCTTCCCAATCGAGGTCTCTGAATACCTCCTGTAGACACGCTGTGAATAGCATTGGAGAGAAGGTATCTCCCTGTCTGACGCCTTTTTTTATTGGGATTTTAATGCTTGCCTCATGGAGGACTACGGTGGCTGTGGAGCCGCTATAGATATCTTTCAGTATTTTGACATACGGCTCGTCTACACCATGATTCCGTAATGCATCCATGACTGCTGAGGTTTCGACTGAATCAAACGCTTTCTCGCAACCAATGAAAGCTATATATAAGGGTTGGTTATATTCCGCACAGTTCTCTATCACTTGATTGATAGTGTGAGTACGGTCCAATGTTGAGTAGCCTTTACGGAATCCTGCCTGGTCTTTTGCTTGACAGAAGTCTAAGGTGTTCCTGATTCTATTTGCGATTACCTTAGTAAATAGTTTGTAGGCAACTGACAGTAAACTGATCGGTCTAATTTTTCAAGTCTTTGGCGTCCCCTTTCTTATGGATTAGGATTATATTAGCGTTCTTCCAAGACTGCGGTACGCTCGAGGTCATGAGGCATTGCGTATACAGGGTGGCCAGTTTCTGTCGAACAATCTGCCCACCATCTTCAACAAATCTGCTGGTACCTGATCCTCCCCACCTGCCTACCCACTTTGCATAGCTCCCAAGGCTTTCTTTACTTCTTCCGGCGTTACTTGTGGGATTTCAAATTCCTGTAGACTATTGTCTCTTCCATTATCGTCGTTGGTGCCACTGGTACTGTATAAATCTCCATAGGACTCCTCAGCCACTTGAACTATCTCATCCATATTAGTAATTATATTGCCGGCTTTGCCTCTTAACGCATACATTTGATTCTTGCCAATTCCTAGTTTCTTCCTATTATGCTCAATAAATAAATAAATAATGCATTTCGTACAGCCCTTAGCACGCACAAGGAAATTCCACATCTATCGATTGCCCAACAGGTTTCTTCAAGACAAGAGCTTAATAATAATATTATGGGATACTCCTGGAGGTGCAGAAGCTCGTCTTGTTTCTCTTCATGAGGAGAAATTTTTGAGTTGTGAAGCATTAAAAAATGGGAATTATTGTAGCAACTAGGCACTCACATGCTAGTCATCCTCTGTTATATAGGCAATAGAAGGTGCTGCAATAGATCATCAATAAAACAATGTTGAAATCAATGCTAAAACAAGTGCGCTCTGGTGGCCAGAGAAATGAACAAGGCTATGCAAGCGTTCCTCTGTCTGCGTTTTTCCATGCGGCTTTCAAGCTTTCAACATTTCAACAATGAATACATGTGCCAGCTTGTCCATCATTTGGTGCTCATGGATGCTAAAGCGGTGTCAGATCGTCGTCACTGAACATTTCAACTAGATTAATCTACCGCTGCGGTGGTGTAGTCGTACAGCATCTGCCTCGTATGAGGTAGGTACTGAGTAAATCCAGGAATCACCAGAAACCATCCGTTCCTTTTCAATTGGTAGATATGTTTCCTTGCCTGGTCTTGAGATTCTTGGGGGGGTTCATATCTCGTAAAGGAACCCAATTGGAGATTTCATGCGTGGTGTCTGGGTGAATCCTGTCCAATCACAGACGGCCTTGTCGAATAGCAGCCACTGTGGCTGTAGAAAGGAAGTGCGGCCACCGGGAACCTACCGGTAGAATAGTTACAAGCGTGTTTCTGGCCTCGTGGTTGGCAATTTTGGGACCTCCAAGCTAGAAAAGGCGTGCTTGTCCCAAATTTTAAGGCGTCCCCAGCTTAATATGTGCATTCGGGGCCCCACATCGGAAATGGAGGTGGCCGAAACCTACCTTTTTGTGTCACAATCGTTTTGACTGCTATTCAGAGAGCCAGTTTCTTTCTCAAGCGTGTCATCCTCAACGCCAGGCTGGGGTACACGTGTGTCCATTTGAACCAGTGGGTGCCGGGCTGCGCTAAGAATTGAACCCACAACCACCCGTAGCCGAGGCGGGCACTCTACAACAAAGGCAATCAAACGAATACCCACTACATGTGAAGTAATGGCAGCCACAGACAAGCTGTGAGCTGGTGCACTAACAAAAGTACCAGGGAAATAAATTCTCGCTGGGAAACTTTCGCCTACTGGAGAGAGGCAAGTAATTTTGTCTTGACCCTACTTGAATGATTAAGGCAGCAGTAAATGTTCGCGTGACTGCTCGGCTATACGTTCGCCTCAGGCGCTTCTGGACACAGCGCAACGCCAAATTTGGGACCTGAAGTACTTTTCTAGTGCTCGGTAAATTTGCCCGTGAGTAAATGGGTTCGTGCAAGCAGTCCCTGTTGTAGCCTCTTTTCCTTCAGGCCGCACATCCCACCAAACAACTTGGTGAACTTGGTTCAGTCACGAAAATTTCGATACGTCATATGACGCATTCATACCGCAATAATGATAATGTCGCATGGCACAAAAGTTTCACGCTGACCGCTCACATTCCGTCTAAAGCATAATTGGAATGCGTTCTATTGTCCATTTGCCAATAATATTTTGTCAAATGTTCGAATGTATGAAAGCAATTTGAACATTATCATGACTTCAGCTTTGAAAACGTTTCAATATGGGTGGAAACTTTCTGGTGGCTACAGCATTTCTGGAATATTTGGTGGAAATGTAATCATATTTAGCTCTAGTTATTGCCTATGCACCAAATGAACGCTTTATGAAAGCATCTAGGCCTCGGATAGTGTAATGATCCTATTACAGTTATTGTCTTTCCGTACATCGTAAGGGTAGCCTTCCGCCTATGTTATCATGATTGTCTATCCATGCGCAGTTAATAAGAATGCAATATAGAATTAAGGGAAAGGGATTGCTACAAAAAACCAGCTATGCTGATACTGTGCAGCCAATGTTTTTTATTGAACTCGCATACGCACTATGTATTTAAAGGCGAAAGCCTTAATTAGCTCATTGCAATGCATCGTACCCCTAAAAGGCGGTGTCTAGTTCAGCGAGACAAAAAATATCAGGGATGGCTCATACCCCACTAAGCAAGCAAAGACGCACTGGATGAATATGAACGAAGAAACGAAAGAATTTGATTGGGCCGTAGTAGTGCCCTACAAATTAAGCAAAGAACAAGAAAAGAGAACCAAAAAACCTTTAGGATGTGCATTATGCGATCGGATGTGTCGTTGAGGAGGTCGACCAACAGCGCCATACGTTTACTTCATACTGCTGCTCGTTATGCCTTGTGAGAAGTTTGACCCCTCCGATCGTATAACTTATTGTATTACTACGTATGCAGCAGGCGTCAGCCGTCACGTGTTACAAGGATGTAACATGCTGCCGAACTTTTTTATTAGTTTGTTTACTGCCATAATAAGCGCACCTAAAACATTACAAAATGGGTGTGGGGGTACGTAATACAAAGGTGAAAACTTAAAGTGAATTTCCGCTGCCTGATCTACCCTGCGCAAAAATTTGTCCAAAAGCCAGCTACCAAATAATCAGATATAGATGTAACTTACAACAATGAGCCCAGTATTATTTGGGAACCTTGAAAACACACATTACGAGTAAGAATTTGCACTTGAGAAATCTGCAGTTCTGGCTGACTCTTCAGTTGCCTAAACTTCAATAGCGTCGCCCCTTAGCAGGTGGTCGGTCCTCAGTAGCGTCAGCTGAGGTTCAAACGCCAGAGGTCTTGAAGCTTTTGATGACTGTGCCATCATAAATCATGCTCCATGCCTCTAGAGCTAATGAACATAACAGTTCCACTGGTAGGCTTTTAGACTTGCCCCCTGGCAACAGAGGCTCATCACGAATAGTGAGTCAGTGATTCTTTGTATGTGGAAGGCAGCTGCTTACATGTGGTTCTTCGAATGAAAAGACCATTCTGCCCCATGAAGCGCGTTATGCAGTTACTGCTTGCTTTAATGTTTCTAGCCGGGATGACCTGTTTTCTTGCAAGTTGGCAAGGCTTGTTCTGGATCATGGATCATGGATCTGGTAATGGATAAACAGCACAGCTGTTTATCCATTAGTTTCTGAGCCATAAACGTGTGGGTAAAAATCAGTCCATGGTCTGCGGAAGTTCACCGTTGTTGTGCTGGTACCATTGTGTTTTTCGCGCCGCCGTCTCTAATAGCAGATGTGCATTTCGTTAATGCTGATGTGCCTTCCCTATGAATGATTGCCATTCTGCAAAGCATGCTGAACAGCATCCAACTTCAAGCCGCTGCTGTAGCTTACTAACCGCCTGTCGTGGCGTGGTAGCAGTATGATTACTCCATACATGTGCGGCACGACCAACGGCCCAGACTGACAGAAAAACACGGAAATATACTAGCTTTTTGCAGGCAACGCAATATAGCTCCAGCGCAGCTAGTGCAAGAGAACAGCTGGCATCCGCAGTTTGCCATCTTCATTATCACTCGAAGTCGAAACAAGGTCACTGGTTGCAGGGCTGACTTGCAAGTGTAGGTCACTGTGTGTGGAGGGCGGGTGTATTTGTGAATGTACGTTGTGCGCATACTAACTGTGTGTACTATTAGCTAATTAAGTAGGCACGCAGTAAGGATTAGCAAATTTGGTATTATTGCTGCTTTCAATAAGAATCAATGTATTGAAGAGAGGTTAACGTGCCTGCCTTGCAATTGCTTCAATAAATGCATCTGATTCCAATTGACCCTTTGCCAGATACAAAATATGACACTTTTTGGTTACTTAGTTGTTTTTTAATGAGGTTTACATTGTTGGGAATAGCCAAGCGTTTTGGAACAGGTTTAGTTGCAGGAAAATTGATTTGGAGCAACTTTTGTAGCATGATGATGACTCTGAATGGCTATCCGCAGGGCGCTGTTCCTGCCCGTAAAAATGTTTCAGAGTAGCTGTGTACATCATTGCAAATATCCTCAAGCAAGGTGATATATGGATAGGCGACCACTCATGGACGAATTACAACCATCGCATGGCCACAGCGAGTCAGTCACCACGCTGGAAAGAGAAAGTATCGCACGTAAGCATTGGTAAAGCAGTAGAGACAAAGGCACATAATAGTTACAGCAAATCAGACACATGGTATACAGGATGACCATTTGTCTTGTTTTGTTGACTGCCTAAAGACATCTGGCTTGCAAAATGGCAGAACTACAAATGCACTAGCGCATACAGATAAACGCACCATAGCAAATCAGATAATAACATCCAAGGGGGTAAAGGCTCTGTTAACTCCGGCGTTCTCGGCGCACGAGCGAGCGACGGTTGCGGTCGGATGCGTCACGTCGGCGACGCCGCGCCAGGCGCAAGTCCGGCGCTCTACAGTGCAACCACTTCCGACGCGGCACAGCGGCCGCAGCTGGAGAAGCGCCTGCCCTGTTAATGCGCAGAACGTCGCGCCACCTGTCGTGAACCCGCGAAACATTTCCATTCGCCACTCGTACCTGTGCCTGTGAAGTGTCTCCCTCGTTTCGTACGGATTTCGCGCGCGTTCTTCTCTCTCTTTGTGGTCTGCTTCGGATTTGTTCTCGGCGATGGCGTGAACATTCCCCGTATGAAGAAACATTATTCTCCGTTTGTTGGTACATCGTCTGCGTCGCAAGAGGAAGAGGCCTCTCTACTTAAGAGTGATTTTCGACAAGCCTCCGGAGTTCGGCGAGTGCCACCACATCAAACAGGAGCTGCAGCAGAGCGATCCTGAATATCACTTCAAGTATTTCAGGTAAATGAAAGCGAGTTACATAACACCTGTATTGCTTTCGAGATTGTGCAGCTCAAGCCCGCTGAAATATGTGGGGCCTAATTTTTGTGCATTTATTGAAAGTAGGATGACAAAGTCACCTTTCGACAAGGTGTTGAGCCTTGTCTACGACAGGCTTTTACACCCTCCAACGCACAGGAGGCCTATCTCTCCGCCAGAAAGGCTTGTGGTGACACAGGTAAAATATGTGCTTTTCATAATTTCCTGGAAATTATACAATGCGGTGGTGGTAGTGGTAAATATTTATTTAATCTATTTACAGAGACAGTGCGGTGACGAGCCGACGTACGTGCATAGTGTAGTTACAAAAATTACATTTTTTCTTCGGGTCTGCTTCGTATATCACATCGTATAATTTTAAACATATTGCACATTTTTATTTTTATTCGCTGATCTTCAACATACACGTAAGAAGCTGAACCACAAGGCTTGTGAGCTATGTGGAGAAGCTAAACTTTGAACAGTCTTGGCTCTGTAGCGGGAAAGCGTGGTGGCCATAGAGCAAGGAAATGCTGCGAGAACTGCATGCGGTAGAGAGTCAAAAAATATGCAGGTGGCAGATGACATTAAAAATACGATAAATCGGTGGTGTGAGTGGCCGCTACTGGGTGAAAAAGTGGCTTTGACCAGCTCGATCGTGTTCCTCGCAAAGGGCTCCATGTAAAATAACACCATCTCGCATATTTTTCCGTGGTGTCTCCGTATATATAGGCCCATCATATCAGCTCAGGTTCGGGTTGTGATACAAAAGCACCGGAATTCCTTGCTCTGCTGACAATGAGTATTTCTTCGTTTAAAAAAAACTGATATGACATTGTCTTGCCCATGGCTTCAAACTCCCCATTGACACTGCCCCTCAGACTGTGCTCGTTTAAGAATCTAAAAGTGTATTTCAATTACTGACCAATTTGTTCCATGTTTGGCAGAACTAACGTCCATCGCAGCTAACAGTTCTTTCCCGAAAATATTTTTCCTCTTTGAAGTTCCCAATTTTTCAGAATTTCGGAAAGTCCTAAAACATCTATATATTTGCTTTCCTGAACTTCCCATGTGTTATACTTGGGCAAATACAGCTTTACGTTATTGTTTCTTTTTTGCTCAGTTGATTGCCTATTTTTCATAAATTCTGGCTGCCTGTCTGTCTGCCTATAGTATTTGTTAGGTAGGCCGACACACCGACAAACCATTTCTGTTACTATGTGTGGCCCTTGTAGTGTTCGTGAAATCCGATGTATTTAATTTCAAACGAACCTTATAATGACGTTGGCATCAATTAATTTCATTGTAAACATTGATATGAAAATAGTTCAACAATAATTAAAAAACACTGTTCCATTAACATTTTTCCAGATTCCTGGCTACAGGAGGGTCTGTGCAAGATATTGCCATGAGTTACCGAATGCACGGATCGACGGTGTCACACATGCTGAAAGAGACACTGCCAGCATTCTGGGAGGGCTTGAAGCCCCTTGTGCTTGCACGTCCAAGTGAACAGAAGTGGCGGAAGATAGCAGCAGAGTACAATAATAAATGGAATTTTCCGATTACTATAGGCAGCATCGATGGAAAGCACTTTGCTATCCAACAACAGCAATGCCCCAACAACAGTGGGTCCGACTGCTACAACTACAAGGGGTACTACTCATTACTTATGCTGGCTGTAGCAGATGCAAGTTATAGATTTATTATGGTGGATATGGGAGACCAAGGCCGATTTTCCGATGGTTCGTTGTTCAAGAAGAGTCCCATCGAGACTTCCTTTGAAAAGGGATAGTTGGGGCTCCCTTCCGGAGTTTCCAAGTGGCCAGTCTGTTTGGTTGGAGATGCAGCATTTCGATTGCGCACCTACCTGATGCGGCCCTACCCTGGTAGCAAATTAAATCAGGCAAAAAAGTCTTCAACTACCGCCTCTCCAGGGCACGCAGATGTATTGAAAACGCTGTTGGCATTTTAGTGTCACGATGGCGGGTTTTTCTTGGAAGTGTGGAATGTGAGCCGAGACAGAGACAATGGCACAGGCTGCAACGAGAACGACAAGAAGAACATGACAATGCTACCTCAAGAGAAGACCGGGCAGAGTCTCGCGGAATGCCTGGCCTCCCAAACGCCAGGGAACGACACTCCAGATCGAGAACAAGGTCTCCATCCACCACCAGATCCTTATCCCAGTCCGGCTCCAGGACACCGGGGACACGACCCGCATCCATATCCAGGTCCAGAACTAGGCCATCCTCTTCTGCAAACCAGACAAACACGATGAGCTGGGCAGACGTGGTCGATGGCATGTGCCCGGGGGCTGGCGGGGAGATTGCCAATAATAACGAGAGAAAGCAACTAAAATACGAGAACGAGCAGTTGAGGATTTTCCTAGCACGTATGAGCGATGAAACAAAAATTCTGAAGGAAGGAAAAACCAAATAAATCAGGTAAATCCCGCTCCACACGCGAGCACGAAAGAGCCATCTCAAATCCTGGACAATAAGATGGAGGAAAAAGGATGGCCCCCCTCCACTCAAACGCAAGGCCCAAGGCAGAAGTGATAAACAAGATAACGCTGTGGCAGATAAAGCATTAGCCGATATTCAAAAGGCCCTAGCAGAGATACAAAAGTCAAATAAAAAGGGGGCGAAATGATGAATCAAATAGCTAAGGTAATATCAGCAATTATGAGTAGATTAGACATCCTAGAGGCAAACCAGTCACCAGGTAATGGACTCCCCTCCATAGCGTCAGAAGCACCACAATCCTTACCCACTGCAGAACCAGATAATTATATAAGATCAGCTTCTCCCCAACCTCCCGTCTCCCTCCCTTGGTCGCACCCGAAATGAGGCGCACTAAAAAAGGGTTCAGGATATGGCAGTGGAATTGTAGAAGTTACGAAAACAAAAAGTCAGTTTTGCAGCAGTATTCAAAAGACAAGGATACACCGGACGTCATAATTCTGCAGGAAACACACGAGATTGCAAAGCTAGCAGGATACAGATCTTTTGGCTATGCCGAAGGGTACACTAGGGCATTAACCACGCTAGTTAAAAGAAATATAACTTGCGTGCAGCACAGCACAGGCATAGCGCACATTGAAAATATTCTATTGGAACTCATCCCACAAAAATAGACAGGACGTAGCTTATTAATTCTCAACATTTGTAGCAACCCCACGCTACATAAACACAAATTCAAGAACCTACTCCAGAAAACAGTCAGACTTCCTGGAGAAAATCTGGTAGTAATAGGAGGAGACTTTAATGCCCCACACACCACGTGGGTATACATATATACCGGAGCAAAAGGAAGGGACTTATGGAACGACTCGCAAGAACTAGGTCTCACGCTCGTCGCAGACCCCGCCACTCCAAACAGAGTAGGCACGGCGCTAAACAGGGACACAACCCCAGACCTAACCTTCACCAAGAATATTGAAAAGGCAACGTGGCACAACACACTGGAAGTTTTGGGTAGTGGCCCCCGCATATTGGAGTTACATGTCAGAGAAAGGCCGAATAGACCCAAAGAAGGACAGGTCAAATCAGTAGCCTGGGAACTATTTCGTAGAACGAGAGAGACGACACAGCAATGATCAATCGCAGACATAGAACAATGGACTAAGGAGCTCATTGATAACGTCGAAGCTGCCACAAAAATAGTACCAACTGAATCTAACGGATAAATGCGACGGCAGACTTCTCCACATGTGGGAAGCTAAGCAGTCGCTTCAGAATAGACTTAGCGGTCAGAAGCATAACACAATGTTGAGAAAGGGCATAGCGCTCCTGAACAAAAAAATAAAAGAACATGCTAAGCAATTGACCAAAGAACAATAGGACGAGATATGTAATTCCATGGACGGACAATTAGGCACCGGCAAAACCTGGTACAAGCTCAGGTTCCTGCTTGACCATGACAATGACAAGAAAAACCACATGCAAGCCATTAATAAGTTAATACACGCATGTGCGGGCACAGAAGAGGAATTTCTCAATGAATTACAGCAGAAATATTTAACACAGGCACCCCCTTGCAACTATCCTAGCTACAACGGGAATACAAACGCAAAATTAGACGAGGAACTCACGGGGGCAGAAATCCGCGCGGCCCTACAAAAGTTAAACACTAAATCCGCCCAGGCCCGGTCGGTATAACCAACAAGACTCTCAGGAGCCTCGATGATGAATCGATAGCCAAACTAACAGAATACATAAATGAGTGTTGGGTAAAGGGAGAAGTGCCAGCTCAATGGAAGAAAGCGACGATAACGCCCATTCCAAAACCTGTTGAGAAGCTTGAGATCGACAACCTCTGACCAATCTTCCTAATATCCTGCGTTGAAAAATTAATAGAACGTGTAATTTTAAACAGAGTAGATAACTTCTTAGAGGATAATAACATATACCCAGATACAATGATATGATTTCTGAAAAACCTTTCGACACAAGATGCGATGCTGCAACTTAAACATCAGATAATCGACTATAAACCACGCTCTACAAGGGCCATCTTGAGCCTTGATCTTAAAAATGCTTTCGATAATGCCAACCATGCAACCATACTACAAAACATCGAACGAATAGGACTAGGGAAACGGACGTAAAACTACATCAATAGCTTCCTATCAGATAGAAAAGCGGTCATCTCCGTCGAAGGGCTCAAGTCGACCGAGATCGACATAGGGGGGTCCGGCATACCGCTAGGCACTGTGATCTCGCCGATGCTGTTTAATCTCGTCTTGATGGGACTCCCCGAAAAATTAAATCAGATAGAGTCTCTGAATCACATAATCTACGTGGACGATATTACTATCTGGGCCTGTGATGGCAGCGACTGATGAATAGAACAATGACTCCAGACTTCATTTAACACAGTAGAGCAACACCTCATGGGAACAAGCCTCACATGCTCTGCAGAGAAATCTGAACTTCTCTTGTACCGCCCCACACTTAGGGGCAAGCCTCCCAAAGGATACAACCGAAACAAAGCTCATGAGGAAATCAAGCTACACACCAAGAACGGGCGGAATATCCCAATAGTCAACCAGCTCAAGGTGCTGGGTCTAGTAAACAAGAACAATGGCAGAAACGGGGAAACCATAAAAAAGTTAGACACAAAGGTAACAAACACCATGAGATTAATCAAACGAATTACCAACAAGCGCCACGGTATGAAGCAAGAAAGTATCATACGGCTTATACAATGATTCGTAATCAGTCAGATCACATACATAGCAGCCTTCCACAATTTGTTTGCAGCTGAAAATACTAAAATTAACAGCCTGATAAAAAGGCATACAAACTAGCGCTAGGGATTCCCATCAGTACGAGCCAGGATCTCTTGCTAAAGTTAGGACTCCACAACACACTGGACGAAGTCATAGAAGCACAACAAACATCTCAAGCAGAACGACTAACGAAAACCAAAACGGGATGGCATATACTGAGCAAACTAGGAATGAATTACCACAATCAATATGGGGAAAAGAGGACGATAACGAGAAAAATTCGTGACAATCTGCCAGTACCAAATATACCCAAGAACATGCATCCAGGTTACAACGACGGCAGACGCAAGAGTAGAGGAGAGAAAATATTGAATATTGAATATATCTTTATTTCCAACAGATTGGAGGAGACAGGGAGGAAAAGCTGCAAGTGCAGCTTGAAAAAACACCCTGCCCCCTATGACCACAAGACATGGGCAGCGCGGAGCTGCCGCGTGTTTTTAACATACAAAATACACAGTTTTGCAAGGATGCATGAGAAGCGCTAAGTGAAAAGTGAGTAGTTGCGCATAATGAAGTCACAAAACGTTTCACATAGGACAGATGAAAAAAAACAATATATACACATATATATGTAATATAAATGTGAACAAATGCTGCAAACTCATCTAATCTGCACTTCTGAAATAGCTGGTCATATAAACATTAATATTAGTCCCGTTGATTTAGTCGAGAAAATTCACATCAGGTAAGGGCACATATATCAATGCCGGATTTGTTGTAAGCATTTTGAAGCCTTGGTAAGTTGTTTTTTAGCATTTGTGAGCTGTAATTAGCTCTAAAATAGTGCACAGTCCAGGGTTTTGCGTTTCTCGTGAAACGTGAGGGGACACGTTATTCTAAACATGATAATTTAACAAGGGATTGATCGCTTTTCCTGTTCATGTAATAAAACTGCTGCAAAAGTCGACGCCTATAGATTTCGTGCGCTGCGATAATATCAAACTTGTCAAATAAATGCTCGGTGTGTGAATCGTACGGAACATTTGCTAGGACGCGTACTATCCTTTTCTGTAATAAAAATAATTTGTTTAAATTCGTACCAGTTGTAGTGCCCCCTACGAGGTGACAATATTTGAGATGAGAGGCGAATAAGGCGTTGTTTAATAGTACTTTTAACTGATGTAGGAAGAAGGTAACGGTTACGGCTTATTATACTTGTTATGTGACACAGTTTTTGCGTTACAAAGTTTCCATGGTCATTCCATAGCAGCGATGAAGAAAAGCACACGCCTAGAATTTTGATGCGTTCTACAAATTAAATCGCAGCATTATTATAGGCTATGCCATGTAGTAAAGGGGAGGTGCTTCCTTTTGGACAACAAATTATAGCTTTAGTTTTGGTTGGGTTGACACATAAACAGTTTTGCTTGGACCATGTACTAAGTTTCAGGAGCACTTCATTTGATGTTGTGATAAGCTCGGTATAAGAACGTGATGTTAGAAATATACTGGTGTCTTCTGCGTAAATTAAAAATTTTACATTGAAATGAATATTTACAATATAATTAACATATAGAATAAAATGCAAAGGACCCAGAATGCTGCCTTGAGGTACTCCAGAAAGTATAAACCTCTCTTTCATCGGTCAGGAGAAATGATCCGAAGCTTTGGGTCAGATGACAGAGCAACCTGCGCAGACGCGTCTGAACACCCACACAGAAATAGCTACGTAGCAGTAATCGCAGGTCACACCCAAAAACCCCTTAGAAGTGTATCAGTTATACCAAACATTCTGAGACAGCAGAGAAGGCAGCCATTGCACTAGCATTGGTCTCCGCAAATTCTCAGTACATCATTAGTGATTGTCAAGCGGCCATTAGAAATTATGCAAAAGGTAGGGTCTCTCCTGTGGCATGGTACTTCATCAGAGTCAACGAAGAAAAATTCTCCATTGCAGAGAAGAACGGAAGGCAATTGCTTTGGTTTCCAGCGCACACGACTCCAGACATTCCCGCAGTCAACCTCCACGAGGTAGCACATCGCGAAGCTCGAGGTCTTACTCGCCGAGCTGAGCAAAGAGTGACTTTCATCGGTCAGGAGCCTCGCGGAGGAGGAAATCTGGAGAGAAAAAGATAGATTAACAAGATTTAGCGATATTACCTAATTCTACCAAAGTCGGAGGCGAGTATTACCACCACATCACACTAAACTGAACAGAGCTGTGTCCGTTACTTGGAGGCCACTACAAAAAGAATACGAGTCCCGTGCAACTAAAAACTTTCTACCCCGATATATACGAGAGCGATATGTGCAAGCTGTGTAAGTCTGTTAGAGCCACCCTTCAACACATGTTGTGGGGATGTGAAATATACCAAAATAAAATGGCAGTGTCCCCAGAAAATCTACGGGCGCGGTGGTCAGCCGTGCTGCTAAGCTCAGAACTCCAAGATCAACTTTGGGCCGTCCAGCGAGCCAAGGAAGCCGCACAGGAGCAGCAGCTCCAAGTGGCCATCTAGGCGGTCCCAGGACCGGGCGTCCCAATCGCCGGATTCGAAATAAAGTTATCACATCACACAAGGATTAAGATTTGTTTCTTGGGCACACAGCATCTTTGGAATGTACTCATGTAAGTTTTCCTTAACATCGTCTATGTTGTGGAGTAAATTCCTGACATTCTAGAGTAATATCTGCGTATCCTTAACACATTTCTTTTGAGCAGTGTGTGTAAGATATTAAATTAGGTTAGATTAGCTCACGAGACATTTCCACGCCTCGTGATGCAGGATTTTGCTTTCTTCCCGGCGACCCGCCATGGTTGCTCAGTGGCTATGTTGTTGGGCTGCTGAGCACGAGGTCGCGGGATCGAATCCCGGCCACGGCGGCCGCATTTCGTTGGGGGCGAAATGCGAAAACACCCGTGTACTTAGATTTGGGTGCACGTTAAAGAACCCCAGCTGGTCGAAATTTCCGGAGTCCCCCACTACGGCGTGCCTCATAATCAGGAAGTGGTTTTGGCTCGTAAAACCCCATAATTAATTTTTTTTCTTCCCGGCGCGCTCGAGGAAGCTGCGCCGTCCCTAGGGCGTTTAAGATGTCGGAGTTGTGCTCGTATCCATCACCTCGTCTGAGTCGGTGGATAGTGCCCACAGAGCGGGCACAATCGTGGGAGTTTTGGGCCGATCTGCAAAGGGAATGGCCCTGGGTCCGGCAGGAGCGGGGGTCTGCTGGCCCTCCTTTGTGGTTGACGGGACAGCGCTCGGTTTTCCAGTCAAGGTGCCTGATTACGTGACCGCCGTCACTCACCATGTGACGGGCGGCCGCCGAATGATAATGTGCTGCCCCTGGCTTCCCGCATTAGTGTAGGAAGGACAGAACTGATTGTTTGAACGGGAACGTTTAGGTGCGTCTGGTAAAGACATATTTATTTCACAATGAGTTCTATTATTCGTTCTTTTTCCTTTTTCGACTAGGGGCAAGATCGCGAGAAGGCAGCGTGGTCTCCTTCACAGTTGGCACAGTGGTTGCTGAAGTGCAAACGTCGGAAAATAGATGAATGGAGCTACACTTAGCACATTTAGCACGCCGTTAGCACATGTAGCACGTTGTCTTCCGATGGCGTAGTCTTGACTTCAGGCTCCGTCGGCATGGCGTCGTCTCATTGATATGCCGTCGGAAAAGCCTTTTCGGCGTCTTCTTCGGCGGCGGATGATCTTCCTCAGTTCGACTAACAGCAACCGCGCCTCCATCGGTTGCTGCTTTTAGTTTTCCAGATAAGGTCTTGCAAACCGGCCCCAGGCTTGGCCAGTGTACGGTCGGCGTTATGGGGACAAGTAGCGTCCTGGTGACGGTGAACGGGATGGTCGTCGAATCCTCCACTGAGTGGCGGCGAGGTAGTCGGCGGTGTCACCTGGGCGCTCACCTTGCTGTGGGCGCGGTGCGCTGACGACAAACCCTCGCAGTCCCATCTTGCAGTAAGGACATCGGCAGTAGATTTGGCCGGCCTCTCCGCAAATATAGCAAAGCGGACAGTGGTCGTGGGCGCACAAAAGGTCAGTCTTCCTTGGAATGCTACGCGGAGCGAGGAGTTGGCGTGCTGGTGGCGACGGTGGTGGAGGACGGAACTGTGACGTAACCGGGCGCTGACGTGGCCGCGAAGAGAGAGCGGGACGGTGGCCTATCGTGACGTATGTTATCGCTTGCGGCTGAGGCTGCGGCGATTAAGAGACTACGAGTGATTATCGCAACTCCTCACGTACGACGTCTGCAATCGAAGCCACTTGAGGCTGCGATGATAAACCACTAGCTTCCCCCATTGACAGTTTTGCTGCTCTCTTCACCTACACCACTCCGCACCTCCACCATATTTCACGTGGTAGGGACGGTGAAGAGAGCTGCAAAACTGTGAATGACGAAACTAGTGTTTTATTTGGCGAACCTGTGCCCTCAAATACAGGCTACACTAAAAGCACAACGATAGCGGCGAACGCCGTCGTCGAACGTCAAAAATCTGCTCAGCCCGTCAAGCGCGTGCGCTTTTATACACGAGCCATCGAACATTCCAGAGTAATCGCTAGTGCCCGCGGGTGTCCCAGGAAGGTGTACACCATTCGCGTTGCGCATACATGCAGTGAAATTACACAAAGTTTGGTAAGAATAGAAAGTGGATAGAACCATTGATAACATTCCAGAAACTTCCGATACAAGCAGCCGCGTCCTGCGCTGTGTGATAACATTTGTTAGCCGGTGAAAGGTTGTCACCCGATAAACAAGTACACGTGTCAATATCTCCATGTACGTCCGTCATGACCACACTTACCGGGACAGAATTCCTCCTTTTGTGACAACCGCACAAAATACTGCAATTCAACGTACTACCAGCTACAATCCTTCTTTCCTTGTATATCGCTCATCTTCCTCCGGGCTCGACAGAGCATTTCGTTTGGCAACCTATTCGCCTATGTCACACCCCTTCACGAAGAGTTTTCTTCCCGACATTTACAATATTGCCAAATCACCTGGAGAAACATTCAAGCTACCCAAGCTGAGAGGAAATGTAACTTCGACAAGAAACCCCACAACGTCAGTTTGTCAGCCCAAGGCGACAATGTCATCCTTCGGTCCGAGCTTGAACTCCTGGCCTCTTCGTGAATTCCACTAAGAGCTGCATTGGCCCATATAGCGCTGTGCATCATATTTCTGCAGTGAACCCTTTCGTCGCGTCGCTGTGTTCGTCTCTGGCCATCGTCGCTGTGTGAAAAATTAGTGATATCGCAGAAAAGCCCTCCACTTCCCGTTCAAATGCTAGACATCCAACCAGGTTGGCTAATTCCACAACGGCGGAAATTATTGTAAGCAATAATATGTACACTTTGTTATTTCTATATGTGCCCATTCAGCATCACACCTGATCTTATGTTTCTTCGCACATGAGCTGGCCCGTGTCTTTTTAAAAATAAAAAGCGCTTTGTAGCTCCGTAGGTTATCGTCTCATATACGCGTAGTAGCAGCAATTATCTTATCGCAATAAAAGTTTCTTATAAAGCCTTCGACTCAATGGCCGATGTACAGATACAAGTATAAGGCATCGAAAGAGCACTGAATAAAAAAAAACGGAAGAAAATGTAGTCGACGAGCACCCAAGGTTTACAAAAGCAAGTTGCACGTATTTACAAAAGACAGTGCGTGTCCACCGGCGTCAGGTATGATTAACTGGAAGCGAGGCAAAGCAGAGTAAAAGAAAATACATATGGTATGATGTCTGTTACAAAATAAAGTCACTCGCGTTTTTTATCTTGGACACAAAAAAGGGCGCTGATCAAGAAGACTAAGAGTTTAATAGTTTAGTTTTGAGTGCCGTGGTTACTACGTATTTTCTTCATCAGGTGCTTGGCGCATCACATATAACTGCGCTACTTTTGAAGGTAAGAAAACTATCTCATTCCAATCCGTTGAACGACATAACCCGCTCATTTATTGCTGATTATAATATAAATTGGTCAAGAAGAAACAGGCCTACCTAGAAGCAGTACGATTAAGAGTGGACCAATTCAGTTTGCACTTGCAAAGAAATATAGAGTCTTAGAACCGGGAGATGAAGATGACATAGAGGCTGTGAACGAAACAGTAATTAGGCTGGCTTCAGACGCAGCAGTGGAAGTGGGAGGTAAGGCACCAAAGCAACCAGTAGGTAACCTCTCCCAAATTGCAAATGATCTAATAAAGAAACGACAAAGAATGAAAGTGTCAAACTCAAGATATCAGAAATATTCGCAAAACTGTCAAAACTAATAAACAAGAAAAAATCAGCAATATGCGTCATTACAACGTGAGAAATACGAAGGAAGTAGAAAAAAGTGAACGTACCTTCAAATCACCGAGAAGGAAACTTGGCTTCGGACAAGCAAAGATGTATGCACTGAAAAATCAGAAGGGTAATATCACCAGCAATCTAGAAGATATAGTAAATGCAGTAGAAGAATACTATACTGACCTGTACAGTACGGAATGCAGCCACGATACCTCCATTCCAAGGCTCCTTCAATAACTAGCGAAGAATTTAGAAGGGCCTTGCACTACATGAAACATCAGTCGATTTAATGAAAGATGGAGCCCACATGATGGTTGAAAAACTGGCGGCCCTTTATACGCACTTTATCGACTTCAAGGGTGCCAGAAAACTGGAATAATGCCAAGATTATAGTAATCACAAACTAGGAGACATTGAATAATTGAAAAATAATAGGTCCAGTAGCTTGCTTTCAGTATTATGTAAAATATTCACCAAGATAACCTCCAGTAAAATAGGGCAATGCCGCACATTAGTCAACCAAGGGAACAGGCTGGTTTCACGGAGGGATACTCTATAATTGATCACATCTATGTAATCAATCATGTAATCAAATCTGCTGAGTAAAATCAGCCTCTCTGTATGGCTTTCATAGATTACAAGAATGCATTTATTTCAGCAGAGATACCAGCAGTCATAGAGGCAATACGTAATCAATTATTACAGGCCACTTTCGTAAATATCTTGGAAAATATCTGCAGAGATTCCATAGCTTCTTTAATTCTCCACACAAAACGTAGGAAGATACATATAATGAAAAAAAGGTCAGACAAGGTGACACAATCTCTCCAATGCTGTTCACTGCGTGCTTAAAAGATGCACGTGTACTTGTCCTTATCGGGCGACACGTTTCACCGCTTAACAAATGTTATCGCACAGCGCAGGACGCGCCTGCATGTTTAGGAAGTTTCTGGAACGTTATCCATGATTCTACCAGCTGTCTGTTGTCGCCGAACCTTGCGTAATCTGATTGCATGTATGCTCGACGCGAATGGTATAGAAATTTGTGGAAAGCACGCGGGTCACAGCGATTACTCTGGAACATTCGACGACTGCTGTATAAAAGACGCCGCGCTTGACCCGCTGATCAGATTTTCGACGATGGCCGACTGTGTTCGCCACTGTCGGCCTTCCTTGAGTGTAGCCTGTTTTTGAGGGCACAAGTTCGCCCAATAAAACGATAGTTTCGTCTTTCTCGGATTGGCTGCTTTCATCACCCTCACTAGCACGTGACATCTGGTGGAGGTGCGCGGTACGCTTGTTCCCATTGCGGGGAACCGGTAGGTCACCGGCGGCAGCGAGATTCGAACCCGCGACCTCCCACAGTCAAGGCGGGCACTTTACTACTGGGCCGCGACTACGGTGGAAGTATTCAAGCTATTAAACTGGGAAGGATTAGGAGTAAGGGTCGCCGGCGAATACCTTAGCGAGCTTCGGTTTGCAGATGACATTTTCCTCTTCAACAACGCTGGAGACGAATTACAACAAAGGAGTGAGAACCTTAGCAGAGACAGTGGGGTTGGGTATTATTATACAGAAGACAAAGATAACGATCAATAGCCTGGCAAGGGAACAAGAGTCAAGGATCGCTAGTGAGCCTCTGGAGTCTGAGTGCGTTTGCCGTGCTCCATACCTCACAGGGGACCCTGATCTGGAAAATTAAATAAAGAAGGGGTGGGGGCGCATTCGTTAGACATTGCCAGATCCTAACAGGAAGCTTACCACTATCATTAAAAAGAGAGGTGTACAATCATTGCATGCTAATGGTGCTGAGTACTGGGACAAAAACTTGCAGGCTCACAAGAAGTTGGACAACAAGTTAAGGATCGCGCAGAGAGCGATGGAACTGATAATGTTAGGCATAAGGTTAGGAGACAAAAAGGGATTGTGTGGATCAGAAAGCAAACAGGGGTAGCCGATATTACATAACCGGTGGGCCATTAGCGTTACTGATTTGTTGTCAATAGAAGAGAAGCGCCGTCGAGGACTGCAGAAGACTAGGTGCTGTAATGAAATTAAGAAATTCACGCGCGCTATAGTCTGAATCATTTGGCGCAGCACAGCGGTAATTGGATGTCACATGTAGAGGCCTTTGTCCTGCAGTGGACATAATATAGGTTGAAGATGAGCATAAGATAAATGCCGCTTCGCATATAAATACTTTATCACTAGAGATTAATAAGGGCAACAGTTACATTCTGTTTACAGGATTCAATTTGTAACTAGATAAACGCGTTCTGCATTTGCACTTTCATCAATGTAAGTAAACTTATTTTATTCTGGATAAACTACTAGAACAGTCGTTAGAATATATGTGGTACGACGCATGCTAAAGCTGATGCCTCTTTGGACTCATGTGTTAAGAAGCCCTCAAACCTCGACAGCAAGGCGCGAATTTTCAGCTGCATGCATGTGCTGTGGAGAGAGGAGGAGACATTGAAGCTCCTGATGGGCGCTTGGAGAACAGAAAAAAGCAGGAATAAGCGTCACGACAAAATTTTAAAATCTGTAGCTAGAATTACTAAGAAAAAATTACTAGAAATTAGTACGCACGTTGTGAGGAACAACACTTGGATCGTGATTTTGGCCCGGGTTAACCGTCGAAAGGCTCCGAAAACAGGGAAGGGCGCCCTCAGAGGATGTTGCTTGGACATGGTAGGAAAACTTCACCTTGACTAACATAAGATGCCGGAGGTCATGCTCCCTACTAGAAACATTTGCCTCCGAAAGCTGAAGACTTCATGTTGAAAATGTGCTCGTGCATATTAACAACAAACCATATAAATGGTTCCACTTTCCAATCACGGCCGGTACAATCTGGGTCTCATCGACGGTTACGCTTTGAATCTTCATCCGAACAGGTGGCACCTGTAACGAATAAGATAGAACGAATTTTATTTCAACACTAATAATGTGGGGACTGAAGTGTTTGCCGGTGCATATGTGCAAACATTCTCCTGTTTTGTCGTTTGATGCCTCTCTCTCCCTTTCCGCGCGCCACGGCTGTCGGAGGTGCCTTCACCACAGACCGGTTTATGGGTGCGGCAATCACGCTGCCACCCGCTGCCGCCGCAATCGGCATAGATAGCATGGGAGAGATCACTCCGGGACAGCCCTTGCTACGTAAACATTTGCCTCTCGTCTGCCAGCCGCTTCGTATAGATTTGGAATTTCAGGTCGTCTATAGTGCTTTTGTATCTATGGCGAGGGCGAACCTTGCGCTGATTGTTTTCTGAATACTAAATCAAAGCAGTGCTTGCACGTCGTCCCACTACGCCGAGACGGACTTATGGGAGGCTGAATCCGACGGACATTGCCCACAATTTCTAGAGGGCAAGCAGCCTAGTCACGAAGCTATTTCCTAGCGGCGTGGTGCGGTGAGCCGTGCTCCCGCAGCGACGTGCTAAGGCGCGCCTGTCTCTAGTTTTGCCCTTGGCGCGGCAGCCCTTTGATTCCCGCGCCGGTGCAGGGGCTTTATTCTGGACATTCCGCCATTTTCTTCGAGGCGTGAGATAGGCGCGATTTGTACATGATGGCGCTGGTAGCCCTGTTTAGATTTCGTCACGTCACGCAAACATGTCGTTTTGGCTAAGAAACTGAAACGAAGGCATTGAAGCTAACGTTGTTGATAAAGCAAAACAGTTTTCCTCCTCAGTAAAAATAAAGCAGCTAGCTCAGAGCGCACAATTATTCTGTCGAAAACGCTTCTCGCTTCCGTCGTCTGATGCGTACAAGCCGTCGTCTGCTTCATCCTCTAGGATGGTGTCCTCGGGAAGCAGAATGCGTCATTGGATGTCTCCGAAACAGCAGAGAGTATTAACGCATTCATGAATAGGACATCAAGCCAATCATTGTAGATAGATGGAGATTCTAGAAGTTGGCAGGGAACTTTCAGACCAATATTTGTTCACGGAACCATGTGGAGGGCGTTATAAAGTGTGCATGCTATTTGCCGTCTGCCCAGTACGTTTGTGATGTCTTGGCGCATGCAAACCGGCGCTAGACTCGCCCTGCTCCCCTCGAGAGACGGGTAGCACGGGCACGCATGCTTAATAAGAGAAAGAAATACTTTATAGAATGAAATTAAACTATGTCACAACTCTGGATGACAGTTTGCAGTGTGCTCAAGGCCATCCTGCCATCTTTTAAAGCGGAGCTTTCTATGCCTCCTCCCTCGACTTTTCCGCTGTTGCTGCGGCTGCTGCGGTCGCTACCTTGGAAGTCGCTTCGGTGCGTGATTTGAAAACGCGTATAATTTGCATGGGAGGGACGCAGGGGAGGCGTGTGTGAGCCCTTTTAGCTAGTACTTCGTGGGCATCGGTACAATACGCTCTGGAGCTCTTTCGTCGTTGTCATATTGCCCACTGAAACTCCCTGTCCATCCACATAATGCCCTCTGTACGACTATAACTGCGCGTTAGCTCCGACCCCTCCCCCCCAAACCAAATTATTACAGAAGGTGGTGCGTTTACTTTCATCCACACAGAAACCACAAACATAATTGGAGGAACACATGGTAAAGTTTCAAAAAAGTCATTGATGTAAAACTGTCCATAAACGTCGTTACAGAAATGAACATGTGTATCATACACAAATTCTTAACATGTAGTGAATCAGGAGAATAGAGGTATGATAAAGACATGGATGATATGACCTGGCATATATCTCGCTCGAGGGTCCCTCGACAGCAAAGCCACCAATAAGAAAAGAAACGTGAGGGGCCTAATGAATTCTAGACACCTTTACTAAAAAACACAAATATATGAAAATGACGAATATCCCAAAAATTATGCAATGAAATACGTTATGAAGCTTTGACGTGCGAAAACCCCGATATGACCATGACGCACGCCGTAGTAGGACATCCAGGAATACTCTTGATAATATAGGGTACTTCAACACGCGCCGGGTGCAGGTTACGCGTTTTGGCATTTCGCCTCTATGAAAATGCTGCTGCCGCGACCGGGATCTGATCTCGCACCATCGGGCTTAGCAGCGCAAAGCTAAAGCCACTACGTGGCCATGGTGGCTATGTTTGGATCGTCAGCCGGCTGTTCTGGAACTTCTATATTTCTGAAATCTTTACTTTCTTATGACTAAACGCCATTTCAACCCAATTCGCTAGTGTTTGGATGACTTTGTCGTAGAGGAACTGTAAGCTGTCGAGGCTTGCGCATCATAGTCACCAGTGTTGATGCATTGGCAGTCCAGTTTTTACTACAAGATGCCTTCGTGCTGTGCTCCTTAAATATATCTATGGTGTGCTGTTGAAGCCATGACATGGTTCTAATGTCGCGCGTCACCGGCATGGCCAGCCCATGTTTCATCAGGTGGTTATACCACAGGGTCTAGGTTCCAAGCACCCTCGCTCACAAGGCTTGTGGCGTTCTATTTTGGCAGCAGAACAGCACAAAAATGAAGGTGCTCTCCGGAAGACGGATCCATATTTAGATATTTAAAATACATATTTAGGTTTTACGTGCCCAAACCAACATATGATCATGAGGCATGCCGTAGTGGGTAACTTCGGATTAATTTTGCCTACCTGGGGTCCTTTAATATGCACACAATGCATTGCACATGGGAAATTATGCAGTTTGCCCTTATAGATATGCGGCCGCTGTGGCCGCGATTTGATTTCGCACCGTCGGACTTCGTAGCTCAACGCCAAATGCACTACGTACCACGGCAGGCATGTTTGTCTTTTCAGCTGTGCGTTCTGAAACTTCTTTCACTGAATGCACCGGCATTACAACTGCGGAAGCCTGGTTAGTGAACTGAATGCTTGGTAGGCTGGAGCTACCTGCTATAAGATATCGGCCTTTGCTTTGGAGCTCTGAAATAATTGCCATGGCTAGCTACAGCCAATGCTCGGCGGTCTCAGTTGATTGATTAGTGATCGACTGAGTTACTTTGCTTCAAATCAGTCCGCTGTGTTTCACTTGACAGAAGAGGGGTAGTATTGGTGCACCGTTAAAGAAGTCGTAGTTCTGTCCAAAAGGCGAAGTATCGATTGCTATAGCAAATTAGTGGACATCTACAGGAAGTAACTTATATAGGGCTTGTGAACATACATCGATTGGCATAATTACTCAATTATCAGGCATAGCGTCCAGCGCGCACAAGCACGCATGAACACATCTCACTCAACGACTGCGGAAACTCGCTGCGTAAATGCTGCGGTGAGGAACCACGGCAGCAGCGGCGAGTGAATTGACCTTCGTGCTGCCGCTCGCCTCCCCCCCCCCTACGCGAACTAAGCCGCGAAAAAAAAAGTGCAGCAGGGACTCTATACGCGTCGCTGTTGGCTTTCAAAATTCAGCGGCCCAGCCGTGCGCGCTCGGCCGTCCGGGTCACCCGGAGTACATCACGCCGGATCCTCCTCATCCTCGACCCGAAGCCCTGCGGGAACGGAAGGCGGCGCGTTTCTTCCTCGCCTTCCTCAGTTTGCGCGACATTGTGCGAGACAGCTGGCTCATCCTCGCATTCCTTTCACTTCCACACACAGCTTTAGACGCGCAGCAATTATCACCATTGAACATTTTACGGAACGTCACTGCGACGCCGACGGCAGAAATGCTGCTGGGGTGTCTATTTAATTTCTGACAGAATAAAACAGTTATTGTTATGGATGGGAAACAAGCACCAAGCATTACATTCTCGGACAGCACACACCAGTCACCGAAAAATATAGTATGGCCAGAAGTCTTGCCGATTTCAGCAAATGCAGGAGTAAGCATTGTACTGCATTGCACCTGCTCAACTGTTTTGGATGCGCTCTAGAACTGCCTCTACCGGCTGCACCAAATGTGAGCGCTCTACTGGTGTGTTGTGGTGTTTGGTGGACAAGTGCTCACTTGCCCGTGGCTTTGTATTGCAGGGCACGCTGCTTCCAGTATTGTCCTATTGCCGTAAGAACTGCGTTATCTACATTAGAGTTACGATGGTCCCCTGAAATATCCTTTGTTGATATATATATATATATATATATATATATATATATATATATATATATATATATATATATATATATATATACATATATGTGTGTGTGTGTGTGTGTGACGTCACATGGATCATGCGCAGATAGTCAGCAAGGTATGCATCCGGCATGACGTGCTGTGCTATCACAGTATCTCAACAAAGGATGTTTCAGGGGAGCATGTGTGTGTGTGTGTGTGTATGCCGACACTGAGTAAACTTATTTCCGTTCCCGGTTCGGCTGACTGAGGACGTTATAAGAACTGGTGGCGAGGGTCTTGCGTGCCGGCGTAAGCGGCAGCTGTGGAGATGCGTGGGTGGACGGGCACGAATGGAAGCAAGCGAGCCGAGCTTTTAACCAGCTTCCAGACGCTCTACGCGCTCACTGAGTACGTCTCCTCCCACCGAAGACACCCTTGCTCAGGCGCTCTGCCGGGATGAGCGACAGCGGGACGCAACAGCCATTGCATGCCGAGCACTCCCGGCGGAGGCGCTCAGGCAAGCAACCATAACGAGGCTTGGATCTGGTAGCATGTCCAAGCATGGAAACGCCAAACCAATGAGTAGCGAATGTATGTAGTCCTGTCGAGTTGCCGCCAATGGGAAAGATATGAGTTCGGCCCAAAAACGCAAACCTTCAAGTCGTGCTTAGAGTACATTGAACATTTCTTAACGGCTAATGGCATCGCCGTTCCGAAACGCCCTTCCGGCTTTTGAATAGTAACAGGCCCAAAGGCTTAAGAAGTACTAGGAAGACCCTCGGGAGGAAAGTCGTACGATCCCGTTAAACGCCTCCTGAAAGAGCACTACAGCCCCAGGAGTTCCTTCATAGCAGAACAATGGAAGTTCAACCGGTGCGTACAGCAGTAGGGTGAAAGCGTGGAAGGGTTCATCTTAGAACGAAAACTTACCCACATATTCGCAAATGCTCTCGACCCTCCACTCGAAATTCTCCCTGATTGCGGATTTTCATTTCACAAATCGCCCTCCACTCGAAACGTGCCTTGAGTGAATTTTCAACGGCTTCGTTTTTGGGACCGGAGAAGTCCTCTGGAGCGCTTCAGCAACGAAATTATTCCACTGCGGTGCCGAGACAGATCGGCCGTCCTGCCAAGAAGGCTGCGAGCTAGTGCAGAGACTGTCGTATTTCTCCTGCCATGAGCCAGTTGTTGGCCTGCATACAGGTATTCTTCACGCGAGTTCTCGCGGCTGATTGTACAAGGACGCATCAGTTCAAGCTCTGTGCGATACGTAACCGCGGTGGACTTCCAACCTATGAAAACAACGACGAAGATTCACTTCGATAAGTGCGTGCATTACGTGTGTGCATGTATTGCTTGTGCAAGCGCCAGATGTCGCCACGTTCGCGTGGTTTGCAGCCGGGTAGATCGTCACATAATACTCTAATCCAAGGACGGTGAAGCACACCGCAGCAAGGCGATCATCTCTATAAACGAGCAGGTGCGAACACATTAACTTTTTTTAAATTTTCTTTAATTAATTAATTTATTTATTTATTATTTATTTATTAGTATACCCTCAAGACCCAGAGGGCGTTACAGAGGGGGTGGGTACAATGCAAATACAAAACAAAACAATAAAAGGAATTTACAGGAAAAAAACAACAGTTTGCAGCTACACCAGTAAGTGTGGAGTAACTGCAGACTTGAACAACGCTTGGTCCTCAGTGGGAGCGATCGAGGGGGAAGGTGATTCCACTCTCTACTTGTCTTCGGAAGAAAAGAATGTAAGGAGAGATTAGTGCGGCACAAAGGGACGGCTACCTTATTTGGGTGGTCAACACGTGATGAAAAGTAAGGAGGTTCCGAGACGAGGTCCTGTCGAAGTACTTGATTATGAAAGAAAATTTTATGAAAAAGCAAGAGGCGTGAAATCGTTCTTCTCATCACCAGGTCTGGCAGGTTAAGAGTGGATTTCACTAAGGTGACACTGGCAGTACGAGCAAAATTATTAAGTATAAATCGGGCTGAACGGTTCTGGACCGATTCTGACGTGTCAATTAGCGTTGATTGAGCTGGATCCCAGACGGCTGAAGCGTACTCGAGCTTTGGACGGATTAATGTTTGATATAGCTGTAGTTTAAGGTGTGCTGGTGCTTGGCGAAAGTTTCGGCGAAGGTAGCCAAGCGTACGACAAGCATTGGTAGTAATGTAGTTAATGTGAGAGTGCCATGATAAATCGTTTGATATGTAAACACCAAGATATTTGTAAGTACTAACCTGCTCCAATTTAGCTCCGTTCAAGGTGTACGTAAAAGGTTCAGAAGTGTTAGAACGCGTTATTGCCATACTTTTACATTTATTTGCGTTAAGGGTCATTAGCCAAGTATTACACCAGTCGGAGACGCGATGAAGATCAGCTTGAAGAAGGTAGTTGTCGTTTTCGTTAGTTATTCTACGGTACATGGCACAGTCGTCTGCAAAGAGTTTTATGGATGACGTGATGTTACGCGGAAGATCATTGATATATATTAAAAAGAGCAAAGGACCTAAAACTGAGCCTTGCGGAACGCCAGATTTAACTGCGCAGGAATTTGAGGAACAATTTTGAGGAGCGTTTTTCTCATCAGTTCCGCAGGCAGACGATAGCCTAAGATTCCGGATTAAGTTAATGACTCCTTCAAATTCAATCACGAGAAAATCCATTGGAAAAAACCTGCAGTCGCATAGCTGCGGCACTGAAATCGCTCGTGAATGGGAAAAACATTGCGAAAAAACGTCGTTAAGAATGGAACCGCATTCTTCGTTGCGCAGTGCACGCCCATCGGAATCAGTAAGTGTTATTACAGTCATTGGTTTAACGCTTTTACAAAACTTGGATGGGTCAGTAGACAATAGCGAGGGAAGCGTAATGTTGACACAGTCACTCCTGGCGTTTTTGATGGAAGAGCGATATGCGGAAAGAGCTTTGCGATAAGCGTGCAAACGACAAGCACTGCTGCCGAGCTTTGCAGAACGGAAGAGGCGCTTTTTCTTATTAAGAAGCCTTTTGAGGTTTGTTGTAAACCATGGCGCTCGCTGCTTTTTGGATAGAACTTGTAGTGGTACGTGCCTGTCGATCAATGAAGCGACTTTGTTTCTAAAGAGGCTCCAATTCTGCTCGATTGACCTGTCATAAAAGCCAGGCATATAATTTTCAATGAACTGTTCCAGTTCCTTATTTATTGCTGTATAGTCTCCTTTCTTGTAGTTTCTTATTGTCTTGGTAATAATTCGATGAAGCTAGTTGCGCTAGGGAAAACAAAATAATGTACTGTAATCTTGCGTGGACCGTGTGCAGTTGGTGGAATTTAAAGTCTTAACCAATAATTAAGTGAGACTTGCTTCAAAGTATTCAGTTTAATTAGCCTATCATGCCTATGAACATCCGTTCCCAAATAGGAAGTGGCCAGTTATGAAACGGCACTCAGTATTTCGCCTGCGTGTATACACAGGTGAATGAAATGTTTTATTTGAGTAAAAAACACAAGAACAATACAACAGAGTATACTTTCACATATCACATCGTTTTTTTATTGTGATAAAAAAAGTGGTAGAAGTGCATTGCCAGCTCCTAGTAGAGACATTGGTAGCAAGTGGTAGCAGATATATCTCGGATATCTTTGTTGCGAACATTCCAACTTTCTAGAGGGTAAGTGTTAGATCGCTCTATGTCGGTCTGGCTGGGCAAGCGCCAAACTAGCTGAAAAATGTTTGTTTACAAATACAGATAAAAAAATGAGCTTATTATAGCAAAAAAAATCGCACCCTAGAACACAACGGTCTTAAACGAATTTATTCAATACGAAAAGTAAACAAAAAGAGTACAGTACCAAACATTCTTTTCATGTTCCTCAATATCATTGTATATTTATCACCAACCACTTGTCTTATGCAGGAACCAGGTTTCCAACAAAAGCACGCAGAGCAACTGGATTTCCAAGTGTGCTGTGTGAGATGCGCTTGAATTGGTGTGCAAGTGAAGAGCTCCAGTTAATGTGTCCTGCTGCACTACAATATTTGTCGCAATATTCTGGCTAAGATGTCTCTCCTACCGCATTTGACATCCCATCACCTCAAACATCACCACTAAAAGCAGTTTGACCGCATGCATTTGCCTTCATAGACACGTTATAGCTGAAGAGCTTGCATTTTTATCGACGTTTTGTTTCTTCAGCCATATTAATAAATTAGTATGTACCACTTATTAATTTCTGGTCGACCGAAGTGCCCTTATTTTTTTATAAAACAACTTAACGTTATGCTCGCCCTTTTGTACTTTGGTAGTATGCAAATACAACATGAACTCTGGTCTTGCAAACTAAGCAGTAGTATTGCTTACAAATATATTCTAGAATAAAACGCCACCTGTATTCTAGACAGTAGCCTGTTGGGTGTAGGCACCCGAAGGCGTGTAATGGAAAACCCTTGAAGAATATATGCTGCTTCTGCTCTGGTTCTAGCTTCACCTTAAGATGAATTATGAGGGTCGCACCAATGAATTTCTTCCAATGAATAGGGATGCCAGCTGGCTTCCTTGAGGCTTGCAGAACTTCATCAATTGACCGAGGAACAAAACGCAGGGTAGCAGCGTGTCTTGTAGGATCTTAAATGAGGCCAAATGATGATGCAGACTGTCACAGTGACGATCCTGAAAAATACACTATAGAGTGCATCACTACCGTTACTTCAGATAAGCTGCAATCCACCATAAAATTAAGGAATATTTCTTCATGTACACTACTTCATGCTAAAGTAGCTGCAGCATACTGAATTACTAGCTACATATGCTACGAAACTCTGCATCACAAATTGTGGGCAGTAAAAAGCTCACATCGCAATCGCAACGCATCATGGCCAAAGGATGACTCCGCAAAACATAATCATGAATATATGGTCTCCAAAACAACTTTATGTGACAGTTGAACAGTAATAAAATGTGTATTTCATTTCAGTATGGCATAGCTGTTTCAAGTTTGTGGTTCTAAAAACACGTGTCCATTTCGCCATTTTGTCAATGTAGGGAGACATAACATCAGGATTATTGCAAAGTTGATGAAAATAAGCACAGGCTAATTACCGGGTGGGTTAGTCAAGTACTTCTTGAGCACCTAAGTTCTTTCAGGGAAGCGAACTGGTGCAATACCAACAGGACAGGCACCGCATCTATCGATGCTTCCAGGTCTGCCCCAAGCCTTTCTGTGAAGCACCGACATTGATGTTTTCATCAACTGGGCCTTCCAAAGCCCAGATTTCTTTAAAGTTTTATGTACACTGGGCATTCGCGTGCTCAGTAAAATCAGTCTAAAGCAACGGAAATGAAAAGGCATAGCACAATTAAATATATGTGGCCACAGCGTGAACTTAAAGCGCAGTTTATGGAACATGCATCATAGGCTACTGCATAGCACATTGAAACAGCTAACGAGAAAAAACACTAACGCTGGGGATGAACACTGACACGTGAATTTTCAGAAGAGTAAAACATTGCGTAGCGTGTATGAAGTGAGGAAGCACTGGAAATGCAGGCACCAGTGCTGGTTCATTGACTATGCGTGCTACAATTCGAACAAACCGACTAAACACCACGGTTTCTAAAACAGAGTACAGGACTCAAAAACGCTTTTCTTCAACCTGCCGGTACTACGCAGACAACCATATGCATTCTGCCACGTGCATACTATAACGGCTTCTCCTCAATACTGAAACATTTCATACGCGATACTGGAATGATCGTTGGACATAGGGACCGATAGGTACATTGTGCTTTTTTGTCTAAAAAAAACGGAACCACTAACACTGTCGTGCCGAATATCCCACAAGCTCCAATTAGTAAAAAAAAAAATGTTTTGCTCAAGCTTATGCTGCCTCAAATATGCTTCAGGTGTTAATGCTCGTAACGTGAACAACGGTTATGCTGAACAACAGTCATGATAAACAGTCATGCAACATTGAAAACGTTTTATCGGCAGCGCCACAGCATCCTCGCAAAAACTGCATATATATAACGTGCTTCTATGCAAAAATGGTTCACTCACTCGTATTTTCCGTCCTGTTGCTTTCAGCAAATTTTGAACACCAATCAGTCTTTAATCTTGAAGGTGAACAAAGCTGCCCATCAGATGTTCTTTCTGTGGCCTCCTTCGAAGTCAATCCGGCTCGGCCACCATAAAAACACGGACAAAATCACCCATATTAACCATGATTAAGAACCGCAACGTGAACCACCAATGAAGCACTAGGAAACAAAGAGCAGCGGACAAATGCCGGCGAAAATTTTCATGGTTTCCAGCCATGCGCCATGCTCTCAGCTGTTGAGGTGCAATTGTTGCCAGACCTCAAACACAGCCCCCCCTTATCAGTGGAATGCTCACAGTGGCAGCGTTGTCGAGCCAAGTTGTGCATTGCGCCATGTAGTTGTTTGATTAGGAAGACGAAATAATGCAAACACAAACTTGTCTCGAATAATTGTAGTTTTGATGAGCACATTCAGGAATAGCCTCGATATCAGACACTTTTCTCGGTCGGTGCACTTCACTCGAGTCGAGCGCGCATTTTGAAGGCGTTCCTTGGCGGAGGAAAGGTGGAGTAGCGTTCATGAAACGCAACGGCGCCTTGAGAGAAGGAAGCCCCGTCGCCTCGATTTGGCTGAGTTGAGGAGAAGCGTTGAGCGAAGGCGTGTTTAAGAATACGGGGATTATTGAGAAAGTGTAAATACGGCGACTTTCTGCGAGACGCCGTCGAAAATAGGCTGGTTGCTGGCAGACAGAACGAAGTGGCCAGCGTGCTGTTTGTTGAACGAAAATTGACGTTTGATGGCGCTTGCAATATTGCCTTAGACAGAAAACCAGCGGCACAAGGCATTGAAGAAATGCCATTATGAGGACGAGAGGCTTTTGTACTTCTAATGGACAGCCGACAGCGACAATACCAGAGACTAGCTATTTCCGAGCATGTGCAAGCCCACAAGAGCGAAAAATGCAGATGTGGCAGGGGAGACACGTCGGAAGAGTACTGGTAAAAAAACTTGTTTTGTCGCACGTGTTCGGCTTTACGCTATCCAGAAAGCATATGCCCAGTTGCTAGAACGAGACCAAGAAGCACGCATGCTCTTGAGTGTTCTGGAACTGAGCAGGAACTGTACCATGTCTGTCACGGATCTCCTCCGGAGAACACTCTGGCCGAAAGAATGGACTAGGCGACAGGCGTACCCACACAGATGCACATTTAATACAACCCACGCGACAAGAACAGCAGCACACAAACCTAACAAAACTAACACACAAGATACAAAAACTATCAGTACACACGAACCGGTAACACTGCCACTAGCGTTCCATTGAGAGTGGTTGGCGTTCGTGCTTACGTCTGGTTCGGTGCGGATGTGGCGTGGTGTGGGTGCCGTAGCCGGCGTCGGAGTGGCGTTCGACGTTCGAGGACTGGCGTCGCTGGAGGCGTCGTTGGTGGCGTCGTACACGCTCCCGGTCCAAGCGCCCGTGGAGGTGTGGCCGATGATGTTGGCGTTGGGGCACCACCCGGAAGAGTGGTGACAGCGGTAGAGACACCCCTGGCCGTAGCAGGTGGTGGCGTCCTCCGTGGACTCCCCGGAACGGGCTCAGGAATGGCAGGAAGTCCGCGGTGCAAAGCCGTAGAACACGAGCACGCCGAAGCAGTAGCCGGCGTCGCTCTCTTCCGGTCGAACCGTCCCTCACCCGCCGAGTCTCCGCTGCTTTCTTCTCCCCCTGTGTCTCGCCCTTCCTCGCCCTTTTATAGCCTTCTTGTTAGTCCACGTAATCCTTCTCTTCGTCTTCTTCTCTTCTCCACCAATCGTCGCTTTCCATCTCACCGGATACTTCTCCACCAATCATCTCTTGTCACCTCACTGGAAACTTCTTCTTTATCTTCTTTCGTCTTCGGTTAATCCACGTCATTCTTAACGCCATCCTCGTCGTCTTCTTGAAACCTTTCTTCGTCTACCATTTTATTTCATCTTCCCTCTTATATGTGACAATGTCATTACCACAAAGTATTTATGTTATGAATTGAGTGTGGAAATAGAAGGGCGTACACTAAATATGTCAATTGACAGGGGAGCGGCTGTCGCAATTGTCCTTGAGCAAGTGGGCTTTTTGGATTTTCACCCCCAAAATTTGACCCACGCATAATGTCACTTCGCACGTATCCTGGGAAGCAAATACAGCCTAGTACGCAGTGTGATGTGGTTGTTGAGTACAAAAAATTGTAGCATGACTCTACCCGTGATTGTTTTAAAAGGCAGCGGCAGGAAGTTACTAGCACTAATGGGCCGACATTGGTTGGAACATCTGATACATGACTGCCTAGAAATTGGCCAGATTGCAGTGGCAGAGGGAGTTGCGGTGCTAAAAAACATATACCCGTCCGTCTTTGTTTTTTTGTTAAATTTGAGGACAATGCAAAACTTTGAAGCAAAGATTGTCGTGAAACCAGGTACGGCTCCTGCAGTTGGGAACTTGTGAAAACAGGCATGATGGGTCCTCTTATGCGAAGTGACAGGGCTAAGCCTCTTGTAATAGTTAGGAAGAAAAACGGCAGCTTCCGGTAATGCGTCAACTATAAGAAAGCAGCAAACCCCTCTCTTAAAGCAGATCACTACCCCCTTCCCAGACCAGAGGACTTGTGCCATTCCTTAGCAGTAGGAGAGGTATTCAGTGTATTAGATTTTTCTTCGGCTTACCAGGAGGTCCAACTCGTCCTGGAGCCCCGGCTAGTTTTGACAGTAACCACAAATCTGCTTTTGTTCGAATTTCAGCGCCTTTCTTATGGAGTGGCAAATGCAGCCGCTATCTGTTAGGCAATCATGGGCGAAGTTCTTTACGGCATCCCACACGTAGGGTGATATATTGACGACGTTAACGTCACAGGGACTGACACGATCCCTGCCAAAAGACACTAGAACGGGTCTTGCAACACCTGAGAGACACCGTAACGCTTAAGCTGGATAAATTCTGGTTTTTTTTTTCAAAAAGCGGTTACGTACTTCGGCCACACAGTGAGTGAGGAAGTTTTACCGTACCGATGTAACGAAGAGTGCAATATTACAAGGCCCTGAGCCTACTAAAATTGTAGAGCTTAAGTCGTGTTTGGGAATGTGAAACCTTTACTCAAAGTTTTCGAAGAACGCTTTGACAGAAGCAGAGCCGCTTTATCGGCTGCTTAGAGAAAATGAAAAAAATTGCGGAGAACAGAAAAGTTCAGCACAGCGTTTAAAAACAAGAAGCACTGGCTTACAAGCAGCAAGGCGCTGACGTTCTATTACGTCCGGAAACCGCTCGCAATGCTTTGCCATGCATCGTCATATGTCTTAGGAGCAGTCGACTTTCACGAAAGAGCTGAGGTTATAGAAAAGCCAATTGCCTTTGCTTCGCGTACACTGTCGGAAGCAGAAAGAAAATACGTGGCGTGAGAAGATGAGGCTCTGGCATTAATATTTGGCCTAAAAATTTTCACCGGTAGCTGTGCGGCCTACAATTTACTGTATATAAAGACCACCAGCCACTATTCCGTATATTAGGGCACAGTAAGCGTATCCCAACCGTCACTGCCACACGTATGCAACGGTGGGCTATAACCCTCACAGCTTACAGGTACCAGTTGAAATTTAGAAAAGAGAGAAATTTAGAAGTGGCAGACGCCTTGTGTGGGTCGCCCCCAACCAGGACTGGCAAAAGACGCGCCATCAGATTACTTGTCAGTCCCTCAGTGTCTCCCGCTGACAGCAGAGGAGATTTCAAGGGTCTGGAAGCGAAGCCTAACTCTATGCCGCGTGACACAATATGCTCTAAACGGGCGTCCTAGGCCGCATGCAGATGAATTTAAATCTTACAATGTTCGCTGCGATGAGCTGTGGCTAAAGCAGTGCTGCATGACGTGGGGTGTAAGAGTAGCAATTCTGATGCTAGCGAGGGGCGCATGCTAAACATGCTGCATGAGGAGTATCCTGGCGCGAGCCGCATGCAAATTCTGGCGAGATGTTTTGTATGGTTCTCAGGAATCAATTTGGCCATTGAGGAGCATGTCGAGAGGTAAAAAATTTGTCTAGCAGTTCAGCCTGCTTCTCGGATTGTTTCGCTTCACCCTTCACCCTGTATAGTGTTGGTCACGTGTCCTTGTCGATTTTGGCCAGAAGGGTACGAGCGTGCTTCTTCTTTTGGTTGACTCGTTCTCAAATTGGATTGAAGTGTGGCCGATGAGGTCAACATCTACAGAAAGCCTTGGGAAATCTTCAGGGTGCTTTCGCCGCTTCCGGCTTTCCCGATGTATTGGTGAGTGACAACGGGCCACAGTTCACCTCGGCTGAGTTTCTAGAATTTATGACCACCAATGGGGCAAAACACGTTCATATACCTCCTTATCGCGCAGCGTCCAATGATGCTGCAGAATGAACGGTACAAACGGTGAAAAAAAGAACCTTGTTGAAACAGGTGCTTCAGAGTGCGGCCAACAGTACAAGAAAGTGTTGACAGTTTTGTCATGGCCTACGGGAACACAGGAAAAAGTGTGGCAAGCGAATCACCAGCTGAAGTTCTTTGAGGTGCCAGCCACGCATAATGCTTTTACTGCTCAAGCCTGATTTTTCAAAAACTATGCAACACATACAGGAGAAATTGAAAGAGCAGCGCAACTTGTTTCGTGGGCAGGAGCGCAGGTTCATCGTGGGGGACCGTGTGTTGGTGAAAAGTGTTAGTGGTGAAGGCGTTTCGTGGGAAGAAGGTGTTGTGATCCATGTTATCAGTGCGGTGACATATACTGGGAAAGTGTCCGATGAACTCTGTTTGACACACGCCGATCACCTGCGGCCTGGAGATGCCGACCCCGGCGTGACGTAGCTGAACTGAGATGTGCGTGTGAAAGAAACCCTACTGGAAAAGGCGGTGGCAGCAAAACGCATGTCGACGTGGAGACAACTGCAGACAGAAAAGAATGGTCCAGTTCTCCTGGGATACCGGATAAGCCTAATCGCCGAGAAACACCAGTGCACGACAAAGTAGCAACAACGCCCACACAGCAGACTGTACCACAAGACTTGCTGGAGTCGTCCGTGCAATCTGTGCCGGCTGCATGTACCATGAAGGAACAGCCACCACTACGTCGAGGTGATCGTGTGCCGCGACAATCGAGTTCCGCGTGAGGTTTTGTGGCGGATGGATGTGCTATTCCCGGCTCCAAGGCGCCGACGTAATCATCAGTTTTTTGTGCATGCTTTGAGCTTCCTTCTGTTTGTAATTCAGGATTTTTAGGCTTTAAGAATAATTGGGTAGTTTTGTTTTTTGTCACTCTCTTTTTTTGTGCGCGCGAACGTGTTCCGTGCACATTTGGTTTTGCAGGATAATGAGCGCGTCGTTTCTCGCCACGTGCTTCAACACGAGCAACCGGGTGGGACGTTAAGACTGTCGCTTTTAAATAGTAGCTTGGAAGTGGCAAGAGTAATAGCTATTATTCGTTTTACTGGGTGTGCTTTGTTATCGGGAATATTGATTTGGTAGGAAAGTGGGAGCCTTGCCGCGTGGGTGAACACGTGCGAAAACGTGTCATACCTTAAGTCTGTGCGGAATTGATTGCATTAAAACATTGGTGACCATTACTTCATGACATTTTGGTGATTTAGATCCTGTGCGTATCGGTTTTTGCTAGAAGGCGCGTGCTCTGCATTATATAGTATTATAGTATTGTAGTATTTACTATTGACAAATCCGCGCAATACATCGCAAGAAAGCTGGGAAAGCTCCCAGTGTGCAGAGGGTCCCTCAAAGCAGGTGTGGGGACGGATGAGAGTGGAGAAAGAATCGAGTCCATCGGCACACGCACTGTGATGTCGATGCTAGCCTGAAGAAAATGGAGGGTTTCCAGGAAGAGCTTGTCAAACACGATGACGGGCTCAAGCATGAGCCAAATAGGCAGTGTGTTGCAAAGAAGGTAGTTCAAGAAAGACTTCAAGCAGCCGAGAAAAAGCTGAACAGGGCCGCCATTATGATCGAGAATGGTTGTGACAATGGAACGCAGTCCCCGTTGTGACAGAGGAGGGACTGTACGCAAAGCACGTGGAATGCATGCAACGTGGAGAGGAGGTAGCTCGAAAGAGCGGCACCTACCTTGAGGGAGCCACACAAAAAGCAGGAGCGCAGGGGTCAGTGCCCCTTGTCGAGTCAGAATCACACGGAAAAAGACAAACGCAAGCAGGCAGTGGTAAGAGATAGTGAAGTAATGATTGTCACCGGCTACTCAAACCTGGGTAAGTGCTCAGAAGGAATAGTGGACAGGTGAAAGGCGATAAAAGAGTGGCGGTAGGGATAATTCAAGGGCGGACACTGAGTTCTGTCATGTAGCGAGCAAAATGCATTGCTCGCAGAAAATGCCCACGCGCGCAACCTTGTTATAGTAGCTGGTGGGCTTAATGACGTCCTAAAAATGAAAGGGAAAGTACTAGCCCAGCGCTTGGCAAAGGGGGTGGGTGACTTGCGCGAACTATCCCCTCAGGTGCAGATCGTGGTGTGCATGGTGCTGGAGGTGCTTGTACGTGATAGCCACGTACAAAGATACGTAGTGGCTGCTAACGAGCCGATATGGAAAATGAGCCGGGAGAAAGGTTTCGGGGTTGTCGAAGTAAACAGGAAAGTGAGAAGGTGTACTGGTTTTGAACGAGAAGGGATCCACTCATCCTGTTGCTTTTTAGGGGGCATACGGGTGCTCAGGAGGCCAGAGTAGGCAGTAATGAAGAAGGTCCCCTAAGGGAACCGGTGAATAGCATTGCCGTCAATATCAGAAAAAGGAGGAAAGGAAGAGCGCGAGCTCGCCATGCAATAGGCTACATAAAGCTGCAGGGCGGCAGAAGGCAGGAAATGTGGGTCGAGATTGAGGAGGGATAAATGAAGCACAAATGGGGCTGTATGCGGTTACAGAAACGCACCTAAGAGACTCGGTGGAGCCGCCCTTGATAGAGAATTATGGGAAGGGTGCAACAGAACTACGTCCGAAAGAGAGGAAGGGGGAGTCGGAATACTCATCAATGACGGAGCCAAATGGAAAAGAGTAACTTCAATATGTCAAGAGCAGCTTTGGTTACCAGGTGCAATGAGTGGGAAAAAACTTGGCTGCGCGTAACGTATCTGCGGACTGTAAATAATTGAACAGACAAGAATAAAGAGTTGCTGAATGCAGAAGTGATGATATTAAAGGTTTCGGGAATGACGCCGAAATTATCCTATTAGGTGACATGAATGCCAACATACATGATTGAAATGGATATACCGACAACAACGGGAAGTCAATGCTAGACTTTTGTGGGCATTTCCTCGTTATCCTGAATGCATAGCCTAAGTGTCAAGGGCAGCTCACATGGGAAGTGGGAAGCTGGCCATCGAACATTGATTATTGTCTCGTGACAGAAGAAATTCACTATAAGTGGACAGCAATGCTCAATGACCAAGAACGGTATAGCAGCATAGGGAGTGACTAGGAACGCGTCATAATGAAAAAAGGATATGTAGTTGGGAAAGAGAGCAAGGAGTGCAAAACGACCAGTCCAAATTTGATCGCGGAATAACTAACAAATATAGTCATTAAAGTCGAGGAAGAACTTTGCAAATAGCCAAGTAAAGAGTGGGAATATAGTTTTGCTTCTAAGTGTAAAAACAACAGAAATACGGAAAGAGAAGCAACATGTTCGTTGGAAAGAAAAAAAAAAGAAACTGAAAAGCTGGTGGAAGAGGAAGATTCGCGAAGCGATCGTTGAACGACAGAAAGCATCCAGAGATAGCAGGCAGTTAACGAATGCGCAGTTTCCGCAGGATGAAGTAGCCAGTAAATTGAAAATATACGGGGATAAAAAGTCTATGGTATCAACATAGTCCTGCAAGCAAAGATAAAAGATGAAAGTGAACGTTTGGTGTCAGAAATGTGTGCGAAAAGGTAGGCCCCACCTAGAATACATCAAAACCACATAAAATTTTTAGGCAGGAAGTCAATAACAATACAACAAATATATCCAAGATGGAGATGGAAAAAAACTGGATGGGGAAGTGGCAATAAATTATATAAAAGAATTACCAGCTGTATGATTCTAAGGCAATGACGAGATTGTGTTTGGAAAAAAAAATGAGCATGAAAGAGAACCAGATAGAAAAGGAGCTGGTGCCGACAAATTTTAACTGGAAGAAAGCCGAAGAGAAAATTCCTAAGCGCACAGCCACAGGGCTACACGAGGTTCCAATTAGGCTGTTTAACCAACTAGGACCAAAAAGCAAGGAAGCTCTGGTGAAAGCAGTGGAATCAACTTTAAAAGATAGACGAATACGAGACTGTTGGCGACAAAGCAGAATGATTATAATTTATAAAGGTAAGGGGGAGAAAGATAGATTTGACTCGTATGGACCGTTGACCATTACATCGCTAATATACAGGCTAGCAATGCCGACAATGAAATTAAAGTGTCAAGCATGGGCAGAGAATAATGGCATTTTAGGAGAATGTCAGAATGGTTTAGAATAGGTAAGACAATGAACAAAACCAGAAGAAGGCGAAAGCTAGAGCCAACGTTAGGGCAAGTGGACTTGTCTTTTTCAAGGCGACATATGTTTTCCTCGCCACAGTATATATAAGGTGGTGTTCTAAAGGGGAGAGGAAGTAAGGCGGGTGGGTGCGCCAACGAGCGAAGGTGTGTTAGCATGTCAACTTGAGGATAAATGAACGCTGTGCACAAGGCCGGCGACACGGCCGTCTGTCAATCACGTGTCAATGCCCTTGTGTCTGCCGGCGTGTCAAAGGCCTGCACAGCAGCCCTCTATTACTCGTTTCACTGGTGATCGTAGGCTATCTTGTCTCTGAAAGAGATAAAAGAAGGGGCGACAGCAAGCGGTGTTCGTAACAAAAAAGAAGGAAAGCAAATACTGGAATGGTATAAATAAATAAATATTGGCGAAAAAGGAAACAAGGAAGAAAAGGAGAAAAAAACGAATTGGTAGGCGTTTGTATGACAACCTATTCGTTCTTACTTAGTGTATTGAAATTGCAAGAGGAGAAAGCGGAACGTTACATGTGGTCTTTTTAGACATTAGAGGGGCGTATATGACAAAGTAAACCATAACATTTTGTGGAATATTCTGGAAGGGGAAGGCTTAGGTGACGATTGCATACAGCTTTCCACAGACATTTATCTTGAAAATACAGTTTGCGTTGAATGGGACTGAGGCAGGGATGGCCTTTATCCCCACTGTTATTTATGATGTACATGGTGAGGATGGAGAGGGCGCTAGAATGAAGTAATATCGGGTTTACTCTTTCATACAAACCGGCGGGTACAGTAGCAGAGCAGCAGCTTCCACGTTTATTTTATGCGGATGACAGTGTGTTGCTAGCTAACAAGCAAAGTGATTTGAAACGTTTGGCTAATACCTGTGGACAGGAAGGCGAGAATTTAGGTTGGAAATTTAGTGTTAAAAATTATGTATTATGGTAGTCAATGAAAACAGTGAAATGACATTGACAATAAAGGGCCAGGAAATGCCTCGGGTGAATGAACATCAATACCTTGGTATATTGATAAACGGCGGCCATAGATATATGGAAGCCCAGGAAGAAACTATAACAGTAAAGGGGAAGAGACAAGCAGCCATAATTAAGCACGTAGCGTTATGAGGATACAATAGTACGAGGTGCTCCTGGGTATGCATAAAGATGTAATTGTCGTTCCAAGACTTACTTTTGCAAATGAGGTTGTTTGCTTGAAATAAGGGGTACAATCAGGACTCGATGGAAACCAATGGTTAGTGGGACAAGTCCCGTTGGGCACTCACGGGAAGACTACAAATGAAGCTTTGCACGGTGATATGGGCTGGACTAGTTTTGAAGTGAGGGGAGCTCACAGTAATATTGGTTATGAAGAACGAGTGAGGAATATCGAAAAAGGTAAATAGGCTGGGAGTGTTGAGGTACCCGTACAGTAAAAACAATAATTCACGGTGGGGAAAATGAACTAGATAGTTTGCCAGCAAGTATGCGGCCGGTAGGGTGAGCAACAAAGCAGCAAAGAAAGTCAACCGCAAAGACAGCGAGGCTTGAAGCATCTTATGGGTAGCGGCAACGGAAAATAAACCTGCCATGAGTAAATACTTAAGATGAAAAACCGAAATCTGGATGAAACAATTCATGATAACTCACAAAGAAGTTCATTGCTTTTCGAAGCGAGATCAGGATGCCTTAAAACACGCACCTATAAAGCGAGATATAAGGAAGAAGAAGTATATGCTTGCTGCAGTAAAGCCAGGGAAAAGGTGGAACATGTTGTATTAGAATGTGAGGACATCTGCCCAGCGGTCGATTTAGGCATCACTGGCCTCTTTGAAGGCGTTGGGTTCAGCGAGAGCAGGGGAAAAGTAAACATGTCCGCAATAGCGATTAGTAAGAGGCGATTGGAAGATTGGTGGAAGAAATGTAGGATAACGACAGAAAACGGAAACCTACAAAAGCAACTTTGACAATAGGGTGTCAGAGAACTTGGTTGTAGGAATTCATTGAGCTTTTTTCGCTTTTTTTCTTTTTTTGTCTTTTCTTACCTGGGTGGAGAATGTACAAAAGAGGGTGTACAAAAGGTACATATTTTTTCATCGATCGTGTTGACGGCTCGGTAATTTTCAAAGAATTTTTGACGAAACGTCTGTGATAGGCGCAAAGTCCTAAGAATCACCCAATGGCCTATTTATTGGTTGGTCTGGGAAACTTTACTACTGCGGCGGTCTTCTGAGGGTCAGGACGGAGGCCTTCAGATCTAATGACATGGCCGAGGAAAAGGAGCTCATGGAAGGTCAAATGATATTTTATGGCTTTATCCTCAGCCCTGCGAAAGCAATAGCAACAACCAAAGTGCGTAGTCGTTCCGCATGCTTATCAAAGGCGGTGGAAAAAATGACATCATCAAGATATACAAGACATCATTGCCACTTTAACACAGTATGCATCATCCGCTGAAAGGTGACAGGTCTGGAACAGAGGCTGAACGAAAGTACCTTGATTTCGCGTAGCCTGTCTGGTGTGACGAATGCTGTTTTCTCACCATCTTTTTCGTCCGCTTCTTTTTGTCAGTATCCGGTTTTGTTGTCGAGAAAGCAAAAGAGTTTCGCATCCTGTAGTCTATCAAGAATGTCATTTCTTCGATTTGGTTGCTGATGATCTCTCTCTCTCTCCTTCGGTGACACTCGATTGGGATGCTGGCAAATAGGCCTTACATCTTCATCGACAATGATACGGTGTTTGGCGATGGATGTTCTATGGACTTTTGATATAGAGAAACACGAGGCCAGTTCTCGTACAAGGTTCTGTATTTTCTGCTTCTTGTTCGCTGCTTCGATGTTCTTGCATGCGAGTATGGAGTCTACGTTGTCAGAATTGAGTAGTGCGGCATCAGTTGGGCTCAAATCCGTAATCTGTACGTAATCGTTAAGGCGGGCAATGACGGTTTCCTTCGCGTCATGCTGCACTTTTTTTCCAAAATAGGTAAGGAAGACATTCGAACAACCGCCACGCAGCCGAACAAGACCACTTGCCATACAGATCCCTTCTTCAAGTAAGAGCCCAGTGTCACTGTCTGCTATTACTTCATAATCGCTGAGTACGGTACTTCTTACGGCGACAGCTATGCAGAATTTTGGGGGTGACGTGACGTCGTCATCTATAATCTGAAGTGCATCAAACTGTTCTTAACAATAGAACGTCACGATGGTGTGTTTCGTTGAGAACACATAAGATTTCTGCAAATTGAGTATTGTACCGTTCGCCTGAAAAATTTCATTCCCATAATTAAATTCCTTGAGCATTCTGACAGGACAATGAAACTAGCGACGTTTTTAAAGCCACTTATTCCAATTCTTGAAGTGCACCTGTCCACCGTGTCGATAAGGTGTCTTCCTGCGGTTCGAATTTGAGGTCCTCTCCAAGAAGTCAGCACTTTCTTCAGTCTGGCAAGTACTTTGCTCAAACCGGAATGACCTGGGCCTTTGTCTACTTACGCAGTAATTTGATAGCCGTCTATAAACACACCTAAATCGGAAGCAACGTCACTCTTTCCGCAACTGCTCTCGCGTCCGTCGTTATATTTCGGAATCATCGCTGGAGGCTCTCTTCTTGCGTCGACAGCGGCCTTACCTCGACAAGTCGGCAGTATTAGTATCCCCGACGTGGGGTTTGGGAGCGTCGCCTTAGTGAGCTTGAGCCTGGACGCGGGCTCATTGGTCGATAACTCAGCATCACTGTTCGCTATGGTTGATGTTGCTGTGAAATTTGCTTGCTTTGGTGCACGGACAAATACTCCTAGATTTCAAAAGGGAGTTCACCGTTTCTTGGGCAAGCAGCGTATACGGCAAACCGTATACACGTGTCAGCTGTCCTTTGAACGATTTAGATGCATGTTGTTCGCCCATTTTATTCGTTTTCCATGTAAACATATCTTCATTTGGTTGATAGGTACATGTATATTAACTGTACTGACACCATGCAATGTATTCTGATGAAGGCCGGACCCCGGCCGAAACGTCAATAAAACCGCTTCATACGCGCGTCTACTTCACTTTGAATATTTAACCGGACCCAGAACTGCTTTTTTTCTGGTATATTGGAACAATGGTTCCGGAGATGACCACGTTGAAGCACGTCTACTGCAAGTCCCCAAAAACATATTTACCAGTACTTCGATCCTGCGGTGAACGAAGCGCTAACGTTTGTGTCTCAGTGCGGTGCATCAATCAGTGACGTACCAGCACTATTGGATTTCGTCCCCCAGAAAACTACAACAATCGTTCTTTATGTAGGCACCATTGACCTAGCTCGAGTATCAGCCCGAAAAGCTTTCCAAAGTTACTGTGAAGTCATCAATCACATCGCCAAGGAACGTCCTGAAGTCACCAGAATCTATGCCACTCTCATACTACCAAGGACCAGGAACCGCCGACGAGGGTACCCCAGCGCCACGTTGTTCGCTGCTTTAACCTAGAAGCGTGTTATTTCAACACCCTGTTGAAAAAATTCTGCAGTCGCTCTCGACTAGTATTTTTCCTGGACCATGGGTTCGAATGGCTGCCCCTTCACCGCGTGCTCGCTGCTGATGGTTTACACCCGAACTTCGAAGGCGTCTCACTCATGGCCTGTCACATTCGGCACCTCCGTTACAAGACGTCCAGTGCTATGTACCATTCTTGGTCAGACAGTGCTCCCAGCAATCCGCCTCAGCACTGTACTAAGGAACCGAGCATTGAAGGCCCATCTTCTGACCCGGCGCTATTGATAGGACAGACAACGTATGGTAGTCCCTCTCAAAAGGAGTCATCACCCCATAATCGAAAGACACAGGTTAATCGGAAGAAGGCTGGTTCAAAGAACCGCAAGAAGCCTCCTTCAAAGAATCGCCAAAAGAACGCCGCAGCAATAGCTCCGTCAGCTGAACAGTCGCCTTCAGCACAGGACGCTAAAGGTTCCTCCCCGAAAGGTCCCCGCTACGAGTTTCGCAGGTCCCACACGAAAACCGTGGATGCTGCACCGGCGAATTGACTAAAGGCTGTGTCTCCTGGTAAGAATATTTCTTCCCTCTGTTCAAATGAATTTCTAAGGCTAAGGAAGGTTACAGAAAAAAGAATTCGCTATGCTCTACATGTAGATACGCTAAATACCTACCTAGCTGCGGCTGTTGCACCAAAGGGTCTCCGTATTGTTGTAAAACCAGTTCTGTCGGACATGTCTGAGCGCAATATAGCTAGATGGGATAACACACTAACAAATGCTTCACTACAACTCACCCGTGTTCTGTTGAGATCACTATCGGTCTTCCAGTAAGAAATTCATGAACCAAGAAAGTCAAATTGCTGCGAGCTTAAACTTGTCCTCTAGCCAATCCGCCGCATTAGAGGCATTTGCAACCAAAAATTGGAATGAAATCTACGCATTGAAAGCCAAGAAACTGTCCCGTGACGGTGTTGTGTGCCCTTCTGGAAGCCACGACAAGGTACTCAACTCTGCCCCTTTTCAAACCAAACCTCTAGAAGTACACTCCGGCACTTCTTCGTCATCCTCTGTTAGTAGGTTTGCCCATCAGGAGCAGAATAATATTGTTAATATTTCGGACATTCTGCTAACAGCTGAGGAGTGCAGTGTTCTACGTCGTGGCCTTAATTTTTGTCCAGCAACAGGTGGACATAACGAATTTCAACTGCTGAAAGGTGTCGATAATTTCGCCCGTAACTTACGCTTGCGCGAATACTTCCATGACCGCTCCAATTCAAGCGATTCGAAACACGCGTTAGCCTCTGGCAAGCGCTGGGTCCCTCCTACAGAGCGCGATAGCAAAGCAGTACAACGAAACGTTCTGCAATTGTATCAAAAACAGGCACCCTTGCGCCGTAATTTGTCCGCCAGCGAAATGAAAGCACTAGATACCCTGTCCTTTCGCAAAGACATCGTCATTAAGCCTGCTGACAAAGGTGGTGCCGTTGTCATTATGAACAAGTCCGATTACGCCGCAGAGGCCCACAGACAGCTAGCAGACGCGACGTTTTATAAACACCTTCATCATGACCCCACTGAGCAATATAAATCTCTGATCAACAGCACAGTGCTAGATCTCGTCAAGAAGAAAAAGGTGCCTGACAATGCGGTTCATTTTCTAATTCCACTAAGTCCTCTTGCTGGTCGTTTTTACCTTTTACCTAAAATACATAAGATAAACAACACAGGTCGTCCCAGCATTTATGGTATTGGTACAGTCACAGAACATTTGTCCAGCTACTGAGATTCCCTGATTAGTAATATCCCAGCTACGTTTGCCTCTTACGTAAGAGACACTACCCACTTCCTGTCGGATATAATCGATCTCATTATTCCTCAAGGTTCTCTTTTGGTCACACTTGATGTAGCATCTTTGTATACTAACATTCCACATTCTGATGGTATCATGGCAGTCGTCAATTGCTACGAAAGTGTATCACCCGAGAAACTAATCGATAGCGACACATTGGCAAATTTGCTAGCCCTTATTTTAGAACTAAATAACTTCGAATTTGAAGGACAGCACTATGTGCAAGTTACTGGGACGTCTATGGGTACGCGAATTGGCCTGAACTACGCCAATATATTAATGGGCCAACTAGAAGATAAATTTTTGCTAACCAGGACGTTAAAACCTTTTTATTACAAAGGTTACATTGACGATGTTTTTCTGATTTGGCCTCATGGGGAACAGGAACTCCTTTCTTTCAGATCTGACTTTAACAATGCCCATCCATCCATATCATTTTCTCACACGTATTCTGCGTCTACTATTAACTTCCTTGACGTCATCGTTTCAGTGCTAAATGATACACTATCTACTGCCCTATACAAAAAGCCGACAGATAGATGTCAGTATTTGCACTTCCATAGCAGTCACGTTAAACATTGCAAGACTAGCATTCCTTATAGCCAAGCCTTACGTTTTAAAAGAATTTGTTCTGAGCAATCAGAGTTTCAAACGAATTGCGGTACCCTAAAAAACGCTTTAGCCAAAGAAAATACCCACCACAATTAATTTACGATGCAATAAAACGCGTAGACGTGCATGACCGAAGGACGCTTCTTTGCATTAAGAACAAACCGACTCCCTCACCCCAGACAAATCTTGTCCTAACCCACACTGCGTCAGTCTCAAGTGTTTCGCATGTATTAAAGAAACACCACAATATTCTATTGCAAAGTGAACGCCTAAAAAACATATTCTCTGATCCGCCTAAAGCAGTATACCGTAAAGCTAGAAATATTTGAGATATACTAGCATCATCATCTAAGAGTGACTGCCCTGATGCCATCGGATGCCATCCTTGTCGAAAACCGCGATGTAAAGTATGCCCCTACATGGTCACATCGCAACAGGTTACTAGTACGTCTTCAAACTTTTGTTTAAAAATGAAAGGCGATTTCGACTGCGACACAAAAAACGTACTATACATGCTTGAATGTACGCTTTGAAACAAAACAGTACATCGGACAAACAGAAGGGCCTTTCACATTCCGCTTTAACAATCATAAATCGCACGCTAACACGTTGCCCAACCTGCCCATATCAAGACACGAGCATCTTCCTGACCACTCATTTGATAAACTGAGAGTCACGTTGCTTGAATCTGGATTTCGTTCAAATTATGATAGAGAAGCCCGCGAATCCTTCCTTATCTGTAAGTTTGATACCGTCGCGTGTGGTATGAATGAATGTGTAGGAAAAGCAAGTTGCCTGTCTTTGTAGCCCGTCACCTGCCCCTTCTTCTACTAGTACGTCGCTATTCCCCTTTTTCTGTGTCGGTGTTTGCTTGATAACATAGCACATATTGAGCACATATTGACGTTTTGTTGTCACGTGGCGATTGGTTTTTACAATTCATTTCGGTGCGTTTTTATGCGTTGTATTTTAGATGATATGTTTGCAATCGCCATCGGTCTATACACGTGTCAGCAGTCCTTTGAACGATTCAGATGCATCTTTTTCGCCCATTTTATTCCTTTTCCATGTAAACATATCATCATTTGGTTGATAGGTACATGTATATTAACTGTACTGACACCATGCAATGTATTCTGATGAAGGCCGGACCCCGGCCGAAACGTCAATAAAACCGCTTCATACGCGCGTCTACTTCACTGTGAATATTTACCCGGACCCAGAACTGCTTTTTTTCTGGTATATTGGAACAATATACCAGAAGCCAACAAACACTGAAACCAAGGAAAACATAGGGGAAAATACTTGTGCTTAATAAATGAAATAAACAAGCATTAATATATTTAATTTCAAATATGTAATTATTTTATTTATTTATAATTATAATAATTATTACTTCTTTATTTAATTAATTTAATTAACTTCCATTAATGTTTTCATTGTTTCTTTATTTCATTTTTTAAGCACAAGTAATTTCCCCTATGTTTTCCTTGGTGTCAGTGTTGGCTTGTCATGATATGACTAATAAAAATCGGCACCCTCCGTTAACCCCCTCTCTTCTCGTTTATTACATAACCAGTGTCTTGAATCCGGCAACATTGATGCCTTCAGGTAGCATGTGTGGGTTTATTGACCAGTTGCCTTCACCCAAGAAGATCACGTTCGCGTGACGCCTGCGGCAAAATGGACGTTCCACGTCTGCCGCCAAGGTATGTGAGTGATGTCGCTGGCTAACACTCCCAAAGTTCTACTAGGACACATAAATGCCCAAGAAAGTGGATGGGGAAACACCGCCGCGGTAGCTAAATTGGTAGAGCATCGCACGCGAAATGCGAAGGGTGTGGGTTCGGTTCCCACCTGCGGCGAGTTGTTTTTTCATCCACTTTAATTTCCATTAATTTGCCGTTTGTTTATTTCATTTATTAGGCACCAGTAATTTCCCCTATATTTTACTTGGTGTCAGTGTTTGTTGGCTTCTCATAATATGAGTAATAAAAATCAGCACCCTCGCTTAACCTCCTCTCTTCTCGTTTATATGTATATATATATATAAATATATATATATATATATATATATATATATATATATATATATATGTTAATTAAATATGCTCATTAGCTAACCCTAGCAAAATTTGGTAACGTTTCATTAAAAACTTAACACTAGCACATGAATCATAATTTAGCTGCAATTTCTTCAAGTTCTGATGTGTAAAGCAGTCCGACTTGATGGATGGATTTTATGAGCGTCTTCTTTCGTGGCTTGCGCCACGAAGCACTTGCTATGTACTCCCTGATGCCCTACCTAAATAAGAAAAGACATGAAAAAACAAAAAGCGAAAAAATAACACGATGAACTCCTACAACCAAGTTCTCTGACACCCTATTATGAACGTTGCTTTTGTACGTCTCCGTTTTTTGTCGTTACCCTAATTTTCTTTCACCAATCTTCCAATCGCCTCTTACTAATCGCTATTGCGGACATATTTACTTTTCCCCTGCTCTCGCTGAACCCGAGGCCTTCAAGGAGGCCAGTGGTGCCTAAATCGACCGCTGGCCAGATGTCCTCACATTCTAATAAAAGATGTTCCACCGTTTCCCTAGCTTTACCGCAACAAGCCTATGCTTCTTCCCTATATCTCGCTTTATAGGTGCGTGTTTTAAGGCATCCTGATATTGCTTCGAAAAGTAATGGACTTCCCTTTGAGTTATCATGAATTGTTTCTTTGCAGATTTTGGTTTTTCATCTTAAGTAGTTACTCGTGGCAGGTTTATTTTCCACTGCCGCCACCCATAAGATGCTTCGAACCTCTCTGTGTTTGCGGTTGACGTTCTTTGTTGCTATGTTGCTGCCTCTATCGGCCGCATACATGCTGGTAAGCTTTCGAGTTCTTTTATCCCACCGCGAAATATTGTTTTTCCTGTACGGATGCCTCCGCACTCCCAGCCCACTTACCTTTTTCCATATTCCTCATTCCTTCTTCATAACCAATATTGCTGTGAGCTCCCCTCATTTGAAAACTAGTCCAGCCCATATCACCCTGAACAGCTTCATTTATAGTCTTCCCGTGAGCGTGTGTGTGTGAAGTGATTTTAGAAAAGGAAACAGAAGAGACAAGTGCAGCGCCGTAACTGTCTCTCACAGGAGGACACCTCAACAGCACTGCACGGGGAAGGGGGGAATTGGAAGAAAAAAATGAAGGAGAGAAAGACGGGACGAACGTGGCAAGGGGAAAAAAAATGAGTGCGGGGCTCAGAGCCGCGCTCTCAAGTGCATCGCATTGCAGTAGTCTAGCAGTGCCGAAAAAGCGTGCTTCACGATGGACGAGTGGGCTGCAGGGAATAGCAGCGCGGTCGCCGTATCGCAAGTCAGTCCCAGTCGCCGATAGACTGTACACAAGTCCGTGCGCTCCACATCGAAGGCAGGGCAGCGAAGTAGCAAGTGGTCGAGCGTCTCCAAATCGGCGCAGTTGCTGCACGCGGAGTCGCCAATTCCCTGCAGCCTGTGTGTTCTAGCAGCCGTCTTGTAGCAGCCGACGCGCAGGCGAAGCAGGAAAGAGCGGTCCGCCCGGGAGAAGCCCACGCGGGGGAGGAGTCGAAGTGACGTACCTGCGGCGACGCGCTGGTTCGGGTGTTGCGCACGGAGCGTTCGCAGAATGGTTGTTTTGGCCACGTCGAAGCCGGTGACCGAGGTGGCGAGGGGGAAGCGCAGGGAGTGAGCCTGCTTTGCGAGAGCGTCGGCGGCTTCGTTCCCTTGCAGGCCGATGTGCGCTGGAACCCATTGCAACGACAAATCGCAGCCCTGGCTGACGAGATGGCGGAGCTTTGAGCCGACGCGCTGCACCAACGGAGGTCCAAGGTAATCCTTCGCCAGCATACACAGTGCCGCGCGCGAGTCCGAAAGGATCGCGGCAGAAACAACACTGCGCTCTTGAAGCAGGAGATCAACTGCTAGGTCGATCGCAGCAAGCTCGGCCACCGTCGACGACCACACAACACGAAGGCGGCACTGCCGTACAGCGCAAATATCCGGCGCCGTGCACGCTGCAGCACCGGAAGCATCACTCGCCACGGAGCCGTCGGTGTAAACGAGCAGCCGGCCCCCTAGGCGCTCGTGTAGCAGTGCGGCCGTTTCCTGCTGCATAGCACAAAGAGCTGTTTGTTGCTTGGACTTGACGCCTGGCACCGTGGTGTTTACATCGAGTAGCGCGGAGGCGTGCGGCGATACCGGCAGAGGTAGGAGTTGCGGCGTCGACGCGACGAGTGCGCTGAACTCGGTGGCACGCTGGCCCATGCCCGAGCCCTCGAGGGTGTGGAGGCGACAAACGAGGCGTTGTCCCTGTGGCGAACGTTGAAGGCGCTCGATGTGGTTCATCGCTTGCTTCCGTGCGCGAAGTGAGGGCGGCCAGTCTCCCGCTTCGGCGAGAGTTGCTCCTACTTGCGAGTTGGGAGGAAGCCCGTAAAGTTGGCGAATTACAGTGCGGTGCTCCATGTCGATGGCGTTCCAGTTGGTGGCTCTGGCGTTCGTGAGGGGAAGCGCATAGAGTGCTCGCGTTGTTGCGACCGAGTTGTAAACTCGAAGCGCAAGTTGCGGTGTACAACCACGACCACGGGCGAGCAGGGAGCATGCGGCGCCAGCCACCTTCTTAGAATTCTTGCAGAGCTGGGAGACGGCGGCGTTAAAGTTGACCCGGCAGTCGATGTCAAGTCCGAGATAGTGCACTTTCTTCTGCCACGGGAGGGGGCTTCCGCGCAGCGTGAGACAAGGCATTTCGAAGCGCGCACGAGCACGGGGGTGTACGAACAGCGCCTCAGTTTTTGACGCCGAGAGCTGGAGCCCTATGCTGGCGAGATATTCATCGACGGCGTTGATCGCCGACTGCAGGGATTCTCGCACTTGGAAGCCGAGGTCCGTGGGCCCGCACGCAAACAGTGCAATGTCATCGGCGTAGATCGCCACGCGCACTTCGTGGGCTGTCATCTTGGGGATGTAGTCAGGTAGTCTTGCCAGAGCCAAGTTAGAAAGAAATGGGCTGATCACGCTGCCCTGGGGAACCCCGGAGGTTACGCTGCGAGGGGCACTGAGCGTGTCACCAACTCGCACTCTGAGCGTGCGGTCACTGAGGAAGGCCGCGATGTAGTCAAAGAGGCGGCCGGTGACACGTAGCTCACGGAGGGCTTGAATGATGGTGGTGTGAGGGAGACCATCAAATGCGCGTTGCACATCGAGCAGCACGAGATATCCGGCTTCTTGGCGACTTGCTGCGTGCTCGAGCGTAGCCACGACGTCCGCGAGCGAGTCAGCTGCTGAGCGCAGTCGCCGGAAACCCCTCTGTTCTGGGGCGAAAGCGTCGAGGGCGGAGGCGATCTACTCAAGGCGGCGCAAAGCCACGGCCTCTATAGTTTTGCCGGCTACCGAAGTAAGCTACACTGGGCGATGGGAGCTGACGCTCGTGGCAGCTTTGCCGCGCTTGAGAATAGGGACGACTATCGCCTCTTTCCAGTCAGCAGGAATAATGCCACTGCGCCAGACGCCGTTGAAGGCCTCGAGTAGGCAAGGGAGCTGCGCTGCATCGACGTTCCTGAGGACCTGATGTGTTAGTCCGTCGGCACCAGGCGCTGAGCGTCGTTTACGCGTGTTCAAAACAATGCGCAACTCACTGAGGGTAAACTCGGCCGAGCAAAGCACCTCAACGTGCTCCAAGATTGCCCTCGTAGGAAAGTAGCGCAGGGGAGCGAGGAGTTCAGCCTTGTTGTGCGGCGGTAGTTCGCAGGGTGCACTGACTGGGCGCACAGACGGTAGCGGTGGAGCGAAGGCATCGGCGAAGAGTTCGGCCAGTTGCTCTGTGCTCAAGCCCGTAGCCACCGCGATGGAGAGTGCAGGATGGCGAGGGATCTTGGGACGGAGGAGGGAAGCGAGAATGCGCCAAGGGCGCGACTTGTCGCGAGTGTCCTCCAATGACACGCAGAGACTTTGCCAGCTCTGATTGCGGCGCTGCCTGGCGTGACGGCGACACGCAGCGTCCAGGAGGTTGTATAAAGTCCAATGCTCCACCTTGTCGCTCTTGATGGCACGGCGTTCGGCGCGACGACGGACAGCGCGCAGATTGAGAAGCTTGATATCGGGGACCGGCGTTCCAGCAGGCACCGCGCACGATTTTGTAGCGGCATCCAAACACCTCGTAAGATGCGTAAGAAAGTTTGTATTTGCTCGAGGGGGTATGGCACAGAGGGACCGAAAATGAGACCAGTCCGTGACGCGGTACGTACATGTCCTCGTGCTGTTCGGCCGAGCGGTTCGAGAGAGATCGGATAGTGATCCGACCCCTGCGTGTCAGGGATGCGAACCCACTCGTAGTGGCATCGCTCACTCGCGAGCGACAAGTCTATCGCACTCCCGTGTACCCTCCGACGCACAAAAGTGGGACTTCCGGTGTTGATGATTAGCAGGCCCGAAGCATGGATGGAACTTAGCAGGTCCCTGCCGTTCGGCTCACTGTGGGCACTGCCCCACGCCGTGTGGTGGGAGTTGAAATCACCGCACACGACACAGTCACCACCGATGCGCGCGGTGAGGCTCTCGATGAAGGTCGTATCCCACCGTCGTACGGGTTGCACGTACACGCTGGCAACACAAGTGTCGGCCCCCCCAACGCGCACGGTCACAGCCACACACTCTACGGAGGTGGGAACAATGTCGGCCACACGAACGACTGCTTGGGCAAGACGCGCACGGACGTAAATAGACGCGCGGGAGCGACCGGGTGGATGGAGCGGATCACAGCACTGCACGTTGGCGCAAGTCCGTAACTCGCAGGTGGTCGCACTGTGGTATCCCACGAATCCCGGAAGGTTGCACTCCCCGTCGCGCGTGTATGTCTCTTGCAACGCGAGCACGTCGTACTCGTGCAGAAGTAGGTGTTCGGAAAGTTCGGCGTGTCGTCGGCGCAGCGAGCGCACGTTCCACTGCAGGATGCGCGGCCGACGTTTTGCTGTGCGACTAGCCATGGTGATTATATTGCTGTTGACATGCCACTGCCTGCAGGCAGATGGCCCGGAGCGGATGGTCAGCTGGCAGCATGGTGCTGACTGCTTGCATGGTGAGCAGCAGGTTTTATACCAGCTGATCCATAGTAGTTTGGGCGGGTGGAGCAGCAGTATCCTGTGTCTGCTGGCGTTGAGAGGCACGAGGGGCTGGTACCGGACGCCTGGGTGCAGGACTGGGGCCCTTCAGCACGCTCGCATAGGACCGCGCCGGAGTTGAGAAGGACTGCTGTGGCTGCTTCTCCTCCCGGACTGCTGCCCTGACAGCACGCCTCGACAATGCCGAGGTGGAGGAAGCCATGATGGTGGCCACCTCCCGTTCTTCCTGCCATTAGGGGCAGGCGGGAGTGTCGGCCCTATGGGGCCCCCCGCAGTTCCTGCAGCGAACTTTCTGGCAGGAGGCGCCCTCCACGTGGCTTTTGCCGCAGGAGATGCAGTCGGTCGGCCATCTGCAGGACTCCAGCACGTGCCCGAAGCGACCTCACTGCCGACATTGCACTGGACGGGGCCTGGCAGGTCTCACCCTGAATCCGAGCTTGAAAAGGCGCACGTGTTCAGGGGGGACCGGTCCCGCGAATCGGATGGTGATGGTGCTCTACTCCCTCGTTGCCGACAGCACGGGAACGCTCGACTCGATGGCTCCCAGCAGGTCTGCGTCCGCGGGTAACCCGACCACCCCGTGCAGGAAGCCGGTGCTCTTGCCGCGCTCGGCTGGTAGTCGGGCAGTCACTGGAATTCCGTGCAGCTCAGTGACTGCCAGCAGCTCCTCCAGGCACTCCCGGGTACTTCGGAGCACCTCGTACCTATTGTATGCCCATAAAGCTGTGTGGTTAATTGTGGCTCCTATCCTCTTTCCCTTTACTATTATAGTTTCTTCCTGGGCTTCCATATATCTATTGCCGTCGTTTATCAATATACCAAGGTATTGATGTTCATTCACCCGAGGCATTTCCTGGCCCTTTATTGTCAATGTCATTTCACTGTTTTCATTGACTACCATAATACATAATTTTTAACACTAAATTTCCAACCTAAATTCTCGCCTTCCTGTCCACAGGTATTAGCCAAACGTTTCAAATCACTTTGCTTGTTAGCTAGCAACACACTGTCATCCGCATAAAATAAACGTGGAAGCTGCTGCTCTGCTACTGTACCCGCCGGTTTGTATGAAAGAGTAAACCCGATATTACTTCATTCTAGCGCCCTCTCCATCCTCACCATGTACATCATAAATAACAGTGGGGATAAAGGCCATCCCTGCCTCAGTCCCATTCAACGCAAACTGTATTTTCAAGGTAAATGTCTGTGGAAAGCTGTATGCAATCGTCACCTAAGCCTTCCCCTTCCAGAATATTCCACAAAATGTTATGGTTTACTTTGTCATATACGCCCCTCTAATGTCTAAAAAGACCACATGTAACGTTCCGCTTTCTCCTCTTGCAATTTCAATACACTAAGTAAGAACGAATAAGTTATCATACAAACGCCTACCTATTCATTTTTTTATCCTTTTCTTCCTTCTTCTTTCCTTTTTCGCCAATATTTATTTATTTATAACATTCCAGTATTCGCTTTCTTTTTTTTTTGTTACGAGCACCGTTTGCTGTCGCTCCTTCTTTTATCTCTTTCAGAGACAAGATAGCCTACGATCACCAGTGAAACGAGTAATAGAGGGCTGCTGTGCAGGCCTTTGACACGCCGGCAGACACAAGGGCATTGACACGTGATTGACACACGGCCGTGTCGCCGGCCTTGTGCACAGCGTTCATTTATTCTCAAGTTGACATGCTAACACACCTTCGCTCGTTGAAGCACCCACCCGCGTTACTTCCGCTCCCCTTTAGAACAGCACCTTATATATACTGTGGTGAGGAAAGCATATGTCGCCTTGAAAAAGACAAGTCCACTTGCCCTAACGTTGGCTCCTGCTTTCGCCTTGTTCTGGTTTTGTTCATTGTATAACCTATTCTGAAGCCATTCTGAAATTTTCCCAAAATGTCAATATTCTCTGCCCATGCTTGCCGCTTTAATTTGATTGTCGGCATTGCTAGCCCGTATATTAGCGATCAAATTTGGACTGGTCGTTTTGCACTCCTTGCTCTGTTTCCCAACTACATATCCCATTTTCATTATGACGCGTTTCTAGTCACTCCCTATGCTGCTATACCGTTCCTGGTCATTCAGCATTTCTGTCCACTTATAATGAATTCCTTCTGTCACGAGACAATACTCAATGGTCGATGGCCAGTTTCCCACTTCCCATGTGAGCTGCCCTTCACACTTGGGCTATGCATTGAGGATGACGAGGTTATGTTGCGCACAAAAGTCTAGCATTGACTTCCCGTTGCCGTCGGTATATCCATCTCAATCATGTATGTTGGCATTCATATCACCTAATAGGATAATTTCGGCGTCATTACCGAAACCTTTAATGTCAGCACTTCTGCATTCCAGTAACACTTTATTCTTGTCTGTGCAATTAATTATTTATGGTCCGCAGATGCGTTACGCGCAGCCAAGAGTTTTTCCCACTCATTCTACCTGGTAACCAAAGATTCTCTTGACATTTTGAACTTACTCTTTTCCATTTGGCTCCCTGATGGATGAGTATTCCGACTCCCCCTCCCTCTCATTCCGACTTAGTTCTGTTGCACCTTATGTGCGTTTCTGTAACCACATGCAGCCCTGTTTGTTCTATATTTAACGCTCCTTAATCTCTGCCCACATTTCCTTTCTTCTGCCACCCTGCATCTTTGTGTCGCCTATTGCATGGCGAGCTCTCGTTCTTCCTTTCCTCCTTTTCCTGATATTGACGGCAATGCTATTCACAGGTTCCCTTAGGGGACCTTCTTCATTACTGCCTACTCTGGCCTCCTTAGCGCCCGTAAGCCCCCTAAAAAGCAACAGGATGAGTGGATCCCTTCTCGTTCAAAACCACTACACCTTCTCACTTTCCTGCTTACTTCGACAACCCCGAAACATTTCTCCCGGCTCATTTTCCATATCGGCTCATTAACAGCCACTACGAATCTTTGTACGGGACTGTGACGTACAGGCACCTACGGCACCGTGCACACCACGATCTGCACCTGAGGGGATAGTACGCGCATGTCGCCCACCCCTTTGCCAAGCGCTGGGCTAGTACTGTCCATTTCATTTTTAAGGCGTCATTTAGCCCACCTGCTACTATAACAAGGTTGCGCACGTGGGCATTTCCGGCAAGCTTTCGTTTTGCTCGCTCCATGGCAGAACTTAGTGTCCGCCCTTGAATTATCCCTACCGCCACTCTTTTGTCGCCTTTCACCTCTCCACAATTCCTTCTGAGCACTAAGCCAGGTTTGAGTAGCCGGTGACAATCATCACTTCACTATCTCTTACCACTGCCTGCTTGCCTTTGTCTTTTTCCGTGTGATTCTTACTCTACAAGGCGCACTGACCCCGGCGCTCCTGCTTTTTCTGTGGCTCCCTCAAGGTAGGCGCTCTTTCCAGCTACCTCCTCCCCACTTTGCATGTATTCCACGTCCTCTCACCACTGCGTTCCATTGTCACAACCATTCTCGATCACAATGGCGGCCCTGTTCAGCTTTTCCTCGGCTGCTTGAAGTCTTCCTTGAACTACCTTCTCTGCAACACACTCCATATTTAGCTCATTTTTGAGCTCTTCATCCTGTTTGACAAGCTCTTCCTGGAAACCATCCATTTTCTTCAGACTAGCATTGAGAATACAGTGCGTGTGCCGATGGACCCTATCCTTTCTCCATTCTCATCCGTCCTCTCACCTGCTTTGAGGGACCCCCTGCACACTGCACGCTTTCCCAGCTTTCTTGCCATGTATTGCGTGGATTCGTCTAATGCAAATACTACAATACTGTAATACTATATTAATGCAGACACGCACCTTCTAGCAAAAACCGATACGCACAGGATCTAAATCCCTAAAATGTCATCAAGTAATTCACCCACGCGGCCACGCTCCCACTTTCCTACCAAAGCAATATTCCCGATACCAAGGCACACCCAGTAAAACGACTAATAGCTGTTACTCTTGCCGCTTCCAAGCTACTATTTAAAGGCGATAAAGACTTAACGTCCCACCCGGTTGCTCGTGTTGAAGCACGTGGCGCGAAAGGACGCGCTGATTATCCTGCAAATGTGCACGGAACACGTCCGCGCGCACACAAAAAAGAGTGACAAAGAAAGAAAACCACCCAATTATTTGAAAGCCTAAAAATCCTGAATTACAAACAGAAGGAAGCTCAATGATTGCAGAAAAAACTGATGAATACGTTGGCGCCATGTAGCCGGAAATAGCACATCCATCCGCCACAATACCTCACGCCAAACTCGATTGTCGCGGCACACGATCAACTCGAAGTAGTGGTGGCTGTTCCTTCATGGTGCATGCAGCCGGCACAGCTGGCACGGACGACTCCACCAAGTCTTGCGGTAGAGTCTGCTGTGTGGGCCTTTTGCTACTTTGTCGTGCACTGGTGTTTCTCGGCGATTATGGTTATCCGGTATCCCGGGAGAATTGAACCATTCTTTTCTGTCTGCCTCGACGTGCGTTTTGCTGCCACCACCTTTCAGGTGGCGTTTGTTTCACGTGCACATCTCAGTGCAGCTGCGTGACGCCGGGCGGGCATGTCCGGGACGCAAGTGATCGGCGTGTGTGAAACGGAGTTGATCGGACACTTTCCCCGTATATGTCACCGCACTGACAACATGGATCACAACACATTCTTCCCACGAAACGCCTTCACCCCACACACTTTTCACCAACACACGGTGCCCCACGACGAACCTGCGCTCCTGCCTATGAAACAATTCGTGCTGCTCTTTCAATTTCTCCTGTATGTGTTGCATGGTTTTTGAAACATCAGGCTTTAGGAATGAAAGCTTTATGCGTGGCTGGCACCTCAATGAACTTCATCTGGTGCTTCGCTTGTCACACTTCTTCCTGTGTTCCGGTACGCCATGACAAAACTATAAACACTTTCTTGTACTGTGGGATGCTCACCCAAGGCCACACTCTCAAGCACCTGTTTCAACAAGGTTCTTTTTTTCACGGTTTGTACCGTTCATTCGGCAGCACCACTGGACGCTGCGTGATAAGGAGGAATATGAACGTGTTTTACACCATTGGTGGTCATAAATTCTAGAAACTCTGCCGAGGTGAACTGTGGCCGGTTGTCACTGACCAATACATCGGGCAAGCCGGAAGCGACAAAAGCACCCTGAAGATTTCCCAAGGTTTTCTGTAAATGTGGACCTCATCGGCCACACTTCAATCCAATTTGAGAATGAGTCAATCAAAAGAAGAAGCACGCTCGTACCCTTCTGGCCAAGATCGACAAGGACACGTGACCAACACTGCACAGGGTGAAGGGTGAAGCGGAACAATCCGAGGAGCAGGCTGAACTGCTAGACAAATTTTGCACCTCTCAACGTGCTCCTCAGTGGCCAAATTGATTCCTGAGAACCATACAAAACATCTCGCCAGCATTTCTATGCGGCTCGCACCCGGGTTCTCCTCATGCAGCATGTTTAGTATGCGGCCCCTTGCTAGCATCAGAATTGCTACCCTTACACCCCATGTCAAGCAGCACTGCTTTAGCGACAGCCCATAGCAGCGAACATTGTAAGATTTAAATTCATCTGCATGCGGCCTAGGCCACCCGTTTAAAGCATATTGTGTCACGCGGCATAGAGTTTGGCTTCGCTTCCAGACCCTTGAAGTCTCCTCTGCTGTCAGCGGGAGACACTGAGGGACTGACAAGTAATCTGATGGCGCGTTTTCTGCCAGTCCTGGTCAGGGGCGACCCACAGAAGGCATCTGCCACTTCTAAATTTCTCCCTTTTCTAAATTTCAACTGGTACCTGTAACCTGCGAGGGTTATAGCTCACCGTTGCATACGTGTGGCAGTGACAGTCGGGATACGCTTACAGTGCCTTAATATACCGAATAGTGGCTGGTGGTCTGTATATATAGTAAATTGTAGGCCGTACAGCTACCGGTGAAATTTTTTCGGCAAATTATTAACGCCAGAGCCTCATTTTCGCACGCCGGGTATTTTCTTTCTGCGTTCGACTGCGCACGCGAAACAAAAGCAATTCGCTTTTCGTCAACCTCAACTCTTTCTTGAAAGATAACTGCTCCTAAAACAAATGACGGTGCTTGGCAAACAGTGTGAGAGGTTTCCAGATCTAATAGAACGTCAGCACTTGCTGCTTGTCAGCAAGTACTTCTTGTCTTTAAACGCGGTGCAGAACTTTTTTGTTCTCCACAATTCTTTTACTTTCTCTAAGAAGCTGATAAAGTGGCTCTGCTTCTGTCGAAGCGTTCTTGGAAAAATTTGAGTAAGAGTTCCACATTCTCAAACACGACATAAGCTCTACAATTTTAGTGGGCTCAAGGCCTTGTAAGACTGCACTCTTCTTTACATCGGTACGGTAAGACTTCCTCAATCACTGTGTGGCCCAAGTACGTAACCGCTTTTTGAAAAAGAAAAAAAGACGGAATTCATCCAGCTTAAGCGTTATGTTGTCTCTCAGGAGTTGCAAGACCCGTTCTAGTGTCTTTTAGCAGGGATCGTGTCAGTTCCTGTGACGTTAACGTCCTCAATATAGCACCCTACGTGTGGGATGCCGTAAAGAACCTCGCCCAACATTGCCTAAAAGATAGCGGGCGCATTTGCCACTCCATAAGTTTGGCGGTGAAATTCGAACAAACGCAGACTTGTGGTTACCGTCAAAACTAGTCGCGGCTCCAGGGCGAGTTGGACCTCACGCCCCGTATTTTCATTCTGCTTCCAACAGTGTACGCGAAGCAGAAGCAATTGGATTTACCAATTACCCACACCACCGCTAAACATTCTTTTTCATGGGTTGAGTAGTTCTTGTCAGCCTTGCTGAGATTGCGCCTTGCATAAGCAATGGGGCCTCCCGCACAAGCTTGCCACTGCACAAGAACTGCACCGGGACCCGCATTGCTGCTGTCAGTGTGGTTTTCAGTGTAAGCGTCTTCGTCGAAATGAGAAAGTATCGGGGCCGCTTTCAAACGCTGGGGGCGCAATTCATTGAACGACTATTGCTGCTTGTCCGCCCCAATGAAAGGCACATCGTCGCGTGTAAGCTGTGTCAGAGGCTCAGCGATTCTCAAGAATCCCTCGACAAAGCGCCTGTAACATGTGCACAAACGAAGGAAGCGTTGGACAGCCTTCTTGTCTGTGGGTGTCGAAAACTCGACGATGGCAGCTAACTTGTCGGTGTCTGATCGGATGCCTTTAGGACCAGCGACATGGTCAAGAAATTTGAGCTCTTGGAACCCGAAGTACAATTTTTGAGGCTTTGGTGATGCCGACAGCACGGATCGCAGCGAGGGCACTCTCGAGTCGTGCGAGATGTTCGTCAAAAGTGCTTGAGAACACGACGACGTCGTCCAAGTATACGAGGCAGGTTTGCCATTTGAGTTCAGCAAGCACGGTATCCATCATCCGTTGAAAGGTGGCGGGTGCGGAACAGAGACCGACGGGGAGAAATGGGAACTTATAAAGCCCGTCAGGTGCAACAAGCGCTGTTTTTTCACGAACCTTCTCATCAACTTCGATCTGTCAATACCCTGATTTAAGATCCAACGAAGAAATAAACTTGGCATGTTGTAGACGATCCAATGCGTCGTCGATGCGTGGCAATGGATAAAAATCGCGCTTGGTGAAACTGTTCAACTTTCTGTAATCTGCACAGAACCGTAGTGTGTTATCTTTCTTTCTGACTAACACTACAGGGGAGGCCTACGGGCTTGTGGACGGCTGGATCTCGTCGTCTTGGAGCATCTCTTCCACCTGATGCTTGATCGCTTCCGTTTCCACTAGAGGCACTCTGTAAGGATGCTGACCAACAGGACGTGCAGACTCGTCCGCAATAATGCGGTGCTTTGTGACGAACGTGCGCCGTACTTTGGACGACATTGAAAAACAGTCCGCAAATTCATTCACAAGACTCAGTAGAAGGTCTTTCTGATCGTCTGGCAGAGCAGCGTTAACGTGAATCAATTCTTTTAGGCTGGGGAACTCAGATTGCTGAGACGATACGTTTTCCAATGTGGCAATGTCAGTAACATAAACGATTTCGCGAAGAAATGCGATTGTCGTTCCTCGCGGTACATGCCGATACTCGTTGCTAAAGTTTCTTAGCAAAATCACTGAACATTTGTTTCGCACCTGAAGAAGCCCTCTGGCTATGCAAATGTGGCGCTCAAGAAGCAGGGGGATGTTGGCCTCAGCAATTCCTTCGGCGTCGTCCTCCATGGCGCATCAGCAAAGGGTAAGCACGCTGCTCTTGTGTGTCAACGTGACGTGATCGTCAGCTACACGAAGCGCGATGTCACTGTCATTGTCATTACTGTTCGCTTTGGCTTGCGTAGTAGCGAAGCTGACTCTGGACTCTTGCAGGTCGCTGATGGCACCGTTAGACTGAAGGAAATCCATGCCGAGTATAAGGTCCTTTGAACATTCGGGAAGAATGACCAAGTCGCCGATGTGCGTGAAGCCCCGAATGTTGACTCGTGCCATGCACCAGCCCATTGGAGTCATGAGGCGCCCTCCTGCAGTACGATTCTCAGTTCCGGTCCATTGCGTCGAAACTTTGTTGAGTGTGCGCGCGAGATTCTTGCTCATAGCAGACGTGTCCATACCCCTGTCGACTAGCGCAGTGACTTCGCGGTCATCTATGATAACTGGTACATCGCAAGATACTGACACCGAACTACACAGCTTTCTCTGCGTTTCAATTACGTCATTTCGCGGTCGTCGTACTTGAGGATCTTCAGCGTTCGTAACGTCAGCGACCTCACCTCCGCAGGTCGCTGGACTCAGTTTTCCCGGGAGGCAGGGCTGGGTGAGCGACGCCTTGTTGCGCTCGGCTAAAAGACGGGGCTGGAAGACTTGCATCGGGCAGTTGACGGTGACCGGGGGTCACGGAATCGTGGGGCAAACGAGCTCCTGGCGACTGCGAGGTAGGCTTCAATCTCGAGGGGGCGTTCACCATTCCGCGGGCACGGCGCATTCAGTGAAAATCCATGGAGCCCAGCTCGGCGGTAAGGACACGCCCTGTAGAGGTGATCGGCTTTACCGCAATGAAAACACAAAGGTCTCCGGTCTGCAGTTCACCATACGTCGCTCTTGCGGGGTGGTCGTGTTTCAGCCATGAATGGCGTGCGGCGAGTCCTGAAGTTGCCAGTTGCTTGTTCAACGGCGAGCACACCAAGAAAGTCCGGGACATCGCGCGCATCGCGATAAGTCGGAGACAACGAAATTCCCGCAGCTTCCGCATAAGACATGCGAGGCTGTGGCGGCCGTACCTCGTGCTGTGGTGTCTCGCTTCGCTCCGGGACTCGTACTGCCTGCCTGATTTCTTCCCGGTCAACCTCAGCCAGAGCGAGTCGCGGTATCAATACCAGAGCAACCTGAAGCTTTTGGAACTCTTTTCGGACAACAAGCCTAATGAGCTCCCGCAAGACGTCGCTATTGTCCAAGGGTATAGCGAGACAGTCACGCGATAGGGTCGACATGTCGCGGTTGTACTGCCTTGTTCGTTGCTGCAGTGCCTTTTTCATTGATATGGCTTCCGCAAGAAACCCTGCGACGGTCTTTGGTGGGTTACGTATTAGGCCACCGAATAACTCTTGCTTGACACCGCGCATCATGTTCCTGATCTTCTTTTCTTCCGGGATGGATGGATCCGCGCGGCAGAAAAGTGGGACCATATTTTTTTTAATGCGAGGGTAAATGCATCAGAGAATATGGGGGTATGGGATGGGGGTGAAAAGGGTGATTACATGAATAAACAAAGATTTGCTGAACTAATGAAATCCAAGAGGGATCGATAATGCGGTCCCTGCGTCCAAGCAGTGTAATCGCTCGGATTACGCGGCGAGAGTCCCGTGGCTGCGAGGTGCCGGAGCCTCGTCAGTTTCAGTGCAGGGAAAACCCACAGCAGGTGGTGGATGTCGGGTTCAGCATTTCGCCACTTGCAGAGTGGGCACTCAGGACGAGGATATAACAGGCGAAAGTGCGGCCACTTCCTAGTCATGGAAGGAGTGAGGGCAACCCCGACCCGGATCCTCCGAATCGCAACCTCCTCTGCACGGGTGAGACCGCGGGGGAGGTTTACCGCACACGGAGGTATGAGAGCACGTGTGCGGCGCTGGAGGTGCTCCTTGTTAAAAGGAGGGTGGCATCATCTAGGTGAAAGAGTTGAGGCAGTGACAATGGAGAGGTCGCTAGACGGGTCGCAGATTCCGCACGGCTTGGGAAGCTTAGAAGGTCGCGTGGGATTCACTCGACAGATATTGGCTGCGGGATGCGTGCCGCCAGAAGATGGATCTGTTGGCATATTTCAGGGCTGCGACTGACGCGTCGCAGAAGCCGCGTCGCCTGGAGGGCATCAGTGCGGATGACGATGCGGGCCGGGGGGACCATGGGAAAGCCGGCCACAGAGCACAACGCTTCTCAGACAGCAAGGGGCTAAGCACAAAAGGAGGAGGCAGGCTCTTGGATTTGAAACCGGGTCGTCTTATTAAGGGCAGGTGCGCATGGGCAATAAATTGCAGTGGTTGTTTCACAGTCATGAATGCTTGCATCAACGTAAAGGACGTTGGAGCCAAGCGACAGGTGGGCATCTTGAGCTATAATTCGGTCACGAAGCGACGCCGCCGCGTGAGTTGATGTCGGGCGATGTATATCAGTTGGCTTGTTACCACTCAGCTGTACAAAACTCCGGGGAAGAAGAACTGGTGATGGGGGTGCTAGAACGGAGTTCGAGAAAGCGTAAGCCCTGAGAGCACACGTTGCGTGTGAAAGGCTGGCCTTAAGCCTGCGAGCACCACGTCGCTGCTGCACCAGCTCATCTAGTGTGTTGAGCTGTGAATTTTCCTGGAGAGCCTTGATCGGGGTGATGCGGGGAAGGCAAGTGATGACCCTCATTGTCTCGCGATTAACAGCCTCAAGGCGATCCCTTTGTACCCTCGTCAAATGCTGGAATTGGGCTTGATAAACAAGGCGTGGTTGCACTACCGCCTTCACCAATTGCCGCGCAACATATGACCGGGCGCCGCCCGTTTTAGGAGCAATGTGCCTAATCAGACCCAACGTCTGAATTGCCTGCTTTTTAGCGCTGGAGAGCCAAGCAGTTCCGGTTCCCGACTGTGTACCATTAGACCCAGAATTTTTATAGTTGAACATTGTTGAAGAGGGTTTCCGGATAGATGAAGACGAATGGGTGTTGCAGAGAGTTTACAGCGGACCCAGCGTTTGGCGACTGACATGTGAGCAGAATTGCCGACGGAAAGCCTAAGGCCGAACGAAGAAGCGTAAGTCGCCGTCATATCTAAAGCTGATTGAAGAGCAACGGCTTGAGTCTGCAGGCCGTGATGAGTGCTCCATACCGTGATGTCATCAGCCTACAACAAGAAGTTTATGTCTGGTACATCGCGTAAGCGCCATGCAAGCAGGATGAAAGCAATATTGAATAATGTGGGTGACAATACAGATCCCTGGGGTACGCCACGAAGAGGGACAAATGAGCCGACGGCGTCATATCTTCGACAAACATTGTGACGATCTCATTCGGCTGCTGTACTCTCGCCTGAATTGCAGATTCAGCTCGTTCCTTGCGATCGAGGCTGGCGTATGTGCTTGTTATCTGCCGTCGGAATTCGTCCCTTGTCGATAAGGCCGCCTCACGGTTCTCAAACCATGTACGCGCATAGTCCTCAGGGGCAAAGTAGGCGTTGCGTAGCTTGCGCTCTGGAGTCCAGCCGTTGAATTCTGCGACACGCTCGATGTGATCGTGCCAGTCCTCAACATCCTGGAAGGAGTCCCCATGGAAGGATGTGTGGATTCGCGGCTGGTTAAAAACGACCTCGTCGGTGACGTTGAGGAAAAAGACGGAACTGATGTACTTATCTTTCAGACTAGATTGGGTATAGGCTCGTGCTCATGTGGCACTCCTTGAAGTCGACAGCTTGTCCGTACGTGAACTGTAGTCAGCTCGACCGGACTTCGTACTGGGCTCGTAGACGGCGTTCGATATGGGAGTGGTAGCACGTACCCCGCACCTCCACCAGAAAAAATTAAACGTAGATTGAAGACGCAGTCTCACAAAATAGACGCTTCTCTTTAATGGCGGGCCAGAAGAAGAGCGTGCAGCTTACGCGCTTCGTCGTCTTCCATGGCGCCGGCCTTTGCGCGCGCCGTCCCGCGGTGCGGGAGCCCCACATCATAGCGTCAATATATTTTTTAACACACTTACGAACACATTCCAAAGTCTCTGACACCAGGATACCTTTTTTGGTGCATCACCCACGCAGGGTATCACTAGTTCTGTAAACGGCCGTGACGACACCTACGTCGAGTTCTGGGGCTAACGTCCCTAAAAGACCATGGCGCTGCCTTCCAGCTACCACATGCATTGCATCGCAGACTGCTTGTCGCCATCATAACTCCTTCAAGATTACCAAACGCATTGCTGCTACGCCACTCAAGTCATTCAAGTGCTGTCTTTTTCGGTCTTTTTTGTTACGCGCGCAGTGACCGCCTGAACAGCCCTTCTAAAGCGGCAAGAACATGCCGCCAATGACATCCCCGAATGCTCCCTAGCTCCTCGCTTCCCCAACACCCTCCCATGCCCTTTTTTTTCTTGTCTTTTTCTTTTTTTTCCCTCTTGGCGTCTTTTTTTCTCCTTCTGTTTCGTTTCTTTTCTCGCCGCCTTCCCACTCTCCCGCTCTGGTCCCCTCATCTCAGGATCACGCTTACAGACGGAAGGGGAGAGCGCTCATTTTCTTTAAGATCTCTACCTTTGCAACCAGCTGGCACCGACAACAGCCGCACATGACGTTAATCTCCTAACCGTTTAAAGCTCACGTGCCGAGGCTGACGAGGCCGCCTTTGACAAAGCTAGGTCTTCCTAACGAAATGTTGGCTAGCCTTGCTGAGGCACCTCATCCCTATTAACTTTATACCACAGGGGGCTATTCCATCTGTCAGCCCCTTTCTTGATTTTGGATGTTCTCATTATTGAAATTTCTAAGATATGCCCTATCTGCACTTTCGGCTTACATTCAGTGATCTAATTTAATTTAAGCATAACATGGAGGAAGGAACTGCTAAACAAAGAAAGCACCTCGTACATTAGTCGCATGTGCGCTGTAACCTAGATAGCTGATCTCATTCTATGCAAAGCATCCTAAAATTTTCATGCCTGTCGCCAGTGCCAAAAATAAAGCAAGGTGCTGGGCATCATGCTCAATTCCCGCGCTTGGCACCAGCCTGGATTAGAACGGACAGCTATATAGTATGGCTGTAACTGGCCTTCTTCTGCAAAGATTCAATTGTTTTATGGATCATGGTACCGGTAACTCTTGTGCTGGCATCAACACACTGCCGCAGATTCTATTACCTACAAAAATATGCTTTTTTAGAAACTAACGAGCATATTAGATAGCTCTACTATGTTAAGAGGCTTCTTTAGGCTTTTACATTGAAGATGTAAGTTAGCTTAGCAAAGTAGCAATATGGAGAGTCAAAAGTAGAGCACAAGAAATGGCCGATCCCCTGCACTGTGAGAATCAATGTACACGAAGTTTTGTACGCAGTTTGTTTTATTGACAATATTTAACGGTCATGTTGGTGGCAAATTTGTAATTTCTTCGGCGTTTAGTCCATCACTAGAGTGACGATTTGATGTTAAGCGTTACCTTGCGTGCATCACTTCTGTTTGTCTGCACAGTCCACACAACACAAAGGGAGACGTGTTTGATTGACGCGTTGTTGCGAGTCATTGTTCATAATCTCTTAGAGGGAAATCAGCGCTGTCATTGCATCACATAGCGCAAGAAATCATGGCAGAAATATTAAACTTTATTTGAATTATGTGGCTGTGCATATATCAATTAGTTATTATATTTGTTTGTATACAATGCATACATACGTTAGTGGTCTGTACTACGCTTCACTGCTTAGCTAAGACGCTCCTGTTCTGTTTGACACTTCTTTCGGGCCTGGGTGTCCTCGACGTCGAGTGCACGCCTTGGAGGGACTTGCTGGCGAGTGTTTATAGGCTCATGCATACATGGCCAACACACTGTTGAGATTTCAGCAAAAACGCATTTTTCAAGGCTAAGAACGATTGTAATGTTTACATTGTCACAGCCCAGCACCTGCATTTTTGTTGCATAGAAATTAAAACAAGCACAGCACGTGCACTACGCACAACCTGTAAAACGCTGGCGCTGCAGCGCCAGTCAGGATCCGGGGAGTTGTGAGCCATCTGGTGGTGCTGCAAGAAACCCAGCGGCAAGCCCGACAAGACCACAGCAGCAGCAACGCCCGTAATGTTGGGAGTAGAGACAATGAAAGCTTCACTTTAAAGCATTGGTTGCCATCATTTGCAGCTAAATCAACCTTGTGCGCTAGCCATCACTACAGCTTTTCCACAAAATTTTTAAAGCCTATATGGCAAATGCTAAAGCTACGAACTGCTTCCTGACCGACTGGACGAGCAACAAGTAACGGTACCAAACTATTGAATGGACAAACAAGATAGCTGGCACATTACAGCTCTCCTGTATGCAGTAGAGGCAGTGTAGACAAATTGTGGCTCTACCAAGCTCACACGAATTTGAGTGGTCGAAGATCAGACAAAGTATGCAACATATGAAGCCAAAGACTCACCCCATAAGGCTTTGGTACAGCTGCCATGTGACTAAATTTTGCAGTAAAGCCAACCTCCCGATAAGAATAGGCGTGGATTTGCAACAAAAACACATACAGGAATTCCATGTAAATCTGCAAAACAGTGTGATGCATTTGTATGCATTCTCACTGCAAATAAACCTGCCCTGGCTTGCGCACTGGGTAGCATTTTATGTGTAACATTGACTGCATTTTGTTATCTGAAATTTTCGCTGAATCGATCTTTCACTTGATGTGATTGCATCAGATTTCCATTATTCACTTACTGTTACAAATCAATGTAAAAACAATTTACTTCTATATTTATTGCGCTCTTCTTTTAGGCCGCCTGGACAAATACATAGGTGAACTGCCAGTGGCGCCACCAGCACCACCTCCGGAGAACCACCTTGCTTCTCTGCGGAAGCGCCTTCGGAGCTTTTTTTACAGAAGCAGGTCACCGGTGCGAGCGAGTGCAAAAGCAAATACGCAATAAGTGCCGTGATGTTTTTCAATAAAGTGTGATGATATGCCACATAACATGGTGCTTTACATATTGATCTTTATAGCATGAAAATAGCCACACAGTTGTCCACATGTAGATACAGACTGTACACTTCACAATACACCACATCAAGATAGCCTGTCATGAGCTTCCGAATAGCAATCGCTGCTCGTTCAATTCATCACATAACTTGCCTTTTCACGTGCTGTGCCCACGATCATATCCGACGTGCTGCCCAGTGCCCACCGTGCCGCCAGTGCTCACCCTGCCACCCAGCACCTACTGTGCCGCCTGAACCTACCGTGCCAGCCAGTGCCCAAAGAGCCCCTCAGTGCCAACTGTGCCACCCGTCATCCACCATGCCACCCATTCCGCAGCATGCCACCCATACAATAATCCACCATGATGATGGACGATGGATTTCACTATGCCTAGAAACGGACAAATTTTCTATAGCGTTGAAAAAAAAACACAGAACAAAACAGCCGCAGAAGTAGGCATAGGGGCCATTCCGGAAATCTTTCTTTGGGCGGACGAGGCTTGTTACCGCAGCCAAAACAAGGTGAACGAGGGACTGTAAACCTTCCACATGCATCAGATTTTAGTGACTCCCCGGAATAATCAAGAGTCGACAAGAATGACATGGCGAGCGAGTAGAACAGGAACCGACGATAGGGGATTTCAGATCTGCCATCTGTGGCCGCATTGCAAAGATAATGGTTTTGCGATAGTGCTGTGTCACAAAGAGAGCTATGTAATCAACGCAGTGAAAACACGGGAACGACGGGACAACTTAGCGCATAAGAAAGAGAAAAAGGCAATCGCGCAGAGCAGTATCGTCTTCGTGATTGCGTTCGGAATATTGGAGGTGTCACCAAGGGTGAATTGTAGCAGAACTGGGCTCGAATCCGCCATGAAGAAGGCAGCTAAAGAGTTCAATCTCGCTGAGACAGGCGCGTACAAACCGTTTCGATCGAAAGGCAACTGAAGTTTAATGTAGCGAACGACGAAATAGAAAAGGACAATGATGATTGCTTGCGAGTCCATGACCAACCCTTCAGGGAGTAGAAAGCAAGCTGCGTCGATACAAACTGATCTGTGACTGCAGGGTTCAGTGTAAGAATACTGCCCTTTGTTATGCTCGGTGAGCTCGAAAGGCTTCTGAAGTGCGACACCACTGAATGGTATTAGCTGATCAGCAATTCCTAATGTGGGCGTGTCGCACGGTGTCATGTTTTGACGTAGAGGTTGTTACGTTTGTTTTTCTGTTACCTGTAAAGAACAGGGTACGTTGCATATCTCAGGCTTCGAGATAAGCTCAGAGTTCTTTGTATGACAGGTGGGGGCTCTAGTTGCAGAGTGCGCACCTCGGCAGCGAGCAGTTGAGGATACGATTTCCAGCATTCCCGTGCACCCACGGGTTCAAGTGGGCACAAGTGCAGTGGTGGGAAAGCTGCGACAATCTGCGTCGACTGGAATTAGCTGCGCCATACCGCTACAAAAGGGTCTTTTTGCCTAAATGGCGCCATCGCTGCGCCATGACCTAGTTTCAGTTGTACTTGCCCAAATTCACGCATCAGCGACGGTTAAGTAGGAGGGACAGAAACGAATATCGAAGGATATGCTTTCGCGGACTACACGCCGCGGAAGCGATTTGAGGTACCGGGAGAGCATCCAGGTCGCTATGTTTTACACGTAATCTAATTCGACACTAGATGGCGCCTCTGCATATGTTGATAGTGGCCGCTATGACAGCCGATAGAATCGAATTCAATCCTGGTTGGTCTGGTAGCCATGCTGGTTCTTTTCAGTGGTGTGCTTTGTGCTTCTTCCGTGGTTCTAGTTCCGCAACTCGAGGACTGATGCATGATGGTACTCTCCAAGCTAAAAGGTAAGCAATGTCCACCACTTACTTTGTTTGCTTACTTTCAACTTTATTTTCTCTACTGGAAGATTATATTGAAGTGAACTTCAGGTAGTTGTATTTGGCATAGGGCTTTGGTAACGCACGCATGTTGATTGTGTACCGGACCATGTCATTAGCAATACACAGGCCTTTGGTAAAGCCCATGAAGGTGAATTATTGAGCGGCCAAGCTCTTTTCGCATTCAGTATTTAGGTAACAAGCATAATTTGAAGCATTTGTACTACAAGTAATGTTTGTGTATCTGTTTACACTGCTTACTATAATTCATGATGCGATATTGGAATGTGCCTAATATCATGCTTGCGAAGGGGCCCAGTGCCTTTATAATGCGTGTTTTTGCGTAGCGCAGCCGGCAGCATCATTTTTAGAATTCCGCTGCCGACGTCTGTTTCCACTGTCAATCGTCGCATGCAGCTAAATTACACGCTCTGAGTGGCTGATCGCATTCCGCAACTGGATTTTTGAGAACTCACAGGAGCGCTGATAACTAGAGGACCCAATCTTCGGGTGGTGTAAGCCACAATGCACGGACGCGCCTAGGAAATTAGAGGCACTAAGCTAGAGCATCCGTGCTTTTCATAGTGTCGGTAGGTACGGTGGAGGCTTCATTGATAAATTGGCTTTAATCATTCACATCGTGAATTTGGTTCAAGTTCTGCGGCATACGTTTATACAAACTAGAATGCTGATAACAATTTTCTTTTTAAGTAGTTTCTGCCTCGATCTTCGATTAAGCTTTCGAGCTTTTAAATAGCCGTTGTTTGCTCAATTGACCACACGTGTTTAGAAGCCTTTGAAAATTCTTTTCTCCCTACGTCAACATTGAAGCAAATGAAATAGTTGGTCTCCTCGTTTGTCGAAGAGAGCGCAGAAAATTAAATCGGGACACAATAAACCAAGATAATGAAAGCCATTACCACATTGTACTTTGGTGCAGGACATGTGACAAGGAAGAAGATGCATGCTGCATTGTGTGCAGCACAATCATGCAGTGCTTACCTCAAGGAGCCGCGGCATTCAAAGGCATTCTCTGTGCAAGAGGCACATAGAGCTTCGCAAAGCTTGCCCTGGGCCTGGTGGAAAACGGAAGCACCCGCCAACTATTCGGGCTGCGCTCGAATTCTCTGGATCAAGCATCACCATGTCTCATGCCGACGCAATAGCGGCCAGTGTAGCACGTTTTGTCTTAGCGAGAACATTGAACGGAGGCTGGGCGGACACAGTGGGACCACTCTATCATGCAATGTTTCCAGACTCTAAAATTGCGCTAGACTTTTCGTGCAGCAAGAAGAACGCATCTTACACTGTCTCGAACGGCCTCTGTACTTAATTTGAAGGCCTTGTCGTGAAATAAGTTGATCAGTATTCTGTCTTTTACAGCGTTTAGCAGCTCTATGTCCTTGTTGGTTACTCTTCGGATGTCCAGAAGGAAATCGTCGTGTAAAATTTCCAATCATTTCACTTAACAAGCGCCAAAGCGGATATCCTTTCCAAGTGTATAAATTACGCGCTTGAGAATATTCCTTGCAGATGGTTTTTTTCTTTTTTGAGTTATGGTCTAAATGTCATGAAGTCATTGAAAAAGAAACTTGTAGGTGATAATATTTCACTTCTAGATGTTGGAGAATGCTGGTTGTACAAAGTGCACAATGCCTTTTACATGAGCTAGATTTCTTTGAAGGAGAAATAGGGGTCACAAAAAAACAAAAGACAAGAAGAGAGGTTCACACCACAAAAACTTGACTATTGACTGAGCTTTATTGGAGACGGCGTAGTGCCATCAAGACCAGTAGAGCATTCACAACAACAGCATCACTAATCACACAGCATGTAAAGACAAGATATCACATCTATCCTGACCGACCAAAAAAAGCACAACTTTTTTTCGAGTAAGCGCATCGAGGTTGTACTAATGCAGTCGTAACCTAATAAACTAGGATTTGCTTGAATTTCTTTTTCTAGGTAGGTCACGGTGGATGTCATATCTTGTATTTTCAATCTTTGTGATTAGTGATGCTGTGGCTGCGCTTGCTCTGCTGCCCTTGCTGGGACTATGCCGTTTCTAATAAAGCTTAATCGATAGTCCAGTCGTTGTGGTGTGTACCGCTCTTCTGGTCTTTTGTCTTTTTTGACTGTTTTTTTTTCTTCAGGTATGTACCAACTGGCCCGGATTTCAACCCTTCTCTAGATTTCTTTGGCGTGGAAGCTGAAACTGTGGTGGCTGATACCTACTATTTCTGCAAACGCTCCGCGGAGCCGAGCTGTAACCACAAAGAACGCCAACGTCTACTTGTATGCTGGAGACTGTTTCTGCGCCAGTTCAACAGTCGCTCGCTGTCGCTTGTGCCAGTTCTAGAACGTCTGCTTAAAGAATTGTCTGCTTTGAAGAGTATACTTACTGCCCAAACAGCTGCAGGCAGTGGCGCAAGTGGGAAAGATTGGTTAATGAGGAACATAAATGAGAAAATATTTCATTAATTTTATTTATTTACTTATTATTACCCTCAGGGCCAAAGAAGGGGAGTGGCTTAGAGTAAATGAGAAAATTTACGGAAAATAAGCAGTTAAAATTTTTAGATACAAAGGCTTCCGATTGTGCAGTTTTAGCTAGGGTTAGTAACGTCATGATCAACTGGTAATGAACTAGGATAGTAAAGCGGTAAATGCGAAAATACTTTGGTTAACCATACAGTAAACAACAACAAAAATGTTTCAATTACACAATGTTAGCTAGAACTGCTCGAAATATTTGGTTGTCGTGAATGGATGACTTCACCAGGAAGATGGCTCCCTTCCGTGGATGAACGCAGAAAAAAATGACCGCGAAAAAAGATTTCGCGTGACATGATACAAGACCAACTTTTTTACGGTGGTCGATTCGAGGCGATGCGTGTTCTGGCTAAAAAATGAAATTGTTGTGGAGTGTGGAACAATGGTATAATTTGTGAAAAAGGACTGAACGTGCGATTTGATGATGAGAAGAAAGCGGGGTGAATGCAAGGTTGGTTTTCATGGCAGACACATTTGCAGTTTTGTTGTAGTTACGTACGATCAAGCGAATGTAATTAATTTCCACGAGTTCAAATGAATAAATTAGTATGTCAACGGCAGGATCTCAAGCAGCGCATGCACATTAAAGTTTCGGGCGTGTAAGAATAGTATAAAGAAGCGTTTTTTGGGCTGAAGGGGCAGTGAGAAAGTTACGGTGTAGGTAGCGAAACATGCGGTTTAATTTCCCAATTACGCACTCGGCATGAACATTCCAAGACAACAGAACATCAGAGATATACACACCTAGGCATATAAAAGAGTGAACAAATTCAGAGGGAACATTATTTAGGTAGTATGTAGGCATGCTGTTAGTTATTCGACACACCCACATCGCATTACATTTGCCAACGCTTAGTTCCATTAGCCAATGTTTGGCCCAAGTTTGCTACACTATTTATATCTGACTGAAGGTGGTTAGCATCCTCTGCGTTAGTTATTCACGTAAGAATAATACAATCATCAGGAAATAAGTGAATGTTAGATGGTATTGATGAAGGGAGATCGTTTATATAAATGAGGAACAAAAGAAGCCCGATCGCTGAACCTTGAGGTACACCGGCAGTTGCGCTTCGAAGTGGGCCGTTTGTAGTTACAAATTCAGAGCGATTGAATAGGAAGCATTAGGGACATTTCAGGATGTGAGTGTCAAGGTTCAGGTGACTTAGTTTATAAAGTACAAGTTTATGACAGACCTTACCAAATGCATTAACTAATTCTAAAAAATGCAATCTGCAACATACGAACAATCCAGAATACGATGTCATTTGTGCGTAAAGATTGGAAGCTGAGTTTCGCGTGAAAACGTTTTTCTAAATCGATGTTTGGCTGGTGTGAAAAATGCATTGGATTCCGGGAATTTAACAAGATGTCTGAAGATTATACCTTCGAGCAATTTACAGCAAGTGCTTCAGAGTGAGATGGGGCGATAATTAGCTGTTAAATGTTTTACCAGGTTTATGCAGTGGAACGACCTTCCCGATTTTCCATTGTCTAGGTGGATTAGACGTATCGAGGGATGTTTGAAAATGCTTTGTTAGTTTAATTGAATTAGTGGCATTGGTATATTTAGGAAATTTCGAGTATATAGAGTTATAAACTTGGGATGAGTGCCGTTTCAGGAATGAATTAGTTTCACAATGCGAGAAGTATCCACAATAACTGGAGCATAACTACATAATCATATCGGTGAGTAGGAGGTAGGCGGTCATTTTAGGGAACATAAAAATTTTGCAAAAATGCGTCAATAAGGGCGGCAGCGGATTGTTCCTTTAGTATAAGGATGACCAATGGCTCTTCCAGGGTTAGGTGCCGATCCTGCAAGGGGTTGATTACACCCCACAATGTTTTAACCTTAGTCTTTAACGTTGATAGAAGTACAATAACATTGCCATTTCAGCATGTTTCAACATACACTCTGCATTCACAGCTTCGTTTCGTGCCTTTGCTTCAGATTTTCTTTGTGTTGAATATTGTTCATGACCAGTCCACAGTCGTTCAAGAGCCTGCTGTTATTTTGCAGTGAATTCTGAATAGCGTTTTCAAGCTTTTCTCACAGCTCTGAGAACATTTCTGCCAATGGCCAATTTGCAAGAATTGCTCCCATATCCTTGTGCAAATGCTAGTGTATGGCTTATACCATTTACACTCTGAAGAGACAGACTAGACCTATCCGGAAGGACCTTGTTGTTCTGGCTGATTACACGTACACCTGCATTCCCATTTGGCAAGCAGAGTGCAGCCTTCAAAATCTTCGTTAGCAAGGGGTATTTTGTTTGATAATTGTCATTCTTGGGCTCAAACCCATTCTTCCAGTACATATCTAACTGTCCATTCAAAAGCTCACATAATGCATCCAAGTTCAATTCTGCCACTTCATCAAAGGATGATGCCATTTCACTTGAAGAGATGACGATATCTAGCAAGCTGCCTGAAGGCCTCTCTCAAAGATTCAGAAACTGAGGTAGAAGGCTCCAAACACGACAGTTGCGTAAGAACGTGGCTTCTAAGAGGGAGTCTCTTGAGAAGGTACTTGGCGCACTTTATGCAACATGTTCTTGCTCAAGCAGGAAGGCTGCTTTTTCTTCTGTGCTCCATGACGCCGCGTCCGCCCAAGTGTGAGCACCAATTTGAACACTTGCTTTCCAGTTCTGATAACACTCCACGTTGAGGTCTTAGTCTGGGACTTTTGGTTGCCATGGTTACCTGCGGATGTCACTAACACAGAAGTGTTTCACGGTGCTGTGCGATTTCGTGTTTGTCGCTGCGATCGTACATTGCTAAGGTAAAATGACATTCCGCCTTCTCCTGTCTGTACTAGCGACGACCTAGAGGTTGTCGGGCTTTCCGTAACTCTTGGTAAGAAAAAGTTCATCATAGGTATGTGCTTTCACACATCGTCTGCACAGCCTACGTATTTCTATGACCTACACGACAGTATAAACCTTGTGCACAGGCGATTTGCTTCATCTTACTTCTGGGCAATTTTAATCTTACGAACATGAGCAGGAAAGACAAACCTTCTTCATTGGCTCCTTTTTAGACACAAGCTAAGGAGCTTTCAGAATTGTGCGCAGTTTTTTCATTGTCTAAACTAGTAACACAACCTGCACGTGTAGCTTCTGATGCTGCAGGCACCCTTCACCTGGTTTTGACATCCCACCTTGATACAATCTCGCAGATTACACACCTACCTGGTATGAGCGATCACTGCCAACTTGCATTTTCACTTAACGCGTTAACCCTCAAACAAAATGAAATCAGAAAAACTATATATAGTTAAAAAAAAGCTAACTTTACCGCGATACATAACAAATTACCAGCATTTCTCGACATTTTCCTACCGAATTTTGAAAATCGTTCGCTTCAGCACAATTGGGATATGTTCCTCGCTAAAGTTCAAGAACTAACTGTAAAGTACATTCCACATCATTACCTTCAATTCTGATGCTCCTTGGTACAATACTCATCTTAAGTGCCTATGTAACCGCAAAAAACGCCTATATCGCTCCGCAAGACACTTGCCAACTGCCAGACGCTGGTCTCCTTATAAGTCAGCATGCGACACGTACGTCACAGCACTAAAGAATGCTAAATCTAGCTTTCTATTCACCGTACTTGTATCAATGTTAAAGACTAAAGTTAAAACATTGTGGGGTGTAATCAACTCCTTGCATCATAAGCACCTAACCCTGGAAGAGCCATTGATCATTATACCAAAGGAACAGTCCGCTGTCGCCCTCACTGACGCATTGTTGCAAAATTTTTCTGTTCCCTAGAATGACTGCCTACCTTCAACTCGCCAATATGATTATGCAGTTATGCTCCAGAGATCGCGGATACTGCTCGCATTGTGAAACTAATTGATTCCCTGAAGCGGCACTCATTCTATGGTTACGACTCTATTAACTCGAAATTTCCTAAAAATATCAACGCCGTTAATTCAAATATACTAACAAAACTTTTTGAGCCATCACAGGATACATCTACTTCACCTAGACAATGGAAAATCGGGAAGCTCGTTCCACTGCATAAACCAGTTAAAAAATTTAACAGCTAATCATCGCCCATCTCACTCCGAAGCACTTGCTGCAAATTGCTCGAAGGTATAATCTTCAAACATCTTGTTAAATTCCCGGAATCTAATGCATTTTTCACACCAGCCAAACATCGATTTAGAAAAACGTTCTCACGTGACACTCCAGCTTGCAATCTTTACGTACAAATGACATCGTATTCTGGATTGTTCGTATTTTGCAGATTGCATTTTTTTAGCATTCGTTAATGCATTTGGTAAGGTCTGTCATAAATTTGTACTTTATAAATTAAGTCACCTGAACCTTGACACTGACATCTTGAAATGTCCTTAAGACTTCCTATTCAATCGCTCTGAATTTGTAACTACAAACGGCTTACAGTGCTTACAGCGCAGGTGCTGGCTATTCCGGCAGTAAAGGTTGGAGGTACCAGCTCGCCCGACCGGTCGACTGAGGACCAGTTCCACTGTGAGGCCACTGAAGCCTTCCTTCATGCCAGCGCACCATGCCTCACCGAAGCGCTGTCATTTCCGGCTGCCAAATTGACAGACGCATCAACGCCGGCACGCTTTAAAAGTAGCTGGAATGGCTGGCGCCACTTCAGTGATAATGGAAGCACTGCAGCCGCCAACATGCTTCAAACACATTTTCGTTTTTGGATGCAGGTGAGAACAGCACCTCAACTTTTCTGTAAAAAGTCAAACAATGTTTTGCTGCTAGTGCTTCCAGGCCCACAAGTATTGTTCCAATTAGCATGTGAATGTGTTCTTGTTTCCAAGTTGTTATTTATGTCCGGCAACGTAGAGCTAAACCCTGGACCCCGTAAAGTAGATCCTAGCCTGTTTAACAAGGAGTTGCTACAGCTAGTTAAATCGCTACACGACAAATTTCATTCTAAACACGAAGAAGTAATGACTGCCTTGAGTGAAGTCAAAGAGGCTCAATATTCAATGGAGCAACGAATAGCCGATATCGACAACACGCTCTCGGCAGTTGAACAATGCATTCGAACATGTGAAGGCCAACAGCGTGAAAGCCTCGTGCCGCAAGTGGTCGTATTGAACCAACGGCTCAACGAATTTGAAGACCGTTCACGTCGCGAAAACTTAATATTTCATGGTGTAGCAGATAGCGCTGCGGAAACGTGGGCGCAGTCAGAAGAGAAAATTTGCCCGGTTTTAAATTCAGCATTAGGCATGAACCTAAATAAAAGCGATGACCGCATTTCCAGAGCACACAGATTTGGCCGTTTTATCCCCAACAAGTCCAGGCCAATTATTGTCAGATTTTTATCGCCTAAGCTAAGGGGAACGATTCTTTCTTCTAAAAGTAAGCTAAAGACAACTGGTGTTTCCGTAAGTGAAGATTTTTGTAAGGCAACTAGAGCTGTCAGAACTAAACTGTACGACTTTGGCAAAGAAAGCGGTCAATTTTTCGCTGTGAAATACAACAAGCTATATATCAACAAAAAATGTTATATTTACTCGCCTGATAACGACAGTGTCTGTGAACTTCAATTGGGCAATGTTCCCTGCACTGCTGAATTATCGTCCACTGCTACTAACCACCATTCTGACGGGTCTTTTTCTTAACAGAAATTAGGCACCGGCCACGCAGCCAACCTTGTCGTGACTTCTATTTTTTATTATCGAATGTGCGAAGTGCAGTTAATAAACGTGACGCTCTAGCATCTATTTTCGATTCATGTGCCGCTGACGTGGTTGTATTGACGGAGACTTGGTTGACCGATAAAATTCTTAGCGAAGAGCTGTTCCACTGTGACAAGAATTACGTTGTTCACCGTCATGACCGCAACCTAAAATCAGGCGGTGGGGTTTTAATTGCCGTCGCCGACAGTATAGTGTCTTATAGGATTCCACTTGCGTCGTCTTTAGAATTGGTTAGTGTGCGTATTGTCATAAACCACCAAAACACATTGCTTTGTGCCTGTTATCGGCCGCCAAGTGCACCATCTAGTTTTTGCGATGAACTGCATGACACTCTGAATTTTCTTGTCTCAAAATTTCCACATTCATCGTTGTTTCTTTTAGGCGATTTTAATTTCCCCAGAATAAGGTGGACTTCGGTATCGCCATTTGTTGTCGGTACGTCCACAGAAAGTCAATCTTTCCTTAACTTGTGCCTGAACTTTAATCTGACGCAACTTGTTTCTACGCCAACTAGAGCTGCCACTACTTCATCTAACACTCTAGACTTGATCCTTGTCACTGAACCAAACTTAGTACATTCTTTAACTTGTTTCCCAGGACTGAGCGATCACTGTTTTTTGCATTTTTTTTGTAACAGGCCCCATTAGATGTGAGAAGAACAATGCGAAATTTATTAGAGATTATGCGAGCGGGGATTACACTGCAATTAATAATGAGCTTGCAGTATTCATTGATGGCTGTATACCAGAATTTTTCAGCCGCACCGTGGAAGAAAATTGGAAATTGTTTAAAAGCAAAGCCATGTCCCTTGTCGCTAAATATGTGCCACTGCGCAGACTTTCCGGAAAGAAACGCTCTCCCTGGTTTTCCACGAAACTAACAAGACTGTCAAACAAGAAAAAATGCCTTTTACGTATTGCAAAACGCAGTCGAACATTCGTTGGAGTGATTATTCTAGTGCGCTGCATGCTTATCGTACCGCATTAAAAGAAGCGAAGGATATTTTTTTAATACCTATCTACCTTCACTCCTTTCTACAAATCCGTCAAAATTTTGGAGCACTGTTCAAATAAAAAAGAAAAATATCATATCTCTTACAGATACGAATGGTAACACCATGAGCAATGCAGAATGTTGCAATGTCCTAAATGACACTTTCGCGAAATCTTTTTCTATTTGCTGTGTTAATATAGTGCCGCACATGCGCAAAGAAGATTTTTTTCCCATGGATCCACTTGTTGTCAAATTTGCGGGGATTTTGAAGTTAATTGAATATTTAAAACTATCGTCTTCATGTGGTGCCGACGAAATTAATTCTAAATTTTTGAGGAATACTGCTGTCTACTCCTCTATATTTTTATGTACCTTTTCACCCAATCTATTGAGTGCTCAACTTTTCCCGCAGACCGGAAGGGGGGGAAGGTGGTCCCTTTGTTGAAATTAGGTAACCCGCATTCTCCTCTCAATTACAGACCCATTTCACTGACCAGCGTGCCTTGCAAAATCCTTGAACACGTAATATTTTCCAATCTTGTCTCATTTCTTGAATCCAACTCTTTCTTCACTTCATCTCAGCATGGCTTTCGCAAAAACTACTCCTGTGAAACACAACTAATATCGTTTATACATAACATTTCTTCCTCTTTAGACAAAGGCCAAGTCATTGACTGTATCTTTCTAGATTTAGCGAAAGCGTCTTACTTCACTTACTGCTTCTTAAACTTAGTACTCTTAATATTGACCCTAATATTCTGAAATGGATAGAATGTTTTCTCAACAACCGTACGAAGTTTGTAACAGCTAACAATTCCGAATCCCCGCACTGCGCCGTGAAGTCAGGTGTTCCTCAAGGCTCCGTCTTGGGACCGTTATTATTCCTAATTTATATAAACGACTTACCTGCCGTAGTTAATAGTTCTATTAAACTTTTTGCCGACGATTCCGTTCTATACCGTGAAATAACTAATCAGCATGATAACTTTATGCTTCAGAAAAATCTAGATAACATTTCAAGGTGGTGCTCACAATGGCTAATGTTCTGAAATTCGACTAAATGCAATATTATGTCTGTCTCACGTCGCTCGAACTCACCAACTCCTTTCGGCTATATTATAAATGAAACCAACCTTGAGCACGTGACTTCCTATAAATATCTTGGAATCCAGCTAAACAGTAATCTTTCGTGGCATGCGCACATCGAACATATCACGACCAATGCAAACAGATCTCTTGGCTACATTCGCAGGAATTTCTCAAAAGCCCCACCCCATTTGAAGTTACTGCTCTATAAAACACTAATTAGACCGAAGCTAGAATACGCGTCATCTGTCTGGGACCCTGGTCAAAAAACACTAGCAGGTACCATTGAGTCAGTTCAAAACAGGTCAGCACGTTTCATCCTTTCTAATTATTCCCGCACATCTAGCGTTTCTTTAATGAAGTCAAACCTTGGCCTTATTAACTTGCACATTCGAAGAAAAATTTCCCATCTCTGCCTTTTTCAAAAAATCTTTTACCAAAACAGCTCGCTTAAACAAGACTTAATTTCAGAGCCTTCGTACATGTCGTCGCGTCTTGATCATCGGTTTAAAGTGTTCATTCCTTTCTGTCGCACAAATGTTTTCTCTGACTCATTTCTGCCGAAAACCAGTGCCGAAAGGAACCGCCTTCCCCCCTCCATCGCCTGCATCGAGGAGGCGTCATCTTTGAAGACTGCAATAACTGATTATGTTTTGAATTTATCACCTTAATACTAATAATTGTTTGAGCATGTATTATTTATTTATTAGTATTGTACCCACCCCCTCTGTAACGCCCTTCTGGGCCCTGAGGGTACTGTAAATAAATAAATAAATTAACTCCCCACTTCGAAGTGTAACTGCCGGTGTACCTCAAGGTTCAGCGATCGGGCTTCTTTTGTTTCTCATTTATATAAACGACCTCCCTTCATCACTACCATCTAACATTCACTTATTTGCTGATGATTGTGTTATTCTTACGTGAATAACTAATGCAGAGGATGCTAATCACCTTCAGTCAGATATAAATAGTGTAGCAAACCTGGGCCAAACATTGACTAATGGAACTAAGCGTTGGCAAATGTAATGTGATGCGGGTATCTCGAATAACTAACAGCACGCCTACATACTACCTAAATATTGTTCCCTCTGAATTTTTCACTCTTTTAAATGCCTAGGTGTGCATATCTCTGCTAATTTGTCTTGGAAGGTTCATACCGAGTGCGTAACTCGGAAATTAAAGCTGATGTTTCGCTACCTACGCCGTAACTTTCTAACTGCCCCTTCATCCCAAAAAACGCTCCGTTATACTATTCTTACACGCCCGAAACTTTAATATGCATCAGCTGCTTGAGATCCTGCCGTCGACAAGCTAATTTATTCATTAGAACTCGTGGAAATTAATTACATTTGCTTCATCGTACGTAACTACAATAGAACTGCAAATGTGTCTGCCATGAAAACCAACCTTGCATTTACCCCGCTTTCTTCTCCTCATCAAATCGCACGTTCAGTTCTTTTTCACAAATTATACTATTATTCCACACTCATCAGCGATTTCATTTTTCACCCAGAACACATTTCGCCTCGAATCGACCACCGCAACAAAGTTGGTCTCGAATCACGTCACACTAAAACTTTTTTCGCGGTCATTTTTTTCTGCGGTCGTCCACGGAAGGGAGCCATCTTCCTGGTGAAGTCATCCATTTACGATAACCAAACATTTCGAGCAATTCTTGCTAACATTGTGTAATTGAAAGATTTTCGTTGTTGTTTACTGTATGGTTGTAACCACAGTACTTTCGTATTTACCGATTTACTATCCTCGTTCGTTACCACTTGATCATGACGTTGCTAACCCTAGCTAAAACTGCACAATCGGAAGCCTTTGTATCTAAAAATTTGAACTGCTTATTTTCTGTAAATTTTCTCATTTACTGTAACCCACTCCCCTTCTTTGGCCCTGAGGGTAGTAATAAGCAAATAAATAAAGTTAATGAAAGGTTTTCTCATTTATGTTCCTCATTAACCAATCTTTCCCACTTGCGCCACTGCCTGCAGCTGTTTGGGCAGTAAGTATACTCTTCAAAGCAGACAATTCTTTAAGCAGACGTTCTAGAACTGGCACAAGCGACAGCGAGCGACTGTTGAACTGGCGCAGAAACAGTCTCCAGCAATCCAAGTAGACGTTGGCGTTCTTTCTGGTTACAGCTCGGCTCCGCGGAGCGTTTGCAGAAATAGTAGGTATCAGCCACCACAGTTTCAGCTTCCACGCCAAAGAAATCTAGAGAAGGGTTGAAATCCGGGCCAGTTGGTACATACCTGAAGAAAAAAAAAACAGTCAAAAAAGACGAAAGACCAGGAGAGCGGTACACACCACAACGACTGGACTATCGATTGAGCTTTATTAGAAACGGCATAGTCCCAGGAAGGGCAGCAGAGCAAGCGCAGCCACAGCATCACTAATCACAAAGATTGGAAAGACAAGATATGACATCCACCGTGACCGACCTCGGAAAACAAATTCAAGCAAATCCTGGTTTATTAGATTACGACTGCATTAGTACAACCTCGATGCGCTTACTCGAAAAAAAGATGTGCTTTTTTGGTCGGTCAGGATAGATGTGATATCTTGTTTTACATGCTGTGTGATTAGTGATGCTGTTGTTGTGAATGCTCTACTGGTCTTGATGGCACTACGCCGTCTCCAATAAAGCTCAGTCAATAGTCAAGTTGTTGTGGTGTGAACCTCTCTTATTGTCTTTTGTTTTTTTGTGACCCCTATTTCTCCTTCAAAGAAATCTAGCTCATGTAAAAGGCATTGTGCACTTTGTACAACCAGCATTCTCCAGCATCTAGAAGTGAAATATTATCACCCACAAGTTTCTTTTTCAATGACTTCATGACATTTAGACCATAACTCAAAAAAGAAAAAAACCATCTGCAAGGAATATTCTCAAGCGCGTAATTTATACATTTGAAAAGGATATCCGCTTTGGCGCTTGTTAAGTGAAATGATTGGAAATTTTACACGACGATTTCCTTCTGGACATCCGAAGAGTAACCAACAAGGACATAGAGCTGCTAAACGCTGTAAAAGAGAGAATACTGATTAACTTATTTCAAGACAAGGCCTTCAAATTAAGTACAGAGGCCGTTCGAGACAGTGAAAGATGCGTTCTTCTTGCTGCACGAAAAGTCTAGCGCAATTTTAGAGTCTAGAAACATTGCATGATAGAGTGGTCCAACTGTGTCCGCCCAGCCTCCGTTCAATGTTCTCGCTAAGACAAAACGTGCTACACTGACCGCTATTGCGTCGGCATGAGACATGCTGATGCTTGATCCAGAGAAGTCGAGCGCAGCCCGAATAGTTGGCGGGTGCTTCCGTTTTCCACCAGGCCCAGGGCAAGCTTTGCGAAGCTCTATGTGCCTCTTGCACAGAGAATGCCTTTGAATGCGGCGGCTCCTTGAGGTAAACACTGCATGATTGTGCTGCACACAATGCAGCATGCATCTTCTTCCTTGTCACATGTCCTGCACCAAAGTACAATGTGGTAATGGCTTTCATTATCTTGGTTTAATGTGTCCCGATTTAATTTTCTGCGCTCTCTTCGACAAACCAGGAGACCAACTATTTCATTTGCTTCAATGTTGACGTAGGGAGAAAAGAATTTTCAAAGGCTTCTAAACACGTGTGGTTTATTGAGCAAACAATGGCTGTTTAAAAGCTCGCAAGCTCAATCGAAGATTGAGGCAGAAACTACCTAAAAAGAAAACTGTTAGCAGCATTCTAGTTTGCATAAACGTGTGCCCCAAAACTAGAACCAAATTCATGATGTGAATGATTAAAGCGAATTTATCAACGAAGCCTACGCCGTTCCTACCGACACCATGAAAAGCACGTATGCGGTAGCTTAGTGCCTCTAATTTACTTACCTGCGCCTTGCATTGTGGCTTACGCCACCGGAAGATTGTGTCCGCTTGTTAACAGCGCTCCAGTGTGTTTTCAAATATCCAGTTGCGGAATGGGATCAGCCACCCGGAGCATGTAATTTAGCTTCACGCGACGATTGACAGTGGAAACAGACGTCAGTAGCGGCATTCTAAAAATGATGCTGCTGGTTGCGCTACGGGAAAACACGCAACATAAAGGCACTGGGCCACTTCGCAAGCTTGATATTCGGCACATTCCAATATCGTATCATGAATTATAATAAGCAGTGTGAACAGATACACAAACGTGCACTCGTAGTACAAAGGCGTCAAATCATGCTCGCTACTTAAACGCTGAATGCGAAAGAGCTTTGCCGCTCAATCATTCACGTTCAAGAGCTTTTCCAAAGGCCTGTGTATTGCTAATGACATGGTCCGGTACACAATCAACATGTGTGCGTTAACAAAGCCCTATGCCAAATACAAGTGCGTCAAGTTCACTTCAAAATAGTCTCCCAGTATAGAGAATAAAGTTTAAAGTAAGCAAACAAAGTGCGGACATTGCTTACCTTTTAGCTTGAAAATAGCCTTCATACATCAGTCCTCGAGTTGCGTAACTAGAACCACTGAAGAAGCACAAAGCACACCACAGAAAAGAACCAGCATGTCTACCAGACTAACCAGGATTGAATTCGATTCTGACGGCTGTCACAGCGGCCGCTGTCAGCATATGCAGAGGCGCCACCAAGCGTCGAATTAAATTACGTGTAAAACATAGGGACCTGGATGCTCTCCCGGTACCGCAAATCGCTTCCGTGGCGTGCAGTCCGGGAAAGCATATCCTTCAATATTCGTTTCTGTCCCTCATACTGAACCGTCGCTGCTGCGTGAATTTGGGCAGGTACCACCGAAACTAGGTCATGGCGCAGCGATGGCGCAATTTACGCAAAAAAGACCCTTTTTGCAACAGTATGGCGCAGCTTATTCCAGTCGGCGCAGATTGGCACAGCTTTCCCAACACAGCACTAGTGGCGGGAATCGAATCCTCAACTGCTCGCTGCCGAGGGAGGCACTCTACAACTAGAGCCCCCACTTGCCATATAAAGAACTCTGAGCTTATCTCGAAGCCTGAGATATAAAAAGTACCCTGTTCTTTACAGGTAACAGAAAAAAAGAAACCTAACAAGCTCTACGTCAAAACATGACACCGAGTGACACGCCCACTTTAAGAATTGCTGATCAGCTAATCTCATTCAGTGGTGTCGCACTTCAGAAGCCTTTAGAGCTCGCCGAGCATAACAAAGGCCAGAATCCTTACACTGAACTCTGGAGTCTCCGATCACTTTGTATTGACGCAGCTTGCTTTCTACTACCTGAAGGGTAGGCCATAGGCCCGGAAGGAATCATCATTGACCTTTTGTCTTTGGTAGTTCACTACATAAAGCTTCCGTTGCCTTTTGATCGAAACAGTTTGTAGGCGTTTGTCTCAGCGAAGTTGAACTCTTTAGCTGCATTCATCCTCGCGGATTGGAGCCCTGCTCTGCTACAATTCACGCTTTGTGACACCTCCGATTTTCCGAATGCAACCAAGAAGACTGTACTGCTCTTCGCGATTGCCTTTTAGAGCGCAGCTCTTTGGCGTCCGTTCCTGGGTTTCGCGTCGTCGTCGGCGTTGTCGTCGGCCTCGTAACCAGCTCCGCCCCCCTTTCATCCCCCCAGCGCTAGCAGCGACCGACTGATACCGCTGGATGCCGCTGACGCCGCTAGAGAGTCAAGATAACGTTACTGCATAGAACACCGTCGCCGCCATGCAGAAAGAGGAGGAAAGGGTCCCCCCCCACTGTTCTTGTGTGGCGGATAGGGTGCTCTTCAGTTGCCGACGCGCCGGTTATTTCACGTAGGCCCCGGCACGTCGACGAATACGTGACCACCTTCCCACGGCTAGACCTGGTTCTTAGCGCTGCGGAAGCGAGGGTATCATACTGTTTGTGTCGGCATCGGTGGCGTTGTCCCTGAAACCAACTCCGCAGCTGGGGTTGACTCACTATCGGCGTCAGCGGCATCAGTCAGTCGCTGCTATCTCTTCCCTCCTCCCTTTATCGTGTTGTCCGCTTGCTGCGCGCGCTTCTGCCCCCATCGTTTGCCGCTGGGTGTACACGCCGCCCCCCTCCCCCCTCTTCCTGCGAGTCTCCGGTTGTCAAAGCGCCGGCTCGAACTTAATTCCTTTCTTCGCTCCTCCTCCAATGCAACCCCTGTGCGGTGGCAATCAGAGAGCCAGATCGGTGGCGGCGGATCTGTATATGTGCACCGCCCGAGCCGAAATTGCCGCTGCCGTTCGCCCTGTGCGGTGGCAATCAGAGAGCCAGATCGGTGGCGGCTTGACATAAAGACAAACAGCAATTTCCTAACACTTATGCGGGAGAACATCCCGTTCCTCTCGCTCGTAACGCGTCCCACGACTGTGACAACCTCGCGAGGCACTTGTATAGATCTCGTCTTTGAGAATCAAGCATTGGTGTACCAAGTCGAACATATATCAGTCTATTTCTCCGACCACAAAGCTTCCTTCATGACTGTCAAGAACTGTTAGTGGAGTCTTTGTTAAAGGAATACGTGTGAAAAAAAAATTCTGTGATAGCGCATACATGTGTTGCTCGATTTCTTTGCCTCAATCTATCGAAAAGGTGAAACAGCTTATTTGCTGCGCTCAAATTTCGCATTAGGAAGTAGCGTAATCGTCGGTAATTTTTTCTCTTTCTTATGTGCTACGTTGTGGCGTCGTTCGCGTGTTTTCACTGCGCTGATTACATAGCTCTCTTTGCGACACGGCACTATCCCAAAACCTGTATCTTTGCAATGCGGCCACCGATATCAGATCTGAAACTCCCTAGCGTCGGTTTCTGTTCTACTCGCTCGCCATGTCATTCTTATCGACTCTTGATTATTCCGGGGAGTCACTAAAATCTGATGCATTGGAAAGGTTTACAGTCCCTCGTTCTCCTTGTTTTGGCTGCGGTAACAAGCCTCGTCCTCGCAAGGAAAAATTTCCGGAATTGCCCATATGCCTATTTCTGCTCCTGTTTTTTTCTGTGTTTTTTTCAACGCTATCAAAAATTTGTCCGCTGCTGGGCATAGTGCAATCCATCAACCATCATCACGGTGGATTATGGTAATGGGTGGCATGGTGCGGGATGGGTGTCATGGTGGATAACGGGTGGTTCAGTTGGCACTGGGTGGCACATTGGGCACTGGGTGGCACGGTAGGTGCAGGTGTCGTGGTGGTTGCTGGGCGGCGCGGTAGGTTCTGGGTGGCGTGGTAGGCACTGGGAGGCACGTTGGATATGATCGTGGGCACAGCACGTGAAATGCAAGCTGTGTGATGAATTGAACGAGAAGCGATTGCTATTCGGGAGCTCATGACAGGCTATCTTCATGTGGTGTCTTGTTAAGTGTACAGTGTGTATCCACATATGGACAACTATGTGGCTATTTTCATGCTATAAAGATCAATATGTAAAGCACCATGTTATGTGGCATACCATCACACTTTATTGAAAAACATCACTGCACTTATAGCGTATTTACTTTTGCACTCGCTCGCCCCGGTGACCTGCTTCTGTAAAAAAAGCTCCGAAGGCGCTTCCGCAGAGAAGCAAGGTGGTTCTCCGGAGGTGGTGCTGGTGGCGCCATTGGATGGTCGCTTATGTATTTCTCCATGCGGTCTAAACGAAGAGTGCAATAATTACAGAAGGAAATTGTTTTTACAATGATTTGTAACAGTAATTGAATGAATGAAATCTGCTGCATTCGCTTCAAGTGAAAGAACGATTCAACGAAAATTTCAGATGACAAATTGCAGCCAATGTTACACATAAACATGCTACCCAGTGCGCAAGCCAGCGCAGGTTTATTCGCAGTGAGAATGCAAACACATGCATCTCACTGTTTTGCAGATTTGCATGGGATTCTTGTATGTGTTTTTTTTTTTGCAAATTCACGCCTATTCTCATCGGGAGGTTGGCTTTACTGCAAACTTTAGTCACATGACAGCTGTACTCAAAGCCTTATGGGGTGGATCTTTGGCTTCAGATGTTGCATACTTTGTCTGCTCTTCGACCACTAAAATTTTTGAGAGATTCGCAGAGCCACAATTTGGTTACACTGTCTCTAATGCATGCAGGAGTGCTGTAATGTGCAAGCTGCCGGGTTTGTCCTTTCAATCTTTTGTTAGCGTTACTTGTTGCTCCTGCATTCCGTGAGGAAGCAGTTCGTAACTTTAGCATTTATCATATATTCATAAACATTTTGTGTAAAAGCTGTAGGGATGGCTAGCTTACAAGGTTTATTTAGCTGCAAATGGCAACCAATGTTTTAAAGAGAAGCTTTCTTTGCCTCTTCTCCCAGCATTACGGGCGCTACTGCTGCTATAGCCTTTTCAGGTGTGCCGCTGTGTTTCTTGCAACACCACCAGATGGCGAAAACCTACGCGCATCCTGACCGGCGCTGCAGCGCCAGCATTTGACAGTCTGTGCGTATTGCACGTGCTGTGCTTGTTTTAATTTCTGTGCGACAAGAATCCAGATGCTGTTCTGTGACAATGTAAACATTACAATCGTTCTTAGCCTGAAGAAAGGGTTTTGAGCTGAAATCTCGACAGTGTGTTGGCCATGTTTGTAGGAGCCTATAAACACGCGCCAGCAAGATGGCTCCAAGGCGTGCACTCGACGGCGATGACACCCGGTTCGAAAGAAGCGTCACACAGAACAGGAGTGTCTTAGCTAAACAGTGAAACGTAGTGCAGACCGCGAACTTATGTATACTTTGTATACAAACAATTATAATAACTAATTGAAATATGCCCAGCCACATAAACCAAATAAAGCTTAATACTTGAGCCATGATTTGTTGCGCTATGTGAGGTAATGACAACGCTCAATTCTCTCTCAAACATTATGAACAATGACTCGCAACAACGCTTCAAGCAAACACGTCTCCCTGTGTGTTGTGTGGACTGTGCAGAAAAACAGAAGTGATGCATGAATGGTAACGCTTCACATCAACTCGTCACTCTGGTAATGGACTTAAGCTAAAGAAATTACAAATTTGCCACCATCATCACCGTCAATTATTGTCAATAATAGCAAACAGCGTGCAAAACTTCGTGTACATTGATTCTCACAGTGCATGGGATCCGGTAATTTCTTGTGCTCTACTTTTCAATCTCCATATTGCTAATTTGCTAAGCTAACCTACATCTTCAATGTAAAAGCCTAAAGAAGCATCTTCAAATAATACAGAGCTATCTAATATGCTCGTTTGTTTCTAAATATGCATATTCTTGTAGGAAATGGAATCTGCGATAGTGTGTTGATGCCAGTACAAGAGTTACTGGAACCTTGATCCAGAAAACAACTGAATCTTTGCAGAAGAAGGCCAGTTACAGCCATACTATATAGCTGTCCGTTCTAATCCAGGCTGGTGCCAAGCGCGGGAATTGAGCATGATGCCCAGCACCTTGCTTTATTTTTGGCACTGGCGACAGGCATGAAAATTTTAGGATGCTTTGTGTACAACGAGATCAGCTATCTAGGTCACAGCGCACATGCGACTAATGTACGAGGTGCTTTCTTTGTGTAGCAGTTCCTTCCTCCATGTTATGCTTAAATTAAATTAGATCACTGAATGTAAGCCGAAAGTGCTGATAGGGCATATGTTATAAATTCCAGTAAACAGAACATCCAAAATCAAGAAACGGGCCGACAGATGGAATAGCCCCCGGTGGTATAAAGTTATAAACAGCGATGAGGCGCCTCAGGAAGGCCAGCCAACGTTTCAATAGAAGGACCTATCTTTGTCAAAGGCGGCCTCGTCATGTTAGTTTTAAAGGGTTAGGAGAGTGACGTCACGTGCGGTTGTTGCCGGTGGCAGCTAGTCGTGAAGGGAGAGATTTTGAAGAAAGTGAGCGCCTGACGTCTGTAAGCCTGATTCCTAAGATGAGGGGACAATAGCGGGAGAGTGGGAAGGCGGCGAGAAAAGAAACAGGAGAAAAAAGGGCGCCAAGAGGAAAAAAAGCACAAGACAAGAAAAAGAAGGTCATGGGAGGGTGTTAGGGAAGCGAGGGGCTAGGTAGTGTTCAGGGGTGTCATTGGCGGCATGTTTTTGCTGCTTTACAAGAGCAAGTCAGGCGGTCAGTGCGTGAGTAACAAAAAAGATCCAAAAAGACATCAATTCAGTCATGCCTGACCAGACCATCCGATTAAACATCGTGCTGCTGCAGCCACTGGTCCTCCCTGACGTGGACTCTGTTGTTGGTCACGGTCTCGCCACTACAAGATAAGTTCTGTGTTCACTTATAGCAGTGCCACTTTAAAGAAGTCACATGGTGAACACATGCAAGGAGCACCTAAACATAGTCACGAAAACAATGTTTGTACCACTGCAGGTAGGGAGCAGAGCACAAGGTCGAAGTAACTGATCAATTTCGTGATAACAGAGACCCCTTCATGACAGTAAGTTTTTTTAGAGATGCAGCTACAGTACATTACAAACAAATGTTTGTTTACGTAACAATTATTTTTTTCCATCAGCTAGTTAAAGCAACTTTCCCTTGTCATGTTTATCACGCCAAAGTTATGCCAACATACCTTGTCTCAAAACATCAGTGGTAGTAGTAGCAAGCCGTGATTGCTTACATGTTTACCCCAAACCCTATCAGAGGAATTTAGTGCGCGACGCGCGACGGCTTTGAGAGATAAAACGGACCGTCGCGCGAACAGATCGCTCGTTCCCGCCTGGTTCTGGAAATCTAGAATTCGTCGCTCGTCGCGCAGAAGTGCTATGAGCGACTAGAAAATAGCCCCAAGACGGAACTGGATGCAGATCAGTCAGGTACTACTGAGTGTTGCACGGAATGAGCAAACGACAATTTTGATACGTGGAATTTTAAGAACCTGCTGCGAGACTTTAAAGGATGTTGTACGCTGCTCCTTAGAGTAAAACACAACAATTTAAATTAATAAAGCACGCGTTTGACGACTTTCGGCGTGCATTTGCTGCCCTCATAACGGCAACATCGGGGAGGCGGGGCTCAATGTGGGCGCTCGCGTGGGCTAAGACTTGTACGGAACGAGCGAGCGCGACAGCCATCTACATTGCGTCCCTGTCGCGCTCAATATATCTTGCATGGTGTTTATACTTTTTCCCTGTAACGGCTCGCAAACGGACGACCACGTAAGCAAAAAACCTGGAAGTATGAAGTATGACTTCTTTAATGAAGTCAAGACTAGGCAAATTTCTCGTCTCTGCCTTTTTCAAAAAATCTTTTACCAAAACAGCTCGCTTAAACAAGACTTAATTTCACAGCCTTCGTACATGTCGTCGCGTCTTGATCATCGGTTTAAAGTGTCCATTCCTTTCTGTCGCACAAATGTTTTCTCTGACTCATTTCTGCCGAAAACCAGTGCCGAGTGGAACCACCTTCCCCCCTCCATCGCCTGCATCGAGGAGGCATCATCTTTCAAGACTGCAATAACTGATTATGTTTTGAATTTATCACCTTAATACTAATAATTGTTTGAGCATGTATTTATTATTATTATTACTATTATTATTATTATTATTATTATTATTGTACCAACCCCCTCTGTAACGCCCTTCTGGGCCCTGAGGGTACTGTAAATAAATAAACTACGTAAGAGAAAACAATTATGGGGTTTTACGTGCCAAAACCACTTTCTGATTATGAAGCCCGCCGTAGTGGCGGACTGCGGAAATTTCGACCACCTGGGGTTCTTCAACGTGCACCTAAATCTAAGTACACGGGTGTTTTCGCATTTCGCCGGCATCGACATGGGGCCGCCGTGGCCGAGATTCGATCCCGCGACCTCGTGCTCAGCAGCCTAACACCATAGCCACTGACCAACTGCGGTGGCTCATACGTAATAGAGGAAACGTAATTGCAGTAAGAATAGGTGAAGAGGCAGATGAGTCATTATTATCGAACTTCAGCAGAAAAGTCGCCACTCGCAGAAATGAGGAGGAACTTTCACGGGAACGGAACGCTCATCAAGGTTTTCAATTTAGCATTAGGCCAATAAACTCGCGCAACCAAATTAGTTTAACCAGCGCTCAGCAAGTATCAGCACAGTCACTGTCCTCAAGGGAGTTCTATTTCCTACTTTAGCAAAGCACTCTATGCACACACGAGAAGCACGCACAATATGCGTCTAGTTAGCAAGCACGAGTAGTCACCTTCTAAATGGCACGATGCTGTCGAAAAGCGCCCTCCAAGTTGCCGCTGCTGCAGTTATTCCTGCATAAATGATGCCGTTTCGTAGTGCACGACCTGCGGAAAGCTAAAAATACGCATTATGTCTTTGCGACGTCCCCCGAACTTTCCACAAAAGCCAGGGACTAAGGGAGCGCACTCCACGGAATGAAAATCATTGGTCCATATTTGCCTGGCGCACCACGCATACGGGAAGTTTGCAGTGAGACACACGCTATCTTCTGGAAATTTTACGCACGTGAACTGAGTCACAGTTCATTACAGCAAACGCAAACAACGATCAAACAAACTCATCGTAACAGCTCGTACGATCGACAGCACATGTAAACAAGGGAACAAGATTGATGGATGAATGCTTTGAGCAACCGTTTTGATAGGGGGCAGTGTGTGGTGCTACCTGCAGAATCGGGAGGTTGTTGTGGCCACCACGATGTGTAAAATAATAACCAGCACACACTCGCTTTGTGCCTTGTTGCACCCAACCACATACAGATGTTGGAACGCCAAAAACAACATTCACACAGTCTATAATATCCGCATGACTTTATCGCAGAAAGAAATTCTATGACGTATTTTCGATAGGCCAACTTACGCGAAGGTGACGAAAGCAACATGAGGCTGCCGGGCACAAAATTGACATCACGCCGACGGAGGTCGTAGCGTTGCTTCTGCTTGTCTTCAGACACTTGTAGACGAGCGCGCGCAAGTTGGCGAGCGTGGTCAGCATGGGCGATTGCATCACGGGCATAAGCGCTAGTTGAAGCTGTGGCGGACGGAAGCGCAGTGTCCAGTGGTAGCGTTGGTTCGCGGCCATACAAGAGGCAAAACGGGGAGAAGCCAGCAGTTTCGAGACGGGAAGAGTTGTATGCAAAGGTAATGTAAGGTAGAGCCAGGTCACAGTCACGGTGGTCGTCGGCAACGTATATGGATAGCATGTCTGTAAGGGTGCGGTTCAAGCGTTCGGTGAGGCCCTTAGTTTGGGGATGGTAGGAGGTGGTAAATTTATGCCGTATTGAGCAGGCACGCATGATGTCGTCGATGACTTTGGCCAAAAACGTACGGCCACGGTCTGTTAGCAATTGACGCGGAGCACCATGCATCAAAATAATATCATGTAGGAGGAAGTCCGCAACATCAGTTGCGCAACTGGTCGGAAGAGCCCGGGTTACGGCGTAGCGGGTCGCGTAGTTCACCGCGACTGCAACCCACTTGTTCCCTGATGTAGATTCCGGAAATGGGCCGAGAAGGTCTAAGCCGACACGATGAAATGGCTCGGCAGGGATGTCGTGCGGCTGCAGGTAACCAGCGGGGAGCTGGGAAGGCTTCTTGCGTCGTTGGCAAACTTCACAAGCGGCGACGTAACGTCGTACGGAACGGGCAAGCCCCGGCCAGAAAAGACGGCAACGTACACGGTCATATGTTCGAGATACGCCGAGACGTCCTGCCGTTGGTGTGTCGTGCAGCTCCTCTACAATGGTGGAGCGGAGGTGTTTAGGTATTACAAGTAGGAACTCAGAGCCCTCCAGATGAAGGTTACGACGACACAGAGTACCGTCGCGGAGGACGAAGAGGTGTTGAGTAGCATCGGCCGGATAGTGCTCAAAACGGTCGATGAGTGGTCTGATGTAGGCGTCACGGTGTTGCTCGTCGGCGAAATGAAGCAGCTGTGATACAGAGAATACGCAAGAAGCACTGGCAATATTAGAGGAGTGAGAGCCGTCAACAGGGTAACGCGACAAGCTGTCAGCGTCTTGGTGCAGGCGGCCAGACTTGTACACCACGGAATATGAAAATTCTTGTAGTCTCAAAGCCCAGCGACCAAGCCGGCCTGTAGGATCCTTTGGCGAAGAGAGCCAGCAAAGAGCATGATGGTCAGTGACTACGGAAAAAGGGCGACCGTAAAGGTAAGGACGGAACTTCGCAACTGCCCAGACAACAGCAAGGCATTCTCGTTCCGTAATGAAATAGTTGCACTCCGATGGTGCTCGGAGGCGGCTTGCATAAGCAATAACGAGATCCTGGCCACGCTGACGCTGGGTGAAGACGGCACCTACGCCATGACCGCTGGCATCTATCTGTACGCCATTCTGTAGGGGCATCAGGGTCGAAGTGGGCGGGCATGGGTGGTGAGGTTAGAAGAGTGACGAGATGAGAGAAAGTGGCGGCTTCTCCAGTGCCGCACGAGAATTGTACGACTTTCTTCAAAAGGTTAGTTAGGGGTCTAGCAATTGTCGCAAAATCTGGAACGAAACGATGAAAGTACGAGGATAGCCGCACAAAACTTCGAACGTCTGCGGCTCTCTTCGGAACCGGAAACTCTCTGAAAGCGTGAGTTTTGTCGGGATCAGGATGTACTCCGGAAGCGTCAACGAGATGGCCCAGAAGAGTAATTTGCCGGTGGCCAAAACGACATTTGGACGAGTTAAGCTGCAGCTTCGCCTTTTGAAATACATCAAGTATAGTTGTGAGACGTTCAAGGTGAGTGTCGAACGTGGGCGAGAAGACGATGCCGTCGTCGAGGTAGCACAGGCATGTGGACCATCTGAAACCTTGGAGCAAGGAGTCCATCATGCGCTCAAAAGTGGCAGAGGTGTTGCATAATCCAAACGGCATTACTTTAAACTGGTATAGGCCATCAGGTGTGATGAACGCGGTTTTTTCTCTGTCTATATCGTCAACAGCAATCTGCCAATATCCCGAACGAAGTTCAATAGACGAGAAATAGCTGGAACCGTGCAGGCAGTCAAGGGCGTCGTCTATGCGTGGGAGCGGGTAGACGTCCTTCTTAGTAATGTTGTTCAGATGGCGGTAGTCTACACAGAAGCGCCACGTGCCGTCTTTCTTAACCAACACCACAGGTGAAGCCGAGGGACTCGATGAAGGCTCAGTGATGTTTTTATCGAGCATTTTGTTTAATTCATCTTGAATTACTCGGCGTTCCGACACAGAAACTCGATACGGTCGTCGGTGAATAGGCACAGCATCGCCAGTAAGAATGCGATGCTTGACCGCGAGCGTCTGGCCTAAAGGGCGATCGTCGAAGTCGAAAATATCGCGTTAGGACGATAATACTTCGCAAAGGTCTTCAGCCTGCGTAGAGGACAGGTCCATCGCAATCATTTTCTTTATGTTTAGATCGACGCCCGAGGCTGGCGCGAGAGGCATGCTAAGCTCGCGAGAACCATCAGTCGATAACGCTACCACGTATTGGTCGCCGAGAAAATCAATGGTGGCAAGGCAAGTACCTTGCGGTAGAATTTGCTTTGCCAATCCAAAGTTACAGACAGGCATGCGAGTGTGGTTCGCAGTAATGGTAAGTATACTGTGAGGCACGGTGACGTCATACTGTATTGGGATGTCGGGCAGAGAAGTAACGACGTACTCGCCATCAGGAACTGGTGGGAAAGACAACAGTTCAAAGTAGGCTATGGACTTTGGCGGCAGACGAAAAAAGTCGGTGGAGCGTAAGCGGCAGTGGGGTGCGTCAGAAGGTTCTGCGAGCAACGGCAACTCAAGGCGAAGGGTACTGGAAGAACAGTCAATAAGAGCAGAATGTAAATCGAGGCCGAGAATGAGGTCCTGGGGGCAATGAGCAATTACGGTGAAGAGGACAGGAGTGTGGCGGCCGGCGATGCCGACGTGTGCCGTACACATTCCGATGATAGGCACAGTACCGCCATCCGCAACGCGGACGAGGCGTGCGGACGCTGGGGTGAGGAGCTTGTTCAGTCGTCGTCGGAAGGCAGCACTCATAATTGAAAGATGTGCTCCTGTATCGATGAGTGCCGTGACAGGATAGCCGTCAATGTCAACGTCAAGGAGGTTTTGGTTCGTAGGTAACGTGAGCAGAGGATTTGAGGGCAGGGTCGACAACGCAGCTTCACCTCCAGAAGCTGCAGTGCCTAGTTTTCCGGCTGGATTCGGGAGGCGATAGGCGGCGAAGAGAAGCGACGGGGTTGGGGCGAACGAGACTGATGGCGTTGAGGTGAGGGCGAGCGGCTGTACCGAAGGTTCGGAGCAGGAGCATCAGCGGCAGTGGAGTCATGCGGGTGGTATAGGGAACGGAAGGTCCAAAGGTGCGGGAATAAGCGGAGGTGTATGTTCGAGGAGGTGGTGGCCATCGGTTGCGGCAGTAATGAGCAACGTGGCCGATGCGATAGCAGTGGAAGCAGATCGGCCGGTCATCATGGGGTACGTCAATCGGACGGGTTTTGGCGAGATATGCCGGAAAAGGAGTGCCGAGGAGGAGGAGGGCCGCTAGAGAACTGGGGAGCGCTGGGTTTGGACGTGGAACACACGGAGTTCAGACCAATGTTCTAGAATTCCTGTCGGACGACGGCCTGGATCATCGCAATGGTGGTTGCAGGCGGATCGGGAGCCGTCGTGGAGAAAGCTGGCGAACAGGTGGCCTCGAGTTCGCGGCGAACAATACGGATGACGTCTTCACAGGTGGTGGTCTGACGTGGTCGACACTCGTATGTCGACGTAGCAGCAGTGCTGGGTAGCCGCGTGATGTGGTGCGTGATTCGGCGGCTCTTAGCTTGTTCAAGCCGACGGCATTCTTTGATGATGGCGTCGAAAGTCGAGACATTGCCGAAAACAAGCAAATGGAAAGCGTCGTCGGCGATGCCTTTTAGAAGATGTGACACTTTATCGGCTTCGGACATACCATCGTCAGCTTTGCGGCATAGAGCGAAGACGTCGAGCATGTAGGAAACGTACGGCCGTAGATGACCGAACACCATAGGCAAGAGCCTTTCTCGCGGCAACCTTCCGCCAATGGGGTCGCCGAACAGTTCCCGTAGCTTCTCTTTGAAATTGTCCCAGCTGGTTATCTCGTCGTCATGTGTTTGGTGCCACACGCGTGGAGTGCCGCCGAGATAAAAGATGGCATTTGCGAGCAAAATCGTTGGGTCCCACCTGTTATTAGCACTGGCGTGTTCATAGAGTTTGATCCAGTCGTCGACATCCTGTCCCTCCAGGCGAGAGAACACACCTGGGTCGCGACGTGGGGCGACCATGACGATTGGAGCAGTGGGACAAGCCGAAGCCGGTGCAGAGGTGGGCGCGTCACCGGGAGCCATGGTGACAAGCTCGGTGTGCCGACCACTTCTGAGTTCCGTGGTGAGGACGGGGATCGTTTACGTCCACCAGAATGTTGCGTGTGGAAAGAAACAGACAGAGATACTATTTAGAGGCTATTTACACTGGAGTCAGGCAGCCAGGCCGACACTCGCTCGCGTCAACCGCACCGACCAACTTCGTCGTCGTTCTCGCGGCGGCTTGTTTCTTGAGCATAATATATATATATATATATATATATATATATATATATGGACAGTGAAGTCGACGCGCGTATGAAGCGGTTTATTGACGTTTCGGCCGGGGTCCGGCCTTCATCAGAACCGTTTCGGGCCCTGGCCAAATTGTCAATACACCGCTTCATACGTGCGTCTACTTCACTGTGAATATTTATCCGAATCCAGAACTGCTTTTTTTCTGGTATATATATATATATATATATATATATATATATATATATATATATACACATCAACGTTTATTAGAAAAGAGAAAGAAACAGATAAGTGTGCAAGCCAGTGGGTGAAGCCCCTAGTCCAGGACTCCACTGCTCCCTTCCGGGAAGTTTGCCGTCTACTTCTATAGTTCACTCAGCTGTTTTGAAACTCATCCCCTCCGCCTTGGGCTAGTGCCCGTGCTACCTGCGCCGTCACTTCGTTTTCAATTACTTGTTGCTGTCGTCAGCCTCTACTGTAGCATTAGAAATTGTTGACATGATCTCGGAGGTACACGTGCAGTGTGCAATGTTTCCGTGCGCATTGTAACCTATTCAGTCAGAAAGCTTCAAATCTACGAGGATTCATCGCTCGTGTGGCGCAGATTACACCCGTGTCATCCGCATTGCTTTCGTTTTGTTGTGTTGGATGGGAGTGGACTGCGCTCCTGTCGTGTATGCCTTGTGTACTTATCGTGCGGCCCACGATGATTCGTCGAAAAAACCGCATGTTTCTCCAGCGTAAATGTGTCCTATGTGGTTTGTGCCAGAAATGTGCGGCGGTGTACAATGTGTTCGTAGACAAGTGCTACAGTGCATTCCAGCGAATAAACGCAGCTGCTTACGCGCGGTTTTCTACAGTTCTTCTTGATTATCTTTGTGATTTACTTTCATCTGCGATAGAATCCACAAGGTCCATGACGTCACATTGTGACAGTGTAATTTTGTCTTGTTCGCCTTATTCAATGAGTACCTTTTTAAACATGTCCCTGCTTGACAGTAAAATGCCTCTAGTGGGGTTGAACTATCATAGCAATCCAGCTATAGAAATCGTACTATGAAGCAAACTTATCTAAACTTGTTACAGTGCGTGAATCTCCACAATGACTTATCGAAATTTCAGCATGTTCCCCAGTGCTGACGACGTTGCACCATGTTAAAGGCAAATGTAATTGTCGTTATCTGGAGTAGTTTATGTCATAATTCATATCATTAGCTCCAAGTACAAAATTTCCATCTGTGCACTGTTCCCTTTTCTAGTTAAGAAGACATTTTGAGATATTATTCAAGACTAGTTGTTGCATTGTTTCGACATGAATTCAGGAGTAATTTAGGTTGTGCCGTCCGTAGTTCAAGTATCTATATTGTGCGCAAAGTTTCATTCCTGCGTCACCTGTAGTTTGTATGTCACGAAGCAAAAAAAATATTCATTTCAGCTTGTGCTGAAATATGATTCTACACTATCCCATCAGTTTGGTAATTCGCTTTGCCACCAAATAATTGTGTACGTAGGATGTTTATATGCATTTTTCTGTACAATGGTACAGAACATATGAGCAACAATGTGCTCACTAAAAAAACGGTCCTGTGTCACACTTCTGCTACAATTACAGATTTACTGAGCGACCGTGTGTGTGCTTTTCTGAGTTACAGCACTGCCAAGCCATCTGACAGCGTTTGTGTTTTCCAAGTACACTTTCTACCAATAACAATGTCGAATTCTTTTCTGGTTCTCACGTAATGTTTAGCACAGTGTAACGTAAGTAAAATCAAGCATTATAAAACAGAAATCTCAGGAACAAGTACTGGCTTTCAGCACATCACTCAAAGCTGATGTTGTGAAAGCTTGAAGTAGCAACTTTCATTATCATAAGCTCTTCCTTTCAAGCCTTTCTACGAAGTGTAGGAATGTTACGCATTCATTAGTCGTTACATAAATATATTTTAAAACTATTGTTTTCTAAAGCTTCCTATTAGGCAACCACGTGGGAGCAGCACACTAGGACCAAGGAAGCGTAATATACACGCAGTTGTTTTTCCGTCGCTACTTAACTATTTAGAATGAAGCTTCTACTTTACCAAGAAAAACATGCAGTAATAATCGAAGTTTCTGTTCATGTTGGAAAAGTTGAATTGTAGGGGATCTATGGGGGAACCAAGGAAATTGAATTGTAATTTGACACACCCTGGCAATGTCCGTACTTATATATATATATATATATATATATATATATATATATATATATATATATATATATATATATATATACATATATATATATATATATATATATATATATATATATATATATATATATATATATATATATATATATATATATAAAGAGAGACACAATGAATCATCAATATATAAGTCAGGTTTGCGTGTATGCTGAAATTTTGCAAGCAAATTCGTAATGTCGCGATCATTTAAGCTTTTGTTTTATGTTCATGAACGTGATTTCATAATTCAGCTCGTTTCTTGTGTCGTAAATTGCTGACGCAATTCTCATACGATTTCTCCCTTGCAATATCTCGTTGTTTTCAAATATTCATATTGGCACGTGTACTTATCTGTATCGGTCGACCACGTTTCGCCGCCTAACAAATGTTATCGCACAGCGCGGGATGCGCCTGCATGCATCCGAAGTTTCTGGAAAGTTATCCATGCTTCTATCCGGGTGTCTGTTGTCGCCGAACCTTGTGTTATCAGATTTCATCGCGTGACGCGAATGGTGTAGAACTTTGTGTAAGGCACGCGGGTCCCAACGATTAGTCTGGAACATTCGACGACTGCTGTATAAAAGCCGACGCGCTTGGCCCGCTGATCAGATTTTCGACGATCGCCGACTGTGTTCGCCGCTATCGTTGTGCTATAAGTGTAGCCTGTTTTGTGGGCACAGGTTCGCCCAATAAAATTTAGTTTAGTTGTTCACAGTGTTGCTACTGTGTTCTTCAACGTCACCACCACGTGACAATATTGCCGCTCTTTCCTAATGCCCACAGATTTAACCATTGATGTTTTTCCATGCTGTGTACCTCTCCACAATTTTCTTTACTCAGCAGCTTCATCACAGCTCCTAGACCTACATCCACTTAACACCATCCTGTCTGAATATGTCTCCTTCTCCTCACTGCACCGATACATCTAAATATTGTTTTTGTCCATACTATAGAACTTTTGAATACTTTACTGGGTCATGTTCATTCTCTGTCACCTGCTTCAATATTTTCTCCAAGGTACTTTTGGTCATTTCCACCTCTTTTTGTGCCACTGCTGGATGTTTCAGCAATATATTGTGTTTTGTATTCTGTTGGTCCGCTTTTACACGTATATGGTATGGGCAACATAAGCAAAAGTATGGTACCTACATTTGTGCTGTCCCTTGCTTTTCTTTTAGTTGCTTGCTTCTTAACAGTTACTTCTACATCCGCTGTTTTGAGTTGTGAAATGTAATACAAACAGTTCACGTTCGACCACTTTCTTGTAGTAGAAGAGGTGTTTCATTTTCCTTTATTGGTAATTTAATCAGAGCTGCTTTGTGCTCATAGGTCTACTTATCCTTTATGAAACATCTCACCTAATTGCAGTAAAATATGTAATACTGCAAGGATAAATGCAACAATTTCTTCTACAGAAACTTTAACACATCATATGCACATATCTTCAATCACTCCGTGTTCAGGTGGCCGTTGACATTGAAAAGTAGCCTTTGAACAAATGGGCGCCGTGAAATTCTTTATAACTCTTGCCCTTATTAAATGATTACAAAATTCACATTAGGATGTCGCTCCGTAGGTGCTCTCAGCCTGAAATGCAAACCTTGATACTTGATGGCCAAGACTAGAGTCCTGGCCATCAAGTATCAAGGTTTGTCTTTCAGTAGACACTTCGCATTTAAAAAGAGCATTTTTGCAATAGTGCAGCCCTGCAGGTTTACCTTGAGAGCGGGGCACATCATTCGATGTCTAGGACGACTGGCAACCTACTGCAATATAGGAAATGGGCATTTCGTACAATGTGTACGACATACTATTCATGGTCTATTGCAATAACAGAATTTGGTTTTCAGTAAGATGGAAATTCAGTCAGACGTGACAGCATCACACTGAAAGGTGTTATGAGATTGGGATATAAGAAAATTAGTGGCCATTGAGTAGGTTTGGTTTATGCATTAAACTAATCAGGTGTTCCAGAGGCCTCTATCTACTATGGTGGACTCTGCCTAATCAAGATGCATGCAGAAATATTAACAAAACGCCATAGACTAATTGGTACTTTGTTGGAAAATACATGATGGTATGTCTAGCACTTTTAATGACAGGAAAAGAAGCAAAAAAGAAATACAATTTTCCTATTGCCAGGAAAGAGTTATCTTATCAAGTTAATTCTAGATTACCGAAATGTGTCGCTCTTGTATAATAACTAAAATTCTGTATTGCGTATACAGCTACTTGTTATTGCCAATTACGCTTTGCGAAAACTATCCATTTTAATCTAAAGATATTTCTTCTCATGTTCACTAACAATTCTATGGCATGCATTTGACAACATATTACAGGATATGTGCAAAGCTCACTCTACAAGGCCTATTTATCATTAGATGTTATTTCATGAAGTCTGGTTCTATATTTAGAATACTGCAAAAAACAAGGTGCTGGATTTGTTTTAATGTGTACCTTCATAAACTTTTTTCTTTCCTGGTGGATGCTGTATTTCTGTCTCAATTAGTGCAATTTCTACAACTACCTTGCAATGTAGTGCTTAGTGAAATAGCATACGCCCAATCTCTGAAAACAATTCCTTAATTCAAAAGAATTGGATCGTAATGCTTTGTCTTCTATAATGTATGTTGTATAGCTTGTTTATTGACAGTAAGATTCTTGCTACATAGGCAAAGCTACTGCAATACCTGGGCCATCCTCTATTGCATCATATAGAGCAAGATTCATTTATTTAAAATGTAGCATGCTTGAATTGTGTATCATTACTGTACAAAATAAAACACTTAAGAGCTTCAATACTTGACATTATACGTCAGACGATAAACATCCTTGCTAGGATTTTGTCCTTTTAGCACCTTGAAACTACACACACGTAGATGCCCAGACAGTGCATCGAAATAGATCATATTGTTAACAACCCAATTTCTGCAATTTTGCTGATCTACAGCTTGCAGAGCAATTTGCAGAATTGCAGAACATTTCAATAGTGGCTGCCTTAAAGAACATTGTCCTAGAGCTATTTTAGAATTTTAGTTGGGAATTATATGTTGCCACTCTGGAAACTTCAATCTCGTATGCTTTATGTACCACATATGTATGATTGTCATTTGTGCCCATTACACCTCAATTATGTAAGAATAAAATTTCAGTTTGCCATCAGGATTCCGTTCTTGCTATTGGTCTGCCAACACTCAATGAGAGAAAGTGCTTCCCACTATGCTGGCGGGTATATGCAATTTATCATAGGCAGTACAGTATAGCAACACAGACATATCTATCATGGTTTTCCATCAGCATCAATGTTCAAGTTGAATTAAACTCAATATCAGTTTAAAGTGAAATTGTCACAATAATAAAAACAGCATTAAAAATACTAGACCCAAATTTAGGAGGATAATTATTTAGGTAATAATTAGGCATGCATCATGAAATACTAAAATTTAAAAATAAATGTTATAATAGCAAAGCACATGTGCGTGCATGTTTATATACATAAAAATGGGAGTACATGCAGTGGTACCATTTGGAAAATCAAACAACGATGCACACATTACGCACCCGCCATCATCACTCCACATGTTACAACCATTGATGCACACACCTGTCATCTTCAGGCTGTCACATATAATCACTCATTTTCCTTCCGCTATGTGTTTGACGAACCACCGAGTACACCCACTATTCACCAGCATGCGCACCATTTACCCACCATTTAATGTCACCGAGTACGTACACGCACCATTATAGCAACACATCCATCATTCACCCGCCATTCCCACAGGTCACCCAGTATGTACCCACCATCCTCCCAACATACAAACATTCATCCACCATTTACCCAGGTCACCCAGTATACACCCCGCCATTCACCCAGCACGCCCACCATTGAGACAAGTCACCCAGTATGTATCCCACCAATACATCCAACCAACTACCACTGTACCCACCATTCACCCAATATACCCATGATCACTTCAATCATACCCACCATGTTTTCCACCCTGCCCCGCACATTTTACATCCTGCCCAGCATAAAATCCATGATGGGCAATGCTGGGATTTTCAAAAGGTAACTCCATGATTCGCGCAATGGCTCATGAACGAGGAATGCATCCAGGGTTTGTATAATGTAAAACTATTCCAATGTGATTTTATTCCTAATGCGCCATCAGCCCACCGTGATTCGCCCGAATTCCTCAGGCCACGTCCAATCTGCTTGTCTGTAAACCGACGTCGGGAGTCGTCAAAATAGGACAAGTCAAAATGATGTTTACGCATTAGGCATGCTTAATTATGCTGAAGAAACCCGGTATTATCTTGGAATAACCGTAGACTGCCCCGTCCCGCTAGGAATAGAAAATGGCTGCCTTCTTTTTGGTGTTAGCAGCAGCAGCTAGGGCGTAGCACAAGGGGGCCCGAGGATGCATTTCACATGCATGACCATCACTTTCGGCGGAACTTTCGCCTGAAGAGAAAAACTGTGCGGCGGCTATTCGGTGAAGTGGCTGAAGAAGTTGGAGGCGTGCGAGCAAGAGCTCTGTAGATGGAGCTACAAGTGTTGTGCCCATTGCGCTTCTTTGCCAAGAAAACTTTGCAGGCCTCGGCAGGAAGCGAGGAGACGATTAAGGTGATCCAGCGTGCCGTTAGAAGATACGTGAAGCAATCGTCAACGCAGGGACCCGCAAAAAGTGGGTCCGCTTCCAGAGGACGTTGAGGAAAAGGGAACCGTAAAAAAGGGCTCTTTTGACGCGGTCCCATTGCCGGCGTCATGGGATGTGTGGATGGTAGCCTTATTGCCGTCACCACATGGAAGCGCAAGCAGAAGGCGGCTTTCAGGAGTCGCAAGGAGTATTATGCCCTCAACACGATGTTCGTAAGTATCGGACTTCACCTGCCAATTTGCCCATCCTACAGCAAGGCATGGCTGATGCTATGCGTTCTTTAGTCAGATCTGTGACGCAGGCATGAATACGTTTGCCGTCCACGCTCTGCGACTGGGGTCTTACCACTAGGCCTTCCTCTGGAAGACTACGTGTCCGCGCCCACGGTTGTCAATGTAGGTAAGCCGAAGTCAAGCTTTATGTAGTTGCAATTTTGGCGGCATTCACTAATGTGGGCTCAAGCCTTAAGAGAATGTTGAAGCGCGAACCACTTATGTTATAACAGCTTGTCAACTAGCCAGGTGACAATAGCACTTGAATGAATGTTACAATTTTGGAATGAATGCCAATGCACAGCAGCAGAAGGTGACCACTGACATGCACTGCACTTCAAACCGTTATCTGTAATACATATGCAGTTAGAAGTACAGCGCACGTGTCTTGCCACTTCGTTTTTTCTGCTTATATTCATGAGAGAATGCAGCACTAAATAGCCGGACGCAACAAATTAGCATTTTACTACCTACAAGCTACTGCTATCTGTGCACTTCACACAGTGCAATGTCCTCACCTATATATTCTGATATTACAGGCTCTCCGTGGTAAGCACATTGCCAGCTGCAGTAGTAGCCACAGTGCAAGAGAAGGGGCAGGAAGGACAAGCAGGAAGAGACACGCATCTGCCTTCGCCTGCTGGATAGCCAGGTCCCACCTCCGTGTTTCTAGGGAGCCAACTTTCTTCATTAAACGTGGAGAGTCTTATTTGAAGGCACGGGACGAAGTGATGGAGGTGCTGAGTATTTCTGATTCATGCGGCACACCCCTCCTGTAAGCGGAACCACCGGCCCAGTGCCAGTAGAGACCCCCGTCTTGACCCCCGTCAAGAGGTACTGCCTCTTGAAGGAAACACAGCAATTCCAAGCGCTTCAACTGGCATGGACAGCACGATGACGACCAGGTGCAGACTTCAGAAGTCACTTGTTCCAAAGTCGTTGCATGGCGACGTGTTTGAAGACATCGATGACTGGATCGCTCAGTTCCAGCACGTGGCCGGGTAAAACGATTGTGACGACGCGTCTAAACTTAAAAACGTCTATTTTTTCATGGAGGACGGTGCGCGTACGTGGCTTCAAATCAGTGAGGAGCAACTGACGTCATCGCCTCAGTTTATCTGTCAGCTGCTAGACATCTACGCCAGTGCTGATCGCCGCGAACGACACCAAACGAGCTATCCATGCCCGCGTCCAGCTTTCCAAGGAAAGTGTCACCACGTTCGTTGAAGAGATGACGGGCCTCTTCGGACGAGCATATCCAGGAATGACCACTGAGAAGTTGCGTGACCTCATGCGAGGAGTGAAGGAGTAGCTATTCGCTGGTCTTAGGCGGAGCCCTCCGAAGACTGCCGCATAATTTTTATCTTACGTTGTAGGTATGGAGAAGATGCTTCGGCAGCGATCGAACTCTTTCAAGCGATAAGGGAACGGGAAATCTCTCTCCTACATTTTCACCGCCACCGAAGCCAACATAACAACCTCTGAGATCTCATCCGCACCGTTGGGCGCGACGAAATCCAGAAGGTTTACGGCACGTCACAGGCTGCGATGAGCTCCATTGCGAGTGTTGTAAAAAAACCAAGTGTACCAAGTGTACCATGCGCTGTGGTACACCTTCCCTCTTGTTAAAACCGCGCCTGCACCGACAGAACAGCGGTGTGCGACCTATGCAGAAGCCCTCAGACTCAATGATTCATCACCCCCGCAGTTTGTTCACGCTGCTCATCCGGTTGCACTTTCACCAGCCCAGCCGGTAGAATGGGCTAGGCGACAACAACACCGCAAGCAAGCTAGGACAAATTCTGCTTTTTGTGCAGTTTATTTTCGTGCTCCTTGCTACTGGAGGCCCTCCTCCGGCGGTCCAGGATGCGTTGTCAATTCCGGAACAACGGTTACAGGATTCATCTCGCACGTGCCTGGCCTGCCCTGTCTACTTTGGTGAAGGTAGCATTGGCCGGACCGCCGCAGATTTAAACTTATCTCCGTTTGGCTACGTAATCACGGACTGTCCCGTCCTATTGATATCCAACATTGTGACGTCAGTACCTGCGACTATAAAAACAGCACCGCTGGGCGCTTTCTTCAGTGGCCAAGGCGGCATGATTGCCGCAGCCATGTTAAGACTTATTCTGCTCCTTGTGCAGGTATGTCACTTTAATATTGCTCACTACGTTCGATCTGACGACCCATTTAGGTGCTGGAGCCTTTCCCACAATGCTGCAGTTCCTTTTTTGCGTGCTTTTTGACAGAGCTTGTGCATCTTATTAGTAGCATTTTGTTGAGTGGTGGTGCTGAGATGAACCCGGGGCCTCCTAGAATGAACCCTCAACCAAAACAGAGCTAAACTCAAAGTCCGGATCCACCCCTGTCCTCGATAGGTCACCAGCAGCGGTTGCTGACCCTCACAGCGTTGGCGATATGTTCACTCGGCACCTACGTGGTTGCGCCTACATGGTTGTCTCGCGTATCCTTCCTTCGTGTGTTGTTTTATTCGGCACCGTCTTTGTAATCATGCATAACCAACTAGCCCACCAGCACGTGCTCAGCACCTCGCTAGCCACTAACCGCATTGCGCAAGGTATTGCTAATCCTAAATCTTCCGTTTTCTTCCGTTTCAAGGCCTTTGAAAGTCGTCTAGTTACACTTGAATCTTCTTTCTCGACATCTGGCTGTGTCTGATGACGGGCAAAATAAAATTCTGGAATTAACAGCCATAGTGACCAAGCTTGTCACGTAAAATGGTGAATTAGAAGCATGTCTCAATGAAAACAACTTCAAGGCTGTCTCTTCCCTTCTCGAGGACTTAAACAATCGCATGACCACAATGGATAACGACTCTGTGGTCACTGACCTATGCACCAAACTACAAGCAGAGGTGGCTTCGCTTTCGACAACTGTATCACGGCTACTTTCCAAGAATGATGAACTACAAAGCAAGTCCCGTCGCAACAATATAATTCTACACAGTCTTGCTCAACCGATTGGCGAAACTCACGAAACATTGTTAGCTAATTATTCAGGGCTATTTTCGGAGATACGGATGATGCAATGTCCGTCAATTGAGCGGTGCCACAAGATTGGTCGCCCTCGAGAAGGCCACAGGCGCCCGGTAATAATGAAGATGTTAAGTTTTCATGAAAAGCTTCAGATCTTGCAAAATGCCTCTAAACTAGAAAATTCCGATCTGCGCTTCACCGATGACCCATCGTCAAATGTGCAATCTGTTCGCAAGAAGCTCTGGGAATCCTCCCGCTCATTTCACGACAAAGGTTTTGTTCTAAAAATGCGCTATGATCATGTCTTCATTAATAAGATTCGCTCTCACTGGGATCACGCGTTTCACTCAATGGTGAAATCTTCCAGTAATTTTTTTTCGCTCCTCATTTGTGCCTTTGGTTACCAACCGTGCCGACGCCAGCAGCCATACTGTATCACCATCATCGCATCTTTGACCAGCTTCCACATGGCTTGATTGCCTTCGTTTACTCAATAATAATGCACGACGTATCACCAACAAATTACCTGCCTTTTTGTCTCTTATTCACTAGTACTGTCCTCACGTTGTTTCCATCACATAAACGTGGCTACACAACGCGATCTTTTACTCAGAATTCTCTCCACCGGACTATATCGCAATGAGGACTGACAGACAAACGGAAAAAGCTTCTCCGTTTTTTCATATCCTGTATATACTGAATTGGCCTGGTACAAACTTTACTCGTAAAAATGCATCTTGTAATCTGAGCTTTCCATCGCCCCCCGGGAACAACGGTAGACTCGCTCCAAGCAATTGAAACGTTCATGCCTATGCGCAACCTAGGTCCTTCCAACTTTTTTTGTCTTGGTGGCTTCAATGCACCGGGCATTCATTGGCCTTCTATATTGACCTGTCGTCATGATGCCACTTTCGGTAAAGAACTTATAAATTTTAACCTGAATTTGCGGCTTACTCAGATCGTTTGCGAGCCCACCAGGCAGAAGTCTCTTTTGGACTTGGTCTTTCTTAGCGCGAACCTTGCCGCGAATCATTACACTTGTGATGTGGCAGGAGGCATTTCTGATCGCAAGGCTGTTTTTCTTTCTCTCCCGTGCATTGTTCCTAAATAATCATTCGTTCTTACTACATTTCCCGATTTCAATCATGACCTCTGTTCTAGATGCATTGGCCGATGGTTTCGATACTTTTGAAACAGTATATCAAGTGACGTGAATGTTCTCGTGACATATTTTGAAAATATTGTCGTGTCATGTATTGAACAGTTCATTCCCATAAAAACAAAGAAAATTTAAATTCCTTGGGAGAACAGAGATGTACTACATCTGTCAAGTCGTGTTCGCAGGCTTAGACTATTGAAGTACTCCCTTAACCCCGTACACGCCGCTGGGTTTGCTAAGGCAAAGGATTATTTTAGCACAAAAACCAAATCAGCTGAAGACGGTTTATAGCGTGCAGCTGCCGCTTCTGTTGAAAAGTACTCACGTAAGTTCTGGGGTTCCATTTTTCCTCGTAACAGCCATTGTACATCTTTATGTGTGAACAACGAAACGACTAGTAATTTATTATTGATCTGCAACGCCTTCAGCGCATACGTTAGGTCCATTTTTACTTACGATATTCATATTGTTCCTCCTTTTTGAAACATTAATTCAACTTGCCCCATTTATGATATCTTAGTTAGCACAGAAAGTGTCTTACACCTCATACTAAATTTTGATACAAAGAAAAGTGAAGGGCCTGATAGAATCCCGAATTTGTTTCTCGTTCTGTATGCCTTATGGACTTCACGCTACCTTACACTTATCTTCAATAAATCAATAACTTCAGGCAAAGTACCTTCCCCACGGAAGTTGGCTAAGGTACTTCCGTTACGTAAGTCAGGGAGTAAGCAACTACTTTCTAACTACCGGCGAATATCTTTACCACTATAGTCATGCAAAATACTTGAGCATATAGCATACAAATACGTTATGAATATCCTTGAATCAAATAAAATTTTCGCTCATGTATAGCATGGATTCCGACGCAGATCTAGCACATTAACATAACTAGTCAAGTTCACGCATGACACAGCTTCTAACCCGGATAAGGGATTTCAAATGGACGCTACATTCATAAATTTGTCCAAAGCTTTCGGTACCTTACTTCTCTCAAATCGACTGTCTAAACTAAATGTCATTCTTAACAACACTCAATTAGTGAACGGGATAGAGAGTTTTTTGTATAACCGCTCTCAATTCGTTAGCTTTATTTCGATCAATTCCTCGGTGGTGGATGTGTCATCAGGCATTCCTCAAGGATCGATCCTCGGTCCTCTTCTTTTCTTACGATATATTATTGAGTTACCACATGAGATATCATCTAAAATCAAAAAGTATGCAGACGACTGCGTATTATATGACATCATTTCATCTCCATTTGATCATGTTCGCTTTACTCACTCATTCGGCAGATTTTCCAAATGGTGTGAAATATGGCAAATGAATATTAAGTTCCGTAAGGCTATCGTGATGTCCTCGAATAAAGCTAGCCCGTTCTTTCTCAGCTAAGAATTTAATGGGCTTGGTGGCTGCGCCACGACACTGTCGTCTAACCCACTGGTTTTCGCCATGCAGATGATCGCCGCTGCCCTTTCGTACGTGCTGCTGCCCGAACTGGCGGCTGCTTGTTCTTGGACTTCCAAGGAGCATGCGCCCTTTTGCCACTGGTTTCCGGATCAGCCCGGCGTCGCACATGACTGCGCCTTGTCGGTTACCGATGTACTGCGAGGACAGCAATGAGTGCTCGATTCATCGTGGGCTCCTGCATCGATATCGACGCTCTGCAGCTCGTCGACTATAAAATACAGCCTACCGCTCCGGCCTCTCTGTGGGCTCGGTAGCTGCGCCACGAACTGTCGTCTAACCCACTGGTTTTCGCCATGCTGGTTGGTACAACGCACAGCCTTTTGCTAAGAGGTGTAGCGACTATTGTGTGGTGCAGCTTCCGAGCCTCCATTGCTGCCTTGCTCTTATTGGTGAATGTTTGGGAGGGATTCTCCGCTTGCGAATACTCTCTGGTGACGTCCAAACAAACCCGGGAGCCGACACGAACGTTGTGTTGAAAGAATTTCAGAAGATTTCAGCCAGTCAGAATACACTAATCAGTGAAGTTCAAGGCTTAAAAAGTCAGATTTTAAACACCGATAAGCTTCTAATGGACTTGAACAAACGAATGACCGAATTGGAACATCATTACCTGGCCATGATACTACATCAAAATGAATTAGAAGCTGTGAAATATGCCGCTGCTCAAACTGCCAACGTGGTATCCGGCCTCAAAAATCGCCTAGACGATGCAGACAACCGGTCCCGAAGGAACAATCTAATTTTCTATGGCCCTCCTGATACCAACCCAAAAGAAACCTTTGCACAATCAGAAAAGCTGATCATTGATGAAATCGCGGATATCATGAAGGTAAACCTTGAGTCCAAAAATATCGAAAGTGCTCATCGCCTTGGACGCTATTCACCTAACCGGCACCGTCCCATCATTATCAAATTCGCGTCATATAAAACGAAAGAATCAGTCGTGTCTAACGGCCGTAAACTGAAGGGCACATATTATAACATGAGCGAAAATTTTTCACCCGCAGTTCGGAACGCCCGCAAACATCTTATCGCGTACGCTAAAAATGAATGCATGCCTTTTTCCATGTGTTTAAAAACGCTCGCTATGGGTTCCCAGCGCTATGAATAGGACCATTTGACGAAATCGGTTAAATATGTTCAGTAGCAATCATTGCACAAAATTTGTTCACTTAATAACCGCCCTTCCGCCCCTAAGAAAAACCTTTCCTTATCTGTTGTTTACACTAAAGCCCGCAGTTTCTTTCCCAAACGTGACGCAATATGAAATCTCGTGATGTCATCTAACAGCAACTTGATAGTTCTAACGGAAACGTGGCTCACAAGTGAAATTAGGGTCGATGAGGTAGTCTAAGACTTGCCAAACTTCGATTTTTATTGCTGCGACCGTCAAGAGGCACGCGGGGGTGGCGTTCTTATTGCTTGTATTCATGGATTATCCTGTACACCAATTATTATTTCTTCCAACTTAGGAATAATACGGCTTCTTATTCACTCTTCCCCTCGATATGTCCTTCTAGGTGTGTGCTACAGGCCACCTTCCAGCAATCCAATCTTCTCACCAGAACTTAACAGCTAGTACTTTATGCGAGATTACAACAAGTCACTCTAACGCTGAAATTCTTCTGTTCGGTGATTTCAACTTTCCCATTATTGATTGGAATAACCTAACTTCCACAATAAACAACAAAGAGGCGAAGGACTTCGTCGACATCTGTTTTAATTTTAACTTAAGAAAGCCGAACTCAGAGGCGACACGCGTAACGCGCGACTGCGCAAACATTTTGGACCTTATACTTACTGACCATCCAGAAACATTATTATCGTTTGCCTACCTTCGTCCTATTAGCGACCACAGTGTAGTTCATGCCACATTTGACTTTGCCCCAGTGCCGCGTGTTCTTTCCAGCAAAACTATCAACCTGTATGGAAAAGCAAGTTTAATTCGAAGCTATAAATGAAAAATTGTGCACTTTTTTGCAATCTTTGAAACCCCCTTCAATGAACGATCTGTTGAAGACAACTGGGAACTGTTTAGAAATAAAATGAATGAGCTAGTATGAATAAGTATATTCTGAAAATAACGTTCCGTGCGAATAATCAGAACCCCTGGTTCAATAACAATTTAAAGAGGTTGAAAAATAAGAAAAAAAGGCTTTTTCGTAGTGCCGAGCAGAAACCAAGCCCAACTTTATGGGATAAATATTACGCCGCTGAAAGAGAATACTTAGGTGCTGTCCGCAATGCCAAATGGTCCTTTTTCAATAATGACTTGCCTAAAATGTTAACAGACAACCCCAAGAAATTTTGGAAAGTTTTCAACCCAAGTAACACACGCACTGTAACTCTTGTTGATGATATGGGTGAAATCGTGCCCGAAACTGAGTGCGCACTCATATTTAACAACGCATTTTCTTCAGTTTTTTCTAATGATAATGACGTTCCATTGTCTAAGGTTCCCTGCAACTTAGCTTCTAGCATGCCGAGCGTGGTGTTTTATCATGATGGTGTTTTGCGCATAATTGAAAACCTTAAACTTCCATCCTGAGCAGGTATAGATGGTATAAACTCTAAACTGCTAAAGATACAAAATATATACTCAAATCAGGTAACGCAACAAGGCCATCTAATTATAGACCGATCTCGATAACTTGCACATCCTGCAAAATTCTCGAACACATCATACTGAAACAGATCGTAACCTTTGCGGAAGATAATAACGAGCCTAGCAACAACCAACATGGTTTCAGAAAAGGACTGTCTACTGTTACGCAACTGACACAAACTGCGCATGATCTCGCTCTAACAATTGATAACCGCGGGCAGACTGACATAATATTTTTAGATCTATCGAAGGCCTTCGACCGGGTATCCCATCCTAAACTCTTGGGCAAACTACAACACATTCTCGGATCTGGCAGCATAATAAACTGGATAAAAGCTTATCTTACAGGTCGACAACAGTACGTAGAAATCGAAAGTCAGCAATCTGATTGGGTAGAGGTGTCATCCGGAGTACCACAAGGAACAGCCTTAGCACCAATTCTTTTTTTTTTGCTATACATCAATGACATGGCAGATAACCTGAAATCAACGATGCGCATGTTTGCAGATGATTGCATTATATATTGGGAGATTAGGAACCATAATGATCAAGTAACACTAAATCACGAGCTTGCGCAAGTAGCAAATTGGTGGCAGGCATGACAAATGAAGATTAATTTAGACAAGACTGTTTTTATGAGAGTAAGCCGAAAAAGTACCCCACTAAAATTGACCTACATGATCGAACAGCAAAAACTAAACATAGTCGATGATTATAAATATTTGGGCATTGTCCTAGTATATGATATGAAATGGGACAAACATGTTTCACAGATATCTCCTAAGGCATTTACAACACTTTGTTCACTTAAACGCTCTTTAAAATCTGCCTCACCAGACAATAAGATGCTAGCCTAGACCTCGTTCATTCGTCCTATACTAGAATATGGTATTACCTGCTGGTTCCCCCCTACCAAGCAGTGCATAAAACGCCTAGAAGCAATACAGAGAAAAGCCACCGGATTCATTTATATTAGGTACAACCGTAATGATTCTCCGACAGAACTCCTTGATAAAGCTTGCCTCCAGACAATCGACAAGCGTGCGAAATTCTTACGCCTCAAGTTTCTGTTCCACCTCCTTAACGGGGGCTACAAATTAAACAGTGGTGCATATGTATCTTTCACTGAACAGCGAAACACTAGAACTAAACATTTTAAACATTTAATTGAATACAGGTTCCACACAGACACATTCAGGTATTCTTTCTTTCCCCAGACAATCATAGACTGGAATTCATTGCCTAGTGATATTATAATTTGCTCACCTGACGATTTCCTTCCTTTGCTGGAAAAATATGTCTATGAGTACGCATCTTGATTTACCATTATCGCCTGCAGACACCGCATTTTGTCTCTAATTGGTTTGGACGTACTTTTTTGTTGTTTATCTTATGCTTCCGTATTTCTGTTCATTAACCTTTAAGGGCTGACTCAGGAAGGTCACACCCTTTTATTGTATTACTCAAATACGTCTTCTTGTAAACTGCACTACTAACAAGTGCATAAGTTTGTCATTCTTCTTTTGATGCAATGTATTTCCCCATGTCCTGCAACAGCCTCCAAATGGAGGCTAGCAGTATGTATGAAATAAATAAATAAATATTTCTTCAGCGTTTTTGTGTCTTATATTATCGCAGTCACTTTCTACAGGTTTCATGCCTCACGACTGGAAGGTAGGTGAGGTCATTCCCCTATACAAGTCTGGTATTAAGAGCACGCCGCTAAATTATCGACCCATCTCGCTAACTCGCCTTCCGTGCAAAATCATGGAACACGTCATCTACTCCCTGATCACGAATCAATTTTTTCACTCGGCACAGCATGGGTTCCGTAAGGGCTTCTCTAACAAAACGCCAATAGCTCTGTTTCTGCACGACTTACATGTAAACCTTGACTCTAACCAACAAACTGACGCTATTTTTCTGGATTATGAAAAGGCCTTTGACAAAGTTTGTCACCACCACTTACTACTAAAGCTTTCTTCTTTGAACTTACACAGTGACGTACTCAAATGGCTCGAAGCCTTCCTTACTGATCGCTACCAATTCGTTTCTGTTAATGACAAATCATTCAGTCTTCTCCCTGTAACTTCTGGAGTCCCTCAGGGATCAGTTCTCTGTCCTCTTCTCTTTTTAATTTATAATAATGAATTACCCCAACACGTATCTTGTAAGATACAAATTTTCGCCAATGACTACGTAATTTACCATCAAGTTTCTAATGCTACTGACGAAAACACCTTACAACAAAGTCTTAACAAGGTGCAGTCTTGGAGTGAAGATTGGCGGATGAGTGTTAATCCCAACAAATGTAAACATATAAATTTTACCCGCCGCCGTAACTCTTTCCTGTCCTCTTATACAATAATCAACGTTCCCTTAGAATCATTCGAATCATTTAAGTACTTGGGCGTCACACTTTCTCGTGATCTCAGTTGGGAAATGCATATTTCCAACATACTTTCATCAGCTAACCGAACTTTTGGCTTCATGAAACGACACTTGCGTGACGCCCCGCCGAACGTAAAACTCCTAGCTTTCAAATCCCTTATCAGACCGAAAGTTGATTGCGCATCACCCATCTGGAATCCATATTAAGTCTATCTTGTTAACGAGCTCGAGTCCTTTCGAAACCGCGTCGTCAGATACATCCATTCATCGTATTCAAATGACGTAAGCGTATCATCCTTAAGAGGTAAATCTGATCTACAGCCCCTTGCACGTCGCCGCGCTACTGCCAGTCTTTGCCTCTTTCATAAGTTCTTTTACAGTTCCTTATTTCACTAGTGGTATGTCACACCACCCGCACCCATATCGCTACGAACTGGGCACCCATTACAAATCTTACCCTCATGCTCCCACACAACTACTTTTTCCTTCTCTTTTTTTTTTCCCGCAAAGCATCAGATTGGAAAGTCCTTCCGCACCACGTCGCTGCAATCACTTGCCCGACATCGTTTTTCGAAAATCTGCCTTTGTTGGCTAATCAATAACCTGCTTTTTCACACGTTATTCTTTCTGTTTTTCTTCCCTTGCGAAAATGTAGCTTTCTTGTACAAATTTTTCTGTATACCTGTGTTTATGTTTCCATTATCAACTGTACCCACCCCTTATGTACTGCCCCTAGCAAAGGGGTCTTTAAGGAAATAAAACTGAACTGAACTGAACTAATGATAATTTAATTCAACCCGTTTCTGTATATAAATATCTTCGGCTCACTTTCACCACAAACCGCTCCTTGTCCAAGTACATTGATTCCATTATGACCAAATCTCTAGAAAAAGTCGGTTATTTACTTCGTACGCTGTTCAATTCTCCACGCGACACTAAAAACTGTTATATAAAACTATTGTTTGCCCTATACTTGAGTATGGCAGTATTGTTTGGAATCCCTACAAGCAATACGAAATAGAGACAGTTGAGGCCGTCCAAACGAAAACCATTAGATGTACCTACTGACGTTATGATAACCAGTTCTCACCATCGTCAGTCATGTTCTCACTCAGCCTAACATCTCTCGTTGAACAACGACACGTCAATTGCTTAAAATTTCTTTCATGGCATTTTACTTCGTCTTGTCGCCTCTCCAGTAATGAATATATCACCTTTGCAAAAATATCTTCTAGTAGGAGACATCACGCGCTTAACATTACACCATTTTCTTGCGCGCACTAATACTTTTAAGCATAGCTTTTTCCCTCAGACAATTGAAACTTGGAATTCGCTACCAGGAACCAACCGTGCTCTCCCAGTAAACGCATTCTTTTCTGTGCTCCCTCAACATTGTGCTTAACTTTCTTTCTTTGTTGCCTGTTGTATTTATATTTTTGTTTTATATTCTATTATCCACTCCAGCTATAGCCCCACGAGGGGCTGCAGTATGCGAAAAATAAATAAATAAATACATCGAAGAACCATACTCCTCAAGCGTTTCCCTCTGCCACTCCTCCTGTTCATGCTTCAGCCGGAGCAGCCAGTGCATTAAGCCCACGATCGACGCATGAGCCCTCAGAAGTCAGAAGTTTGGCGCACACCGGACCGCCGTCCTCTGTGGTTCCAGTGCGGCGAGGTAATACTTTTAACCATAGCTTTTTCCCTCAGACAATTGAAACTTGGAATTCGCTACCAGGAACCAACCGTGCTCTCCCTGTAAACGAATTCTTTTCTGTGCTCCCTCAACATTGCGCTTAACTTTCTTTCTTTGTTGCCTGTTGTATTTATATTTTCGTTTAATATTCTATTGTCCACTCCAGCTATAGCCCCACGAGGGGCTGCAGTATGCGAAAAATAAATAAATAAATACATCGAATAACCATACTCCTCAAGCGTTTCCCTCTGCCACTTCTCCTGTTCATGCTTCAGCCGGAGCAGCCAGTGCATTAAGCCCACGATCGACGCATGAGCCCTCAGAAGTCAGAAGTTTGGCGCACACCGGACCACCGTCCTCTGTGGTTCCAGTGCGGCGAGGCAGGTCATTTGTACAGCCAGTGCCCATATCTACGTCTCGAGTTGCGAGGATTTCCCGCCTACTCACCGCCACCCAGACCTGGCCAACGACCACGGGATATTGAAGATTATCTGGCTCAACAGCGCATGCCAGCGCCTACTGGTTGACAGTCACGCGCGCGGTCGCCAAAGCGATTTTCACCCCAGCCCCAGCAACATTCGAGCGCAACATCGCCAAGTCCCCACTGGCAACAGTAACTACAGAAACCTTTGCGGACGAGGCTGCTGGGAGTCGACGCACTGAAGACCTTCAATCGGCGCGAACAAGGATGGGCACCGATCTGGCGTCAACTGCAACTGAACTGTATGACCGAATTTCCATCAACGTACCGGTGGTGATCGATAGCTACGCGGATAGCGATTTATTGGATACTGGTGCGGACTTTTCTATCTTAAGAGGCAAGATGGTGACGCTTCTAAAGAAGATAATTACCCCTTGGCACAGCTCGCAGTTTCGGTCGAATGGTGGTCGTCTCGTTACTCCACTGGGAACCTGCACGACTAGAGTGCAGATTCGGGGATTGGCTTTTGTGGCGAGCTGCCTTCTACGCGAATGCTCTCGTGACGTCATTCTCTGGGCTGAGTTTCTGCAGGAATACGGCGCTGATGCTGACTTATGACGAGATGCAGTCTCCATTTCAGCCGACTGAGCAATCAACGGACAAGACGGCAACCGACGTGGTGAAGCCCTTCGCGTTTCCGCCGAAAGCTTTACGCTACCTCCGCGAGCCAGTGTCGTAGTCGAAGTTATGTGCGGTGGAATACGCGAAGGCAAAGTGGTCGCAGAAATAAATTTATGCCATCTGCTTATGCAAGGTGTGTGTGCTGCTCGCAGTGCGCTACAGCTGAGTAATGACCGTTCTCGGTCGCATTTCACCAACTTCAGTAACGAGCGTCGCCTCCTTTTCCGCGGTACATTGACTGCGTTTGCCGATAAACAAGAGAATGTGGCTGAATGTTTTATTCCTGAAGCCGTGGGCATACCTGTCAAATCAATGGCCAACATCGACAATTATTCAGAGCTATCAAAAGACAACCAGGCAGCACTGCGTGAGGTCGTATTCAGGGCATGCTTCGCGAGTTCATCTAAGGTACGCCAAATTTCAATCACGAAGCACAGGATCATCGCACGCGGCGACGAATGTCTGATGCGCCAGCCGCCCTGCCAAGTGTCGGCAAAAGAACGAGAAGTGATTCGTACGCAAATAAAAGATGCTTGAAGACGGCGTTAGTGAACCTTCCAAGAGCTCATGGTCGTCTCTGGTCGTTCTTGTCAAAAAGAAAGACAGAACGCTATGCTTCTGTGTAGACTACCGGAAGCTCAACAATGCAAATAGAAAGGACGTGTCGCCACTGCCACGTATCGACCTCTCGTTTGACAGACTGGGAAGTGTCCCAGTATTTTTCGTCACTCGATTTGAAAAAACTGGTACTGCCAGATTGAGTTAGACGAACGAAAACGCAAGAAAACTGCCTTCGTGGCTCGCGACGGCTTCTACGAATTTTTAGTGCTCCCTTTCGTCTTGTGTTCAGCCCAAGCTATTTTCCAACGAATGATGGATACACGCCTCGCTTGACTGAAGTAGCACACTTCTCTCGTGTACCTTAATTACGTAGTGTTTTCTGAAACAGTTGAGCAACATGTTCATCGCCTGCGGAATGTGCTAGAAGCGAACCTATCGGCTGATCTCGCGCTTAAGCCGGAAAAGTGCCGCTTTGGGCATGAAGAGATTTTCGGACAAGTTTTTTGGACACGTCGTAAGTGCCAGCGGAGTTCGACCTGATCCCGACAAGCTTTCCGGGGTAGCATCGATTCATCCTCCGGCCCACAAGAAGGCCGTGTGGCCTTTCCTATGCTTGTGTGCATATTATTGCCGTTTACATCTACGATACATCTACGATACCGTCGTACTACATTGACAACATGTCGTTGGAATCAGTTTCTCCATATAAATATCTTGGTGTTTACATTACTTCTAACCTAAACTGGTCTCTTCATACTGAAAACATAATCAAAAACGCTAATCTCATACTTGGTTACCTACGTCGCAACTTTTTCAACGTACTTACTAATTTGAAACTTTTGTTATATAAAACAATAATACGACCCAAACTCGAATACGCGACTCCGGTATGGGACCCTGCTCATGAAAACCTAATCACTGACCTCGAGATGGTTCAAAATAACTCTGTACGTTTTATTCTTGCTAACTACAACTGCGCAGCGAGTATAACTAACATGAAATCTAATCTTTGCCTCCCATCACTGGCATCTCGCCGAAAAGTGTCTCGTATTGCCCTCTTCCACATGTTGTACCATCACCATACTCTACGAGATCACCTCATCCCCCATTCAATTTATGTATCCCGTCGCATTGATCATCAGTACAAAGTTGGTATTTTGTCATGCAACACTAAAAGTTTTTCACAATCATTCCTGCCGTGAACCTCGCGTGACTGAAACCATCTTCCCGCCGAAGTTGTATGCACCGTCATCACACGGTCCCGCGCGGGACCATGCGATGACGGCGCACACTGCACCACGCACACCGCTGTTCGCGCCGACAGCACTTGCAGTTTCGGCGATCTGTGCGACAAGACTCGCCGTAAACTGCAATATTGTAGCTTCATTTTTATATTTCATTTTCTCCCGTTCAAGTGTAAGAACCAGAACAGAAGCGAAAGTATCTCACTAGGGGGGGATCGCGCAGTGCGGCCAAACGGGATGTGCGCGTCTGTCAATGGTGATGCCTGGACGGCGCGTACTATATCTTCACTTATGCTTGGGCCACGCGCTCCGCTGTTCAACTTTCATTCGACGCTGATAGTACTTTCTATGAAAAGAAAAACAATTTTAATTCCAATGTTTTGGTTCTTATCGAAATTATAAAGTTTTTTCTACTCAAGCTAATAAACATACCTGATGCAATGATGCATGGTCTTTTCTCGATATATGCAGAAGTGCACCTAAATATGCATAAAATGCCCAAGATCAGCATTTCAGAGTATACAAATGGAGGCGGCAGTGAAGTCATGCATTCCTATCTTCAGAATCCACTTGGAAATCTAGAGTAATGCCACTGTTCGGCAGACACTAATGTCGATCAGCATTACAAGGGCTGGATATACATTAAAACAGGCTAACCTCTCTCCTAAACATGAGTCCTTCCTTCTCTTCTCCAAGCCGTGACATGATTAGGAGCAATATTCCAAGTAACGTGGACTGTCTCAACGCTGGTAAAATTCAATTCCATACACTTAAGATGTTTTTTGCTGTTGTACATTTGCCGTTCAAAGAAGTTCAGAACAGTAGTCATCTTATCTTTGTGCACTTGCTGCACATCATGAAGGTCTATACCAAGCAGTGCCTCAAAGTGGGCTTGAAGGCCGCGGGGAGTCAACAGATAGGTCCTCTCTGCTTCAGCTCCAGAATTGGTGTGCCAGCCTTAAACTATTGCCGCTGAAGAGAATTTGTTGAGCCCATGAGCAGATCCACATCATCCTTATACTAATCCCCGATTGCAACAAAGTCGGAAGAGATGCCCTTTTCTATTTTCTGCGTACCTTCATCCTCGGGTGATATCAGCTTTCTTTTGCATTCAATGTTACTGCTCCTCTGTTGAACACCATTCATGGCACACTTTTCATGGGACCGACTATCCGCCTTATTTACATTATCCAGTCGGCTTACAAGCTGGTTGAGCACTAAATCTTTGCCGATCGCAATTAGGTTACCTTCAAAAATGTCCGTGAAGCAATCATGATATGTGTACACAACGTTCTTTGCAATGATCACAAGGTTCTCAAGAAGCGGCTTTGGACAAACCATTTGCACCTGGTCAATCATCACACGGACCATCTCGCGTCACTCCGTTGGTGTTGGAAGCTTTTTTTGTTCGACAGATGTGCGCTGTGCTCTTGGTATATCGGTGCAGGGTACTACAAATGTGTCAGCCCAGTTTAGTTTTAATAAGGGACTTGTCCCTGCTGTCTGCTGAAGGGTTGTGTTATCCAATCTGTGAGACGGCTTGGGTTCAGGCTCGTTATTAGCAAAAGCTGGTGTATCGGGGCCTGTGCAGAAAATGTACACACTAATTACGGCCTCATTCATTTCCCAATGCTTTTTATTGCTTTTATGGAGAGCGGAGTTTGATTTATGAAACTGTATCCCTTCAATAATCATAGATAAGTGCTGCGGGTCTACTCTCAAAAGCAATTTAGTTAAGAATCATTGTACTAATTTTACAATGCTTCATTTAGAATATGTAAGTAAGCAATATTATGTATATGCAATATCATAAATTTTAAATCATATGTGCTTGCTCATCTACTCTCAGCAGATCAAGTAAGAAAGAACTATGTAAACATTGACAAGGTGCCAATTTTTTTCTACATACAGGAATTATCAAAAACTAAACAACTAGTTTTGAGAGGGTACGGCAAATATGAGTTTCACAACGTGTAAAAACTGTGTATCACCTCACATGCGGTTATGCACCTACCATTGTGCACTTAAGAAATTGTAGTTGCCGCCCATAAATTAAAACCTCAGACTTGCGAGATTTGTACTGAATAAGGAAATATTGCGATGAGAACTGATCCGTAGGATGCGCAAAACAGCTTCCTATAGACACAGTTTGAATACTTTGTGTCAAGCATCACATCTTTTAACCTCATGTGTCGAAATATAACTGGCTTTGGTTTACTGAGCCGTGGTCTACTTTCTGTCAATGATCTGGCATCAGCATATGATAAAACATTTTGATGTAAACGAACTGACTCTGCATTAAATGAATTAAAAATGAACATGCAAGAGATAAATGGCTCGCATTTATTTTGCAATTGGTGATCAGCTTGCGGGCTTGTATTGACCTGATCACATCCAGGAGATCCTGCTCTGTCGGAACGTCGTCACTGCTGCACTCGGAACCGATGTCCCCAAGATTTGCCATCAGTTTTTGCAGTATCTGAGTGTCTGTGTTTGGCAGGGCCTGAATCATTTTGCGCTTAACACTCTACTTGCTCAGAAGGCACCTTGCGCTTGAGCAGAACGGCCTTCTTGTCGAAGGTTTCAGAAAGTGGCAGGAGATAATAATCTGCAAGGCAATCAATGTCGAACACACTGTAGTTATTTGTCTCACATACGATAAGCAGTGGAGGTGCGGCAAAAAGCTAGCATGAAATTGTCTTAGGACAAAAAACGTTTTCCTTCTGCACAATTATGACATTAATTTTCATCAAAACAAAGTTTCCCACCTGTGAAATATGGTACTATATCTCCCACTGAATATTCTACGCCTTTGTGCACAACCGCCTTGGTACCCGCAGGGGCGTCTGCATCAGCAAGTGTTTGGTGCGTTGCGACACCACGTACCCGAGCAAACGAGGGTTGGACCCTCCCGCGTGTAGCAGTGCTCGGCTTAGCCGTGTCAGGGGAAACGGGGATCCTGGGCGGTGAGCCGATGCGGGGTGTTGAGACCTTTAAGGCCCCCGGCGGAGGCAACACACCTCTTTGGCCTCTGCTTCACAATGACGGCACCCACGGACTTACCCACACGGGGGAAACCGATAGTTGCCTTGTTCTGTCTCTCTCTCCCTACAGCCTTCGTCTTTCTCTGACTTTTCATTTTTTCCTTTCTTCTCCTAGGTTCCGCTTACTTCCAATTTTTCCAGGCACCAAGGGTTAACATTGTGTGAATAGCCAACCTAGGTTAACTCATATTTGGTTATAGTGATAATGTACAGCTGGCGTTTGCAGGGCCAATTTTTACAGTCCCTGGAGCAACAGTCCCTTGTTGGGCTCCATGAAGGGTGGCTGGCGTTATTGCCGAAAACTACACATTCCTCTATGTATAGCTCCTTTTTGCCACTCCCTGATCGCCCTCAGACGAGAGGGCGCACCGATGAATTTTTCCAGTTTTTCGGACGCCAAGTGCACAACTTCCCACGTTTCCATGTAGTTGACTCGGCAAAACCCGGCTAACCAGTGCGCGCCATTACACCATTCCTTGTATCAAAGACATTGACTGATGTTTCTGGACCTGGTTATATGGCGACCAGGATGGCAAGCGGTTATATCCTCCTGGAGCTCCGCGATAAGAAACAATACGAGAAACTGCCGAAGCTAGTTTCATTTAGGGAGACCCAACTAACAGTAACCCCACACCGTACTATGAACACCACCCGCGGCATCGTGTCAGACGATGACTTGCTGGAGCACACTGAGGCTGAACTCCTGAAGGGCTTCAGTGAACAGAATGTAATCAATGTCAAAACAATTAAGATGAGGCGAGATGGCAAACAAATCCAAACCAAGCACTTGATCCGAAGGATCAAGTGTCCTGCCCGTGTCAATCGAGGCAGGGTACATCAAGCTGCGTGTTAGACGATATGTGCCCAATCCGCTCACATTTTTCAACTGCCAACGTTTCGGCCGCAGTACGCTGAGCTGCCGAGGCCGTCAAACCTGTGCGAAGTGCAGTGCCCATGAACGTACTTCTGAAGCTTGCCAGAACACTCTTTATTGTGTAAACTGTGAAGGTGCGCGCGCCGCATACTCGCGCTCGTGCCCATCCTGGAAAATAGAAAAAGAAATTGTGATGATAAATGTAAAGGAAAACATAGCTTTCAATGAAGCACTCAAGCGAGTATCCTTCCTGCCCAAGAACACATTTCCCGAGGTGGCGCGTCAAGGGGCAGCGCCACAACGGCCTCCGGCGGCTGTCCGGCCCACCCACAGGGAGCCGGCAGTGACGTCACCCCCCCCCCCGTTGGTTGCAGCTAGCGCTGCTCCGCTACCCCGGCAGAAGGGGTGATCCACCTCCGGGCAGGTGGCCTTAAAGGCCTCGCCCGCCGTGCCGAGGCCTTCACGCCAAACAAAGCGCTCGGAAGAGCACGCGTCCAGCGCCTCGCAAGAGGCGATGGACACGACCACCAGCAAGACGGCGCCACCAGCGCCTAAGGAGCGGCGAGACTCTCTCGATGTCTCCGAAAAAGACAAAGCTCCCTTACGGCACCTGCAAAGGGCCCATGAGCTAATCCACGTCTCAAACACACAGCACCCAACACATATACCATAATGGATACACAAATACTACAATGGAATGCTAGAGGACTTCATAATCTCGACGACATTAGAGAACTGCTACACAAACACAATCCCAAGTTGCTGTGCGTTCAAGAGACAAAAAGTGATTTTTATAACCTAATGGATCAGCTTCCGGACCCATACATACTCGTAGGCAATTTTAATGGCCACAACACCATGTGGGCAGACTCGCGATGTGACGCGAGAGGTCATTTCATTGAAGATTTTCTTGTGATCTCCTGTGCACGCATCTTCAACAAGGGGTCAACGTATTATAATACTCATCAGAATTCATATTCATCAATAGACCGGTCGATTGGCTGTGCTTCAATTTTCCCGGACTTGCAATGCCATGTAATGAAAAATACATTTGGAAGTGACCACTTCCCTGTAATATTGACTTCAATACGTCAACACGAATGCCCCCGCATACCCCCCGGTGGAAACTAGCCTCCGCCAAATGGAATCATTTTAACGAATAAACTTCCTTATGACATGACATGTTATCATACTTATGAATATGACATTATGAATTGTGACATACTTATGAATGACATGTTATCGTCGATTTTAGCATAGATGAAGCAGCAGCGTATTTTACTTGTTTTATACTTGACGCAGCAGAAAAATTCATTCCACAAACACAAGGGCCCTCATGTAAAAGACGGGTTCCCTGGTGGAAGGAACAGTACAGACTGGCACGAAAGATACAGAACAAAGCGTGGGGTTTGCTGCGTCGCTCCCCGACTGCGGAAAACCTCATAGAATTTAAACTGGCAAAATCGCAAGGAAGGCGCATGTGGAGATAGGCCAGGAGGGCTAGCTGGGAGAAGCTTCTCTCGGGCATCTCTCCCTACACCCATAGTTCAAAGCATGGAATGGTGTAAGAAAGATAAAGGACCAACAAATCCATCCTTTGCTCTCAGTGGACGACCAAGGGACTACCTTGGAAGACCAGGCCAACGTTCTGGGCGAACCATTCGAACATGTATCAAGCTCCACACATTACACACAATCATTCCTTAAAATAACAATTATCTGAACTTAAGACAGTGGATCGTAAATGCCGTGCGGATGAACCATATAAACGTCCTTTTAATATTGCCGAGCTTATAGCTGCATTGAGCAGATGTAGGAGCTCTGCACCGGGAGCTGACAGAATCATGTATGACATAATTAAGAACTTAAATGAAGACACACAAATGACACTTATGCCAATTTTGAACTCTATCTTGGCTGCCGGATGCCTCCCAATCTCATGTAACGAAGCTATTGTTATTCCCGTCTTCAAGCTGGGTAAAGATCCTTCCTTGGCCGCAAGTTATCGCCGGATAGCTCTTACAAATTGTATCTATGTAAGCTATTTGAAAAAAAAAAGATTAATCGTACACTAGCACATTTTCTTGAATTGAACAATATGCTTGATCCCTATCAGTGTGGCTTCAGAGAAGGGAGGTTCATGATTGATCATCTTGTATGCAATGAAGGAAATATCCGCGATGCATTCATACATAAACAGTTCTTGTTATCGATATTCCTCGATATGCAGAAGGCGTATGACACAACGTGGCGATACGGGAACTTGCGAGACTTGTCCGGAATGGGGATTCGTGGAAATACGCGAAACATACAAGAACGCTATTTGTCCAAACGTGCCTTTCGCGAATTGTATTGTCGCGACCTTTTATACAACAAACTGATGCAACCTAAGGAAGTGTGCTTATCTGAACGCTCTTTATCGTAAAGATGAGTACGCTTCGGGCTCCATTACCGCCAGCCATTTTTATTCTCTTTACGTAGATGACCTACAAATATGTTTCAAATCATGCAACCTTGCAGCCTGTGAGAGGCAAGTGCAACAGGGCTTGAACAAAGTGTCCAAATGGGCAGACGAAAACGGATTTAAAGTGAACCCCAACAAAGTTCTTGTGTGCTTTTCACAAGAAACAAAGGGCTAATTGCGGATCCCAATATCAAAATGTATGGTCTGTGAACAACGAGCACAAGTTCTTAGGCATCATACTTGACTCTAAACTAAAATTTATTCTACACATAAAGAATCTCAAGGTGAAATGCTTAAACACAATGAACTTACAGAAAATTTTATCCGATACAACATGGGGCAGCGACAGAAAATGTGTGATGAATCTTTACAAGAGCCTCATGCGATCACGATTGGACTATGGTGCCGTGATTTATTATTCTGTCGCCCCGAGTGCGCTATAGATGCTAGATCCGGTCCACCATCTAGGTATCCGACTGGCCACTGGCGCTTGCAGAACAGGTCCCATTGAAATTTATATGTAGAATCAAATGAGTGGTCACTCAATTTGCATAGAACACAGATCAGCCAAACATAGTTTCTGAAAGCTCGCTCTAATCCTCAACATCCGTGTGTTAACCGTAAACCGTTAACCGATACCGTTAACGATATGACGTATGCTACACTCTTTCGTAATCGTCCCTCTGTAAGACAGCCATTTTCACTGCGTGGGAGGGAGCTTAGCGCTGAAATGGATGTCCCACTCCTCAAACATCGCTTAATGCCTCCAGCTAAGCTGCTGCCTCCTTGGGAGTGGTAGCTGATAGAATGTGATATATCTTGCATGCAAGTTACAAAGCACGCTTCAGAGATTGAAATCCAAATGCATTTCTGGGAACTCCAGCACAAGTTGCACGGAGTTCTACACACATGCATCGAAGTCACACGACGGGGTGTCCTATGCAGTCGTCGGTCCATCCTTCTTGGAATCCGACGTACTGCATCCGGAAACTAGTACCTTTACGGCTGAGGCCTCCGCACTATTGTCGGCTGTGAAACATATAAGGAAATCAAATTTTAAAAAATCAGTTATATATAAGGACTCCCTAAGTGCTATGAAGTCTGATATCATTCAGTAAGCACAAACATCCTGTAATTATCGAACTCTATTCCATCTTGTGTAAAGTCTATGTATCTAACCAGCACGTTATTATATGCTGAGTGCCTGGCCATAGGGGCATCCAGGGCAACGTTCTAGGGGACCAGATGGCCACACCAAATGCCTCGCATGCTGTTAATTCTAACGCTGCAGTCCCTGTCACAGATTCGAAGCCCTTACGAAGGGAACTGCCAAACTACTGGTAACGCTTGTGGGACGTGGAAACAAATGATCAGCTGCACGTAATAAAGCCAAAATTAGATTTTTGGCCTTCTGCAACAGATGTGATATTTTGTCGTCTAAGAATTGGACACACATTTGGCACCCATAACTTTTTACTCACTGGAAATGAGCCTCCAACTTGTGGTTGATGCGGGGAGAGGCTGACTGTCCTCCACGTCCTCCTGGAGTGTCGGGAAGCCGAATCTGAAAGAAAGGAACATTCTCACTCAGCATACCGTCAGCACATCCCCCTTCATCATGGAATGTTACTTGGCGCAGAGGCGCTCTTTGACACCAACGCAGTCCTAGGTTTCCTGAAAGATGTTGTGTTACATGCTATTAGCCCCATACGTTCGTAGCGCCTCCTCTCTTGAGAGGATACCGCTGTGATAGATTGTTTCGTATAGCACATGCCTGTAGGCCCTTGTGTTTGAAGGGCTCTGGCGAGGCAGTAGCACTCTAGAGAATTTTAGCATTTCGCATGTTTTATGTATTGCATCATTCTTTCCTACGGCGTTTTAGTGATCATAGTACACGTCATTATACGTTGCCATAAATTTATTACGTGTAGATTTTATGCAATTTACAGTAGCTCTTTTAGGTCCCTTTACAGCCACGTCATATTAAATTCACAGAAACTATCAGGCCACTATGAACACATTAAGACTAGCATGGCGCTCTTTGTGCATACCTGGTCCTTCGCCATTAAATCTCAAACATCAATCAACCGCCTTTCGTATGAAAGAATTTGTTGGGAGTAAATCTAGTCAGGCAAAGTATTATTGCATGCATGTCTGTAGTCTGCAGCATAAAATGGAATGCAAGATTTGAATAAAATATCGCGACCAAAATATGCTTCAGTATGCATAAATGCCTGAAAAAGGTGGTGTTTTTCAGCTAGTGTCTTGACGAGAAATCTGAAATTCTTGGGTGACCGTATACAGTTCTTGATGTATGGGCGCTTAATTTCGAACCGCAGAGTCCACACATTCACTAATGGGTGAAAATGCAGTAGCATTCAGGTATAATGAAACATGTAGCGGTGCTTTGGCTTTAGTATATCTGAAGGAAACAGCTCATGTCGGTCTGCCAAGTACTCCTGAATCTGCACTGCCATGTATGCAGCATCGCCTTCTGTAACAACTGCTGCCAACAGGATGGCTTTTCTTTCTTAAGGTCAGGTACAAACCCCACATTGGATCATAAGTTTTCACCCTGTCTGCAAACATCAGTGGAAGAAGGTGAGACAGTACCCAAATCACCAAATCTTTGCAACCTAGCTTGCTGCCACTGACATTTACCTCGCAGGGCTTGCTTCATGCGTCAGCTCCTTTGTAGCCAAAGTTGTTAATGCAGAAATTAACGTATTCAGTACTGAACGAGCGCTTCTGCTTTGTAAAATAATTAGGGAACAATCCCAAGTCATACAATATTGTGCCTTCGAAAATATCATGCGCTATGCACGAAGGAAGACCAGGGTTAGAAACATGAAAGTATTTAAACTTGTTGAAAATGCTGCTGCACTTGACGTACTGAAATGGCATTCCACATTCCTGGGCTTTAAGTACAGCATTATCATACTTCTCAGGTGACCTTTTTTTTCACTAAAGGCGTAGGGTTTGCATTGAAAGGCCGAACGGGTTATTAAGCAATACCTGCAAAAGTAGCTTGATGTACTGGAGCTTTAACTAAACCCACCCGTGTATTGGGACCCAGGGTAATCGCCCAGAACTTGCAAGACTGTGCGCTTAGCCTGGCATGCATTGAAGGAAATGCCCTTCGTGTCAAGCAGTGATAAGTCACAAACAAATTCGGGCGTTGTAGCTGCAGACGAAGAAGTGTCCCTGCTGAGGTGGCTGTACACCACTTCTGGGAAAAATCTCGCCTTCCGCATAAATACGTTCCATAATTCAAGAGACTGGACCCCAAGGCATCCAAGGACGCTCCCGACGCTCACGCGCAGTCTGGATTTCTGACATTCAGCGAATGTCACTCCATCTGCCCTGCAGCTGAATTGTGCACCGGGACTAAGCCTAGGGCATCCGGTGACGCGCTGGCGGCGGTAGATTCACCGCCACTGCTGTCACAACGGCATTACCGGCCTCAAAATTGACACCTGAGCCTGGATCCCTGCGCCTGGTTCCTGCTCCAAGTCCTTGGGCTACAGCCCACCAGCCGCGTTCCCAAAATGCACATCAGACCGTGAGTGATCTGCCCTCAGGGCGGAGACCGGCGGTGACTTCCCAGGCAGCGATTGGGAATGGGGCTACAATTGTTGTGCATGACGAACCGAGTGCCCCTATGGACTTGTCTTCTGCGCTACCATCTGTGCCGTCGGCACCCCGTGGTTCTCAGAAGCGTCCTTCGGAACAATCAGCACCACATTCGTCTTTGGCCAACAGCGGCTACCAAGGCAAGCGTTCCTGTTTAACGACTAACCACCGAGTTGTGTCGACACCGGGCTCGGTTTGCAATGAAGCAACCAGTAAAGCTCTGACCCCCACAAGGTTCAAGGAGATTTCGAACAGGATTATTCAGGCGAACCTAGAAGCTTGTATTGGCACCACAGGCTTCCGCGGCTTCCCGGCCAGGAAGAAGTCAAATACAATAGCTGTGTCGCTCCCGACATTGGCATCCGTTGAGCGCTTGCAAACGCTTCAGCGTCTTTTGAACACAAGCGAAGTCACCGTGCCGGTCCAGGTGTTCCTGGTAGAGCGCTCGGATTTAAAGCGCTGAGTGGTTTACAACGTTGACGTTGGCGAGGACCAGACTGCTCTTCAGCGTGAGCTCCACTTTGCTACTCACCGTGTCATTCAAGCGCGTTACATGGAAAAGGGGCGCTCTTGCATCGTCAATTTAAAGGGCCCACCAACTCCCCCAGCCCGCCTGTACTACTATGGCTGCATTCGACGACCTCGGCCATATAAACTCAGTATCGTCTATTGTTACAGCTGTTTCCGACCTGCCCACATGCGCCGATCCTGTCTGTTTACAGCGCCAGATGAAGCTGCACTAGCTAGAACAGTGTCTTACCGATGTGGACTCTGCAAGACCGACAACCACGACATCACTTCTACAACTTGTCCCACAAAGCAACAGGCCACTCAGAAGGTTCGTCGTTGGATTCATAATCAATGGCCTCAGCATGCTGCCACACAACGAGTGCCGACATCTAACAGGTTTTCGGCGCTCCAGTGGGATGACGACGACTGGCCAGAGCTTTCGGAGCCCGACCCGCCTGCACCCCATTCCCAACAGAGTTACAGTGACAAATTTCGCAAAGACCGCCGTCGCCCACTGGTTACACAGAAGCAGAGCGTGGCCGAATATTCGCGTGAGTACATGACAACAGTTTACGACCAAATTGGGCGCCTTTAACGGAGGTTTCCAAGCTCCGACAGCACCGTGAACTACTTGCGCGCGCCGACGTGTAGTGGAATCTCACACCACTACAACTATCCATTCCGCTGCATCATCGTCTCTGGCACGCCCGGCTGTATCGTTCGCAGAGTCTACCAGGTCTTCTGCTCCAATCTCGGATAACTCTACAACATCCCTTTTGTGGTTAATGGTCAGCCAGTTATCCAACCTGCATGAACTCTGTGATTTTACAACGCCTGGACTCGTAATCAAAATGGCGGGCACAAGTGTTTGGGGCCTACTGCAGTGGAACTGTACAGCTCTCTCCACGAAAGTGGGGAAGCTTAAATCCCGCCTACGTATGAACAAGCTGCAGGTGTGGGCCCTGTTACTACAAGAGACCAACACCTTGCCTGCCATTCCTTGCTTCAGTGGATACGTGTCTCCTTCGATAAGTGACCATCGCGTGCACACACCTGCCCGTCCAGGAAAGGCGACAGTGTATGTTGATATGCGCAATCCTCAGGTCTGCCTTTCTCTTGAAAACTGGTGTAACGCATATGAGGAGGTAGTGGCAGTAGCTGTTATGTTACCCATGGCAACTGTTGTGGTAGTGTCATACTACGTAAGACGAACCGGTGGCTCTTCAAGGATTAATCTGGGCTGGTTATTGAATGTCCGTTGATAATACCCAGCGTGTCCTATTTTTGTTGGTGTTGATTTCAACGCCCCGCACCCAGATTGGTGGTACCCTACTTCTAGCCCCCGAGGTAGGAGTGTGCGGACGCCTTCTCGGATGCGTTTTTTTGTACTACTGAACCAACCCGATTCAGCAACGCTGGCTGTACCTCAAGCTCGCCGTACAACATACGCACCGGACCTTGCGTGGTGGTCGGATCCCGGCACTCCCACTTGGCACCTGGAATCTGACTGCTAGGGTAGTGACCACCAACCTATCATCATCGGCCTTCATCCGTCGCAGGCTCGCCGATTGTGCCGCAAGTGTAGTGTGGCCAACTGAGACACCTTTCGCTTCGTTCTCCAAGATACCTCTGTGGACTCGTCACACCTACTTGTTGACCGCATACAAAGCGCGCTCAATGAAGCTACAAACATCAGCTGGGTAGACGTCGATCGACCGGCACCGGATATCGGCCTGCTCAACTGCTGGGCTGCTCGAAGACAAGCTGAGCTTCCAGCATCTCTAGACCCCACTTCTGGACAAGCACGTACAAGACTGAATTTCCTTACTGCTAAGGCCCGAAGATATGAACGTTACCTCTTGCGGTGGCACTGGCATACGTGGTGTGAGCGGTTTTCATCCAAGACACCAAATGCTTCTCTCTGGTGAACGTTCCGTGCCATGGAAAACGGTTTCCACCGTCTAGACTCGGCGGCCACGGCCTGCCTCGCTGCTGGCGTGTCGCCGGATGATTTCGTCAGCGAAGCAGCCAGGAAGTTTTTCCCTCGGTACGACGTGTTGCCTCAAACAGCCAAAGGTGCTTCCTTGGCGGGCATTGCGGCAAATGTCGACAAGTTGCCATCTACAGCTGACTCCGAGGGGATTGCAAGCTCTTTCACCCATGCCTGAGTTGCTTGCAGTGATACATGGTACCAGTCGCAAGACAGCAGCCGGGCCAGGCTCTATTACTTATGAGGCCTACAACAACCTCCATTGCGCGATGCTGCCTCAACTCCTCGGCATCATTAACAAGGTATGGCTAGATGGCGTTGTCCCTCCAGTCTGGAAATCGGTTATTGTGATCCCGATTCCGAAACTAGACAAGCCGCCGACCGGCCTTGGCAACTTCCGACCCATTTCCCTAAGGTTAACGTTGTGCAAAATAGCTGAGAAAACGCTAACCACACGACTGTCGTGTTGGCTAGAGCACCACGGTTTCACCACCCTGCAATAAGCGGCTTCCCTCCATCCATAGGTACTGACGATGGAATGGCTGTCTTGGCATCCTCAGTTTTATCGTCAACTCCCAGCCACAGTGTACGTACTGTCCTCGCTATGGACGTGGAAAAGGTGTATGATAACATCAGTCATGCTGCCATCTTGGGTTCAATGGACATGCTGCATTTTCCCCATAGAGTACGGAATTTTGTAAAATATTTCCTTCAGGACCGACATCTTGCAATTCGCCTCAGTGGTGACGCCGTCGGCTCATTTTTCCCTCTTCGCGGCGTACCCCAGGATTCGGGATTGTCACCCACATTATTTAATTTTGCTTTCGACCCGCTTGCATGGCGCTTACGCAATTTACCCTACATAACGTTCGCGCTGTATGCTGATGAAATCGCTGCATGAAGCACTCATCATGACCTGCAGGCTCAAGCCGGTGCCCTTCAATCAGCTTTAGATATCACGCCGACTTACGCTTCTTCGGTGTGCCTTAGGCTTTCCGTCAGCAAATCTGCTGGCATGTCAGTCGCCAATCGCTGTGGCCGGTGTAAACTGTCTGCAACACCCATTCGTCTTCATCTATCCGGAGTCGCACTTCAACCATGTTCAACTTAAAATTTATGGGTCTGTCAACGCACGGTCGGGAACCGGAACTGCTTGGCTCTCGAGTGCTAAAAAGCGGGCAATTCAGACGCTGGGTCTGATTAGGCGCATTGCTCCTAAAAAGGGCGGCGCCCGCTCATATGCTGCGCCGCAGTTGGTGAAGGCGGTAGTGCAACCACACCTTTTTTGTCAAGCCCAATTCCAGCATTTGACGAGGGCACAATGGGATTGGCTTGAGGCTGTTAATCGTGAGGCCGTGAGGGTCATCACTTCCCTTCCCGCATCACCCCGATCGTGAGTCTCCAAGAAAATGCATAGCTGAACACACTAGATGAGCTGGTTAAGGCCAGTCTTTCGCACGCAACATGCGCTCTTAGCGCTTACGCTTACTCGTAATCTCTTCTACCAGCAACATGGCCAGTTCTTCCTCCCTGGAGTTTTGTACAGCTGAGCGATAACAAACCAACTGATATACGTCGCCTGAAATCAACTCACGCAGTGGCGTCGCTTCGTGACCGAATTATAGCTCAAGATGCCCACCTGCCGCTTGGCTGCATCGTGCTTTACGCTGACGCAAGCATTCACGACTCTGAAACAGCCACTGCAATTTATTGTCCCTGCGTACCTGCCCTTAATAAGACGATCCGGTTTCAAATCCAAGAGCCTCCTTCCTCCCTTTGTGTTGAGCTCCTTGCTGTCAGAGAAGCGTTGTGCTCTGTGGCCGCCTTTCCCGTGGACCCCACGGCCCGCATTGTCATCCGCACTGATGCTCTTCAGGCGACGCGGCTTCTGCGACGCGTCAGTCGCAACCCTGAATTATGTCAACAGATCCATCTTCTGTCGGCGCGCATCCTGCAGCTCCACGCTATGCATAACCAAAGAATCTTAGTACCTAGTACAGGAGAAATGAGTCTTCAAGCGTGATTATTACAGAATTTTATAAACCTGGACATTTCCCGGCCGCGGTGGTCGAATTTCGCTGGGGCTAAATGCGAAAACACCCATGCACTTGGATTTTGGTTCACCTTAAAGAACCCCAGGTGGTCCAAATTTCCGGAGTCCCCCACTACGGCGTGCCTCATAGACAGGTAGTAGTTTTGGAACGTAAAACCCCATAATCTAACTTTTTAAACCTGGAAATTACCTGGAATGTACAGGAAGCGGCGCTTCAGTAACTAGGGGAGCAATGATCATAATAAATACGAATCTGGTATAAGACAGCATTGTACAAAAGGCACATATGTACCACACTCGAAAAAAACAGGCATAAGGTCGCAATGAATCGCTCGCTAAACCCATGAATACATTAGTACACTTTCCACACATCTGCGGTCTCCTAAAATAAATAAGAGAAATAGGCTCGCCATCCCGGCCCTGCGAAAGTGGATGCCCAGCGAAGCTGTTTGATACCACCACTGCTGTGGGAGTATGCAGTGCTTTATTGCTTTACAGTGAAGGTGATTTTGCCAGCATGCCACCGCCCCTAGCGGTGCTGCAACAACACTTAAATCAGGTGTTAGGCTTGTTATTCCATATACGCAAGGCTGCGGACGTCACTACTTACGTCGCAAGCTGCCATCGCTGCGGCAGCTTGCGCAGCAATAATCGCTACCGAGAAACATATGCGGGGAGCGCTACGTGCTTCTCATTGTTACCACGCGCACATTATCATCAATTATGTCGTTTCGATGCTTGTTTGGGACTTGTTCTTTATGGAAAGGTACGCTGTTCTACATGTTGCATGGGTGCTTCCAAAGAATGTATGCACTGTGCGCTTCACTTTGCTCAAGCCTATGCCTTGCGGAGGAACGAGCCATCGCTTCTGTCCCAACCCTGCCGCCGTGATCAGCCCACATTTTCGGTAACGGACATGGACACAAATAATGCCGATCACCTAGGGGCTAACACCTTCGCTGTAAAAAGCACTCTGAATGTCAAAAACCTTTCACACATGTAGCCTCAAACAAATGCTTTAACAGTTTACCCTCACTTTCACATCCAAAATTATTTGGCACAAAGTCCGGGCAGTGTACCATTGATGAACAGCTTGGGAGCATACCAGTTTGTACTCTATAGTTCGCTGGCAATGGCCCTGCCGTACATGTTGGTACTTGAAATGTTTTCAGTGCAGACATACGTGTTGCCCTGGACAGGTATGCCCACATATTTGCACTGGTGCTCAATTTTGTCGAAGTGGACACGACGCTTTGCATTGCGCTGTCAGTTCAAATGTTTTGAATGCAGATGCAGTGCCTTCACCAGAACAACTTGCCCACATACCACCTCTGACACATGCATGCGCTCACTGTGACACATGTATGTACTCAGATACTGTCAACGTTGTTTCTGTGTCTGCTCTTACAAACACTAGGGCGCATTTGTCGGTAATGGGCGCTGACCGTCGTAACCACCTGATGAAAATAATCATGCCCGCCACCACGCCTGTTGTCCGTGTAGCCGATGGCGGAACAGCCCCCGGAATTGGTATGTGTGCCGCCCGCGTCTCCTTCGCCGATCGCTCCACTATCGTGCTATTCATAGTCATCGTCCACTTCCCCACGACATCATCCTCGGCTTAGATTTCCTCTCTGTACATTCTGCTCCCATCGATTGTTCCGCCAGTACTCTCCGCCTTGACCTGCCTGTTCTGGATCCCGCTGAACCACACCCCATTCGCCTCAGTTCCGTCGCCTTCGTTCGCTTGCCACCTTCAGCACTGACTTACGTTGACTTAGTGTCATCCCCACCAGTGCCCGACGGTCACTACATCGCAGCTCCTATGCAAGACGTCGTCCTTACACATGGGATCACAGTACCTCACAGTTTTATCTATTACGGCAAATTGCGTTTCCCTGGCAGTGGTCGATTTTGGATTGACGACACAAATGCTGGCACGCGGGATGTCTCTGGCCCAGCTTTGCTCATTCCAGGATCACCCAGTAGCATCTATTGCAGTAGACGACAATTCAGCCGATCCTCCTCTGCCACCGCAGTCGGCAACTTCTACAATCGCCGACTTAGAGAAAATGATTGCGCCGGACATCCCGTCCGAGCACGCTCGTGTGCTCTACCGCGTTCTCTTTTCCTACCACAACATTTTTGACTTTAACGATCGTCCTTTGGCCCAAACTACAGCTGTTAAACATCGCAATAATACCGGCGATGCCCCTCGTATTTATCGCCACCCGTATCGAGTGTAACCGGCTGAGCGTAAAGTTATTCACGTAGAAGTTCGCAAAATGTCTGCCAAGAACATTTTGAAACATCATGCAGTCCATGAGCGTCACCTGTTGTACTGGTAAAAAAGGAGGATGGCTCATGGCGCTTTCGCGCGGAGAATCGGCACCTTAACAGGGTTACCAAAAAGGACGTGTATCTCCTCCCTCGGATCGATGACGCTGTTGACTGCCTCCACGGTGCTCGCTATTTCTCCTGTATTGTCCTTCGCTTCGGCTACTGGCAGATTGCCGTGGACGATCTCGACCGTGAGAACACTGCTTTTATAACACCCTACGGTCTTTATCAATTCAAAGTGATGCCGTTCGGTCTATGTAACGCTCCTCACACTTTTTAGCGCATGATGGACTCCCTTCTTCACGGTCTCGAATGGTCCACATGCCTGTGCTACTTGGACGATGTTATAGTATTTTCCCCAACGTTCGCTAAGCACCTGGAGCGCTTCTCAGCAGTCCTGGACGTTTTTCAAGGGGGTCTGCTGCGCAATGCATCGAAGTACCAATTCGGCTGTCGCCAGATTACCGTCCTTGGACATATCGTTGACGCGAACGGAGTGCAACCTGACCGAGTCAAGATCCATGCTGTTACGCACTTCCCTATTCCAAAGTGTGTCAAGGATGTGCGCAGCTTTATCGGCCTTTGTTCGAAGTTCCGCCATTTGGTGAAAAATTCACGACCATAGCATTCACTAACGGGGCTTTTGAAAAAAAGACGCCCCTTTCCCGTGGGGCGATAACGAGGCCTCTGCATTCTCGCATCTAATCGACATTCTCACAACGCCTCCCGTTCTGATCCCTTTCGATCATTCTTCACCTACCGGAGTCAGTACTGATGTCAGTGGTCACGGAATCGGCGCTGTAGTGGCACAACGCCAGCGTGGCAACGACCGTGTTATCGCTTACGAAAGCAGGCTCCTCTCACCCTCGGAGCGCAACTATTCCATTACTGAGCGTGAGTGTCTGGCCCGAGTTTGGGCGGTTTCGCCATTGCGCCCATACTTATATGACCGGTCCTTTCCGTTGTCACAGACCATCGCGCGCTTTGCTGGTTATGCTCAATGAAAGATCCTACAGGAAGACTTCGTCGCTGGGCTTTACGCCTCCAAGAATATTCGTATTCTGTCACCTACAAATCTGGCTGACTACACAAGGACGCTGAGTGCTTGTCTCGCTACCCGGTAGGCGAGCCTGACGACGCCGACAGTAGTACCGCCAACGTCATTTTCTCTGGTCTGCCTTCGCTAACATCGCCGATGAGCAGTACTGAGACCTGTCGCTGCGAGCACTCATCGAGCGTCTGCGCTCTACACCTATCGAGGCATCTGTTCGCCGATATCTCCTCCAGGGCGGCATTCTGTACCGAAGGAACTTCCTCCATGACGGATCTGATCTTCTTCTTGTCGTGCCAAAACATCTACGACAGACTGTGCTCTTTGAGATGCATGACGCACCCACTGCGTGACACATTGGGGGAAACCGCACCTACGAACGCGTCCGCCGCCGCTTCTATTGGCATGGTCTCGCTCGCTCCGTCCGATGCTATGTTGCTGCGTGTGATCCCTGCCAGCGTCGGAAAACACCTGATGTGCTACCTGGTCACCTCCAGCCGATCGCCGTCCCGGTGGAACCGTTATTTCGTTTTGGATTCGATCGCCTCGGTCCCTTTCCCACGTCGTCCTCTGGGAAAAAATGGGTAGCCGTCGCAACCGATTACGCCACCCGATACATTATCACGTGGGCTCTTGCTACCGGTTGCGCCACTGACATCGCGGACTTTCTTTTGCGTGACATTATCTTGCTTCATGGCGCCCCACGACAGCTGTTTACTGAACGTGGTCGTGACTTCCTATCGAAAGTTATCGCCCACATTGTGCGTTCCTGCTCCACTCAACACAAGCTGACTACCTCATACCATCCTCAAACCAATGGCCTGACAGAACGGTTAAACCGCACTGTTATCGATACTGTCCATGTACGTTTCCAAGGGCCAACACGACTGGGACATTGCCCTTCCTTAATTCACGTTTGCGTATAATTCTTCCCGGCACGACACCGTCTGGTTTTCTCCATCTTTTCTACTGTACGGTCGCGAACCGATTTCGCCCCTTGACACGGCACTTCCTCCTGCTGCGATCTCAACAAGCGAGTATGCGCGCGACGCCATTGCCCTCGCCAACCATGTGCGCCAGCTTTCCCGTACTCGACTGACGGCCTCGCAACCCACTGAGCAGCGTCAGTACAATGCCCGCCACCGTGACGTACAGTTTTCGCCTGGTGCGCTCGTGATCCTGTGGTCGCCCTCTCGTCACGTCGGACTTTCAGAAATGCTCCTTTCGCGATACACAACGCCCTACCGCGTGCTGCACCAGGTGACGCTTGTGACATACGACATTGCTCGTGTGAGTTCCACCTCGTCCTCTACTCTGGCATCTAGTGATGTCGTGCACGTCAGTACGCTCAAGGCCTACTACAGTGCTTCCGAGGCCGCCTTTAGTCGCTTCGGGACGGTGCTTTTGCCGCCGGGGGTAGTGCTACGGAAGAGTATTTGCGATGAAGAGGAGGCGAGCAGTGTGAAGACGACGACGATGATTAGGGGCTCGCACGGGCTGTTGCCTCTTGGCCAAGTGCCGCGTATTTCCTTGTAAATATACTTAATATAGCTTTTCGTCTGCGTCTTCCTACGTAACAATATGAAAGATACGCTAAATTTTATTACGGCTAAAAGTGTCATGAGCACAAAATATGCAACCACAACACTGTATCCAGATTATAAAAACTACCACAACCAATGCTAACTATAAAAATGTATTGCGGAAAGTATTTTGAACAGGCTGCTCAATGAAATGGGCACACAATATGTATATTACACAATAAGCATTCTAAACATTTAAGCTATGTAATTACAATGTAAATTGCGTTCTCCCGCCCTTCCTGTGCCAGCAATCTGTTTGCTTGGATTTCTTAAACTATTTGGAGGACGTCCTTAAAAGCAGATGAGGGAACATGCCCTGGTGTATATCCACGTATTCTCCCACCCTCTGACCAGGGGCCACTATGTTGATGTCAGTGGACTAAATGGGAACGATCACTTGGCATATTGCAATGAAGCAAGAATTAACGCCACTATGTACTTAAGGCATTGTAACATTTTATATCACCTCTCATCTACTTACTACTATTCAAGGCACCACGTTAAGTTACCAAGCGTTAGTCCGATATTGCTGCATTTCTTGGCACACTACCACCTTGTCATCACATCTTCAACTAAGACCTCCAGGTAGGGACAAATGTATGCAATTAATCATTCACAAATTCATTCCGCAATGCAGAGCTAAAATTGCTCTGCAGATAATCCACATCGCCGCAGTCAGCTCTCCACATGCCAGTTACGAGCACACTCGGGAGGTACTCTTCCATGCGCCGCATCACTAAAGCGCTTAGGCATTACTCATTGCATCGCCATTAGAAGAGCGCCAGCAATGTCTCGCGGATGGCGAGACAGCGCGTGTCTCTCGTGCACGCGCAAACAGCAGTGCCCGAGTCCCCCCGTCCATTCAGAAGTTACGGCGTGGCTCCTGTTCTTCGGGATGCGTGAAAGTGTGTTCGCGGTGGAGACGCGGTTCACTGTTGATAGGCTCCTGTTAACTCTGCTTGCTAATTGCGTGGAAGTGCTTTAGTCTTGAGTTTCCATACACAAGTTCGCCCACAACAATCCAGTTTGCTTAGTGTGCTTCACTGAAGAGTGCTACATTTCTGGTGGAGGTGCGGGGCATGAAAAGGAGCCCCCACTTCGTAAGAGAGCGGAGCACCGATCATCAGCGACTGGACTCCACAGAACTGACTCCATGCGGTACACCATCGCACAAGCCTCCGCCTCCGAGGAGACATGCCCGAGTTCGAACTGCCTGTTGCTGCAGCGCTGCAGGCAACAGTTACCAGCGACGGTGCAGCCATGACCAGCCCGCTGTCATTGTCTCAGCTTATCATGTACCTACCACACACGCCCGAGTCCTTCCACGGCGATACGTTCGAAGATGTGGAAGACTGGTGGGAACACTACGAGCGAGTCTCGAATTTCACCGGCTGGGACGAGAAAAGGAAGTTTCGCAACGTGTACTTCGCGTTAGAAGAGACAGCGAGGACATGGTACGTGAATCATAAAGCGCTGCTATCTTCCTGGGATGAATTTCGGCGACAGTTGCTTACCACGTATGCCAGCACCGATCTGCGAGCGAAGGCAGACCACGCCCTCCAAGGCAGAAACCAGCGCACTAACGAGAGTGCTCGTAACTGTCGCTGCGGGATTACATGGCAATATTACATGAACAGCAAGTGCTACGTACTTTTACTCATGAACTTACTTAATGAAGGGACATCCCTAAATGCCTAAGAAGAGATTCCTCCGTTTTACGTACGCTTGGAAAATTCGTTGCACGAGGACCTAGAGCAGTGGATACCCTGTTGCGCGAAGTGCACGAACAGCGGGCAAATCCAAATAAACCGCGCGATAGCTTCTGAAACTCCGTGCGTACACATTGCTCAAGCACGAAATCAGCGTCTGCCGAGTTCGAGGCCACGCAGCATGGAGACCAGCACCAATCACAAACAGCAAAAAATAGTGAATACCTGGAGTAAGAGGAAATTTTACGCCAAGGGGATTCCCGACTCACGAATGCAGTATGAACCAGTGAGTATCAACCAACGAGGACAAAGCTAGAATCAGCGAAAGATACTGCTGGCATTCCAAGGCGCCGAAGAAAATCGTATTCGGCCGTCTCATATTGGACACAAAGTTCATCCTAAGACCTGGAAATACCAGTCAAATGGGATAAAAGGGGCCAAAACACAATGAAAGCTGAATTGCAAGTGATAACAGCAAGGTGTGGTTCACGCAATATTCTACGAGTGCGGTTTAGCAGGCCAGGGCACGAAAATACGACGGGCACTTCACCTCATCTCTTTCGCTACCGTATTCGTAATGAACATTTAAAAAGAGGCCGTTTGTCAGTTTGCTTATTTGCGTCATTCTTGCCAAAGGGAAGGCTGAAATGCCGCACTGACGGCTGTCTACGGGATACGGGCAATGTGCGAAGACACAGCATTCCCGCCTTTCTTCGTATCCTGCAAAACTTGCTTGTTCCACGCATGACGGCCGATGCCGATGCCAGGCACCCAAGAGCAACATTGAATCTTTAACTTCCATCTTAATACTCCTCTTAACGTCACTGAAACAACATCACTGAAAATGCGTCTGACACAACCATGGCGACATGGCAACGAGCTTGAAGAACAAATTAGTGCCCTCCACTCAGCGCTCTCGAATGAAAAACTCAGCTGCTCTTCAAATTAAGATCATACAAACAAATCGCTTCACGTGGAGTGCGAAGTAAGAGAACAAAGCACAATGATTGGTTGACAACAGACCGCGCCACCGAAAATAGTGAGAAACACACGACTGCCCATATGAGCAAAATTTCGGAACTATGCACAGCCCGCTTTCACACGGCAGCCACAGAAGCCTAGGCCGCACGCTTGGTCATGTGTCCGATGTGACGACGGCATCGTATCTTCACCTTGCGTAAGCTTCGATAGTGTCGACGGGCTGTTGAAGCTCCGCAGTGTGAGCGGTTGGTGTGCACGTCAGCGTTTCTTGCGCGTTGCGCACTTCTGTTTATCGACTGTGAAATATGCCGCGCAGAGCCAGACGGCCGCCCTCTCTTCAATTGTTCTTTCGCAGGCTGGCTCGCTTGCTCGATATACCAGTCGGTCTCAAAGGATAGCAGTGAGCTGGGAGTTTCCGTCGTGCACTTCGCAGGCCTTTCATTTCGGACGCCGTCAATGCCGCATCATTATGTTTAGACGATCGGGAGGTATGACCATGCGCGATCACACAATACTATGCGCCCAAGCATGCCGAGCCCATACCGTTGAGTCACAGGGATAGTAAAGAGAATAGCTTAC